>NC_046169.1:29275620-29584995 GCF_011064425.1 Rattus rattus
GAACACACTGTCAACACGCACGTGAGCCTTGCTTTGCTTTACCTACGAGCTGTACACGAGACAGACGGTGCCCTTCACAAAAGGAGACCTACATACAAAGAAGGCAGCGCTCGCTTCGGTTTCAACCAACCTGTGGCACGTACGGTACTGGGATTGACTCAGGGCTTCCTACATGCACTCTACCAACTGAACTATGTTCCCAGCCTGATTTCTTTTTTTTTTTTTTTTTTTTTTTTGGTTCTTTTTTTAGAGCTGGGGACGAAAGCTTCCTAGTAAGCGCTCTACCACTGAGCTAAATCCCAGCCCCTCCAGCCTGATTTCTAATTCTACACAAGTTAGAGTAGCTGGAAGAAGGGAACTCAATTAAGAACATGCTTCCAGGGGTTGGGGATTTAGCTCAATGGTAGGGCGCTTGTCTAGCAAGCGCAAGGCCCTGGGTTCGGTCCCCAGCTCCGAAAAAAAAAGAAAATGCTTCCATAACATCCAGCCGTAAGGCAGTTTCTTAATTAGTGCCATCCCCGGGCTGGTGGTCCCGGGGTTCCATAAGAAAGCAGGCTGAGCAAGCCATGGGGAGCAAGCCATTGAGCAGCATCCCTCCATGGCCTCTCCATCAGCTCCTGCCTCCAGCTTCCTGCCCTGTGTGAGTTTCCGTCTTGACTTCCTTCAGTGATGAACCAGAATGTGGAAGTATAAGCTGAAAAAAACCTTTCCTCTCCAACTTGCCTTTTGGTCATGGTGTTGCCCTTGCAGCAACAAAGACAGACAGACAGACAGACAGACAGACAGACAGACAGACAGACACACACACACACACACACACACACACACACACACACACGGAAGCTGTTGCCTCAGGTCTTACCGCTTGGGGGCTCACAGTCATATTCCAATCCCCGGTCTCATTGTTGAGGCCACCGCAAGTAGGAACTGGCAACACTCCTAAGTGAGAAATTAGAATTTGAGGCATCAGGGTGCAGCAGCAAGGGTGAGTCGAGGGTCCTGGGGTAGGAATCCCCCCACCCACCCAGACAGGCTACATGAGACCGGTCAAACAGTATGTGTCATTTGTCAAATGGGACAAAAAAAAAGACTCTTCTGTTCTTAGGGGAACTCTGAGGTGCTGTGTGGGAATCTCAGGGGAGCTAGCTCAATAAACAAAACAAAGACAAGTTTTATTATGCAAACCAGGCCGGCTGGATATCCACATATCCACCTGGGTCTGCCTCCTCCGTTCTGGGATTAAATGCGTGTGCTACCATGCCTGGTTTGTTGACCACTTTTATTTCAAGCTCGCTTTTCCAGGATGGTCCACAGGGCCTACAACAGACACTGCCTTCCAGCTCCACTCCTATTCTTCTGAGAGCAGTATTTCTGTTGGCAGCACCCACTCTCTCAAAAACAGCCAGAGTCCTACCTTCCTTGATTTGCAGTGGAGTCAGAGATACGGTGACATCCTCGCTACCTCCGACCAGGGACGCGCGGACCTCAGGACTGGACATCCGGATGAAAGGTGGGATGAAAACTAAGAGGGAAGGAAGGGTGCGGGGAGGGGTTAACGGGTGCAGAACCAGTACCTGGCGTGCGTGTGCTGTTTTTTATGTGGCCTGGTTTCCGGGATCCAAGGAGCCCCAGGTCTGGTCCTTTAAGAGTCAGATTCCCTGCCTGGGCCATGCAGGGCCATACCCCCGCCATACACACCCGGGTCGCCGCGCAGCGGCCTTAGGACGCCCTGCAGCAGGAGAAGTCCCCACAGGAAGCTGAGCGGCGACAGAGAACCCATACCCGGGGCCGATTTGCCTCAAAAACCCAGGAGAGCCTGGGAGAGAAAAAGCGGCGGCATTTGCCGCCCTGCGGACGCCATATTGCCAAGCTAAATGCCCGCAGCCATGGCAACCACCAATCGATGATGGGCATGTCGTGATTGGTCTAGGTCTACAAGGCTAGCAAGAGCCAACAGCCAAGCGGCCAATCTCCAATCGGCCAGCGGCATGCCGCTCCATGATTGGTCCAGAGCAAGAGCGCGGGTTCTCTGATCGTGGCCCCAGATTTCTGTACTCCCGTTAGACTACCATCCCAGATGTCAAGAAACCACACTACGGGGTTGGAGAGATGGTGCAGCATTTCAGAGCTGTTGCTGCTAACACAGAAGAGCGGGGTTTGGTTTCCAGCACCCATGTGGTAAACCACAACTTCCTGTAACTACAGTTCCTGGGAATCCTCATTCACTACACGCACGTGGTGTGCATACATACATCCAGGCAAACACTCGTACACACGAAATAAAGCAAACCTATGAAGTATCAGAATTATACATGGGCTGGAGAACAGAGGGGTGTCCTATGTCCAAGGTTAGTAAATTTAAAGAACTCACAGAGTTGTAGTTTGACAAGCTTGTGTTAGCCATGCCAGGCCACCACGAGCTAATCGTTGAAGACCGTTGTACGTTTACACAACATTCCAGACATAGTTCTGGCTGCTAGTGTGTCGAGGTCATCCTATGCATATCTGTGTCATCTAAATAACACCAAACTATAGAGCTTTGTTTACATTATAATGCAAAGCAAGAGAACCTTAGAATATTAGCCCAAAGTACCCTTTGTGTAGTCACCATATTCAAAATGTGTGTATTTCATGGTTTGGACCAAACCATGTTCTGGTTGTTCTTTAATCCCAGCCAAAGATGGTCCACTACTCCAAATGCAGCCTTTGTCATACAACATCCTCCAATGACTACAAAAAAGGCTCAAATCTGCCTTGGGTTGTATTAGTTCCAGTTGGCAAAATAAACCCAACAGTATCCTGAAGGACAGTGTGGATCCACATTTAAATAAGGAGATGGGGTAGGGTGGCTGTGTTCATCCCAGTTAGGGAACACACAAATCAGCTTGTCGTGACCTGATCCTCCCCTTCCGAAGAAGCCAGAAAAGTGGCCGTGGATCTGTTGCCACTGCCACCCTCCATTAGACACAGCAAACTGGCTTGGGCTTCCCACTGCTACCTCAGGCCACAGTCATGTGATCAGCAGTTCCCCACCCCCACCCTGCAACAGCAGGAAGCCCTGCTGCCAGGCCACTGCCACTTTCACGTGCTGTCCCTCCAGGCACCAGCTCTGGCAAGCCTCTGCCTCAGCTCCTCCAAATTGAATGAAGACAATTCTCAGGAATTAGTTTTTTCCTTCTGCCACGTGGGCCTGGGAATCGAAGTTGGGTCATAAGACCTGCTGAGCCACCATGCCAAACTGCTGGTTTTCTCTTTTCATCTTTAGTCTTTGTGTTGTGTATGAGTGAATGTCTGGGCACCTGGCTTGTGCCTGGTGCTCGTGGAGGCCAAGAGAGGGCATCGGGTCCCCTAGCACTAGAGTTACACATAGTTGTGAGCTGGTATGTGGGTGCTGGGAACTGAACTGGAGCTTCTGGAAGAGCAGGACGTTCTCTCAATCATTGCCCCATCTCTTCAGGGCCTTGAGAAAGCTCTTAGTAGCTGAGTGGAGGTAGTGTGCACCTTTAATTCCGGCACTCAGGAGGCAGAAGCAGGCAGATCTCTGTGAGTTCAAGACCAGCCTGGTCTACTGAGTGAGTTCCAGGACAGGCAGGGCTACACAGAGGAACCTGTCTCAAAGGGGCAAAGAAAGCTTTCAGTAATATATTTTTTGGTTTTTCAAGACAGGGTTTCTCTGTGCTGTACTAGGACTGGTTCTGTAAACCAGACCTGGCCTCGAACTCACAAAGTGCTGGGATTAAAAGTGTACACCACCATCCAGCAGCTTTTAGTAATTTCAAGAAAACCTAATCAATGCAAATATTTAGAAAAACACATCAAGGGAAATTAGTAAATACAAAAATAGGACTTTATTGTTGAGATTACAAACGTTTCTCCTGAACTCATTTACATTTCTGGTGATCAATGGTTCTCCCTGTGAACGTGACTGGTTTGGGGTTTATTTTTTGTAAACAAGGTGGCAAGACGCAACCCTGGTTGGTGTGGTCTGAACTCACTATGTAGACCTGGCTGGCCTCAAACGCGGTGATGCACTTGTCTGGGCTCCCTGAGTGCTGAGATGGAAGGCTATGCCTTTAGGTCTGGTTACATTTGAGAACAGTTGAAGGAAACAATTTATTTGAAGTAAAATGTTCTTTTGTCAAAAAAGAAAAAAAGCCGGCACCTTATACATATCCCAGGCGGGATCTGAACCCCAAACCTTCCTGTCTCAGCCTCCTAAGTTCAAGGTTACAGGTGTGCATCACCTGAGCAACTTAAGATATTCTGTCACGGCCCACAGTGACCCAATGCCGGTCACCCTCCCAGATGACGTCCCAACCTCACATACTTCTGAAGTACAGAAGACCCAGCACCACCACATAAGCTTTGACCGAGGATCGTGCGAAAACAAAATCCCAGGGGCCCACTGCAGTTCTGAGGTGGGCTGCAGGCCTAGCTCGTGCAAAGCTAGGCTTCAAAACCCAGCACCAAGCATCCAAGCGACAACTAACAAAAGAGCCACAGATTAGCATCCGCCAGGCACCTGCTGCCCCACAACCTACAAAGCCGTCCCCCTTCCAGACCAATCAGAGGGGTGCGTACTCTCCGGCCTCACACCCTAAAAGCACAGAACAAAGGCGGTGTTTCAAACTCCTCCGTGCTCCCTACAGAGACGCAGTCGGTGGGAAGAGATGGGGAAGCTTGTATCGCTCATCACAGGGACACCTTCTGTTTCTTCTTCTTGGCCTTCAGCACAGGAGGGAGGGAGATCTTAAAAGCTGTCCTGGAATGGCAGGGAAGAAAGACCTCAGGGCTCTGAGGCTCAGGGACCTTCGCCCACCCGGCCCTGGGAAGATACTTACTCGCACGTGGTGCAGATGGGGCTGAAGTTGCAGAAAACTGTTAAAAGTTCAGAAAACGAGGAAATCAGGACTTGGAAAGCATGGATCACCTTTCGCTCCACTCCTGCCCCACACCCCACCACAGACAGCAAGAAAAACTCCAAATGAACTTACTAGACAGACACACAGAGCAGACATAGCCAATCTCAATGAGACTTCGATGGCAGAAGCAGGCAGCCCTGTAGTCCACGTGGATCGGAGGCGGGAGGATTAGCTGAGATCGCTGGTCTTGATCCGGAAGAAAAACCCACTGTTTAAAAAAAACAGAAAGGAAGGAGAGACTTTGATTCAGTAATGGGAGGAAAACCAGCAATAGTCAAGACACAGCAGTCGTCTTAGGCACTCGGCACTGAGGAGAATACGAAGTCAGACTTTCCTTCAGGGCCCGTGAGATGGCTCAGTGGGGAAAGAAAGACACTGGCCACCAAGCCTAATGGGTGACCTCAGTTCCATTTCTGGGACCCACAGAGAGAAGGAGAGCTGACTCCTGCAAGTTGTCCTCTGAGCTCCACATGTACCCAGTGGCAAGGGTGGACCCACACACATACACAAAATAATAAAAAGAATTTCCTTCAAAGTCTATTAAGATTCACTTTTTTTTTAAGATTTATTCATTTATTATATATGAGTACACTGTAGCTATCTTCAGATACACCAGAAGAGGGCATAGGATCTCTTTACAGATGGTTGTGAGCCACCATGTGGTTGCTGGGATTTGAACTCAGGACCTCTGGAAGAGCAGTCGGGGCTCTTAACCACTGAGCCATCTCTCCAGCCCAAGATTCATTTTTATTCATTCCATAATTATTTAAAAATTGTAGGGGTTGGGGATTTAGCTCAGGGTAGAGTGCTTGCCTAGCAAGCACAAGGCCCTGGACGGTCCTCAGCTCAAAAAAAAAAAAAAAAAAAAAAAAAAAAAAAAAAAAGAATAGTATATAAAAATTGTAAAACCATTTTGTTTATTTTGTGTGCTTTTACATGTGTGAGCAATATGCTACAGCACATGTGGTAGTCAGATGACAACTGGTTGGAACTGGTACTCTACTTCCACCAAGTTGGTCCTGAGACTTGAACTCAAGTCATTGGGCTTGGCAGCAAACCCCCTTACTCACTGAGCCATGTTGTTGGCCCCATTCCACCCTTACTAAGCCCTGTGCTATGCAGTCATGACACCTGCAAACAACCCTCAGAGTTCAAAGACCAAAAGTCCGCCCTCTCCGTCCAGTTCTTTGGGAACTCTGAGGCCACCATTTACCCCGCAGTTCCTTCCCTAGGAGCTGGGGGGGGGGGGGTTGGGGGGAGCTGCTACTGACTCACCAGTAAGTACTGCAGGAGAGAAGGCATCTGAGGCACCTTCAGGTACAGTCCCCCAGTGATGTCACAAGCCTGCAAGACAAAGGGGTCACTGCCAAAGGAGCACCGTGGCATCCCCAGAGGAGTCTGAAAGGGCAGTGCTGTCCATGCTTTAGACACTAGCACACAGCTCTGCTCCAGGCGCCCCGGCTGAGACAGATGGAGTCTCGTCTTCAGGAAGTAAGCTCATAGCTGCCAACAGACAGGACTGCCTCCGGCAGCTTCACTCTCTGCCCACTGAGCCATGCAGCACATTCTGAGCTTCCCACTGCGCTTAACCACTGAGCCGTCTCTCCAGCCCTACATATACTCTTTGTGTGTGCGTGTGCATGCATATCACAGTACACACATGGAGACCAGAGACAACTTGAAGGGGTTGGCTCTCTCCTTGCAGAATATGGGTCTCAGGAATGAAACTCAGGTCATCGGCTTTGGTGACAGGCCCCTTTAGCCACTGAGCAATCTCACTGGCCCACAAGTATTTCTTGTGAGCAAAAGGTTGCCATCCTCAGTTTACTGGCTATTTCAGGTGTGGGTCCCTCTACCCTCCTCACCATTCAGTTTCAATCTTCTGCTCAAAAAGCAACATCTAAAGCAGGAGCTGTGCAATGGGCTTGAATCCAGCCTGGGCTAAGGTGAGCTCTTACCACCACCCAAACAAGCAACATCAAACAGTGCTTCCCAAGACATATATGGTGAATGTATAGAATTTACAGTTTCCTAGAAGCCCGATTAAAAAGGGAGAGGAGGCATGGTGGCACATACATTTAAATCTCCACAGAAGGGAGGTAGATCTCTGTGAGTCCCAGGTCCAGATCCAGCTACACAGTGAGGCCCTGGTCTCATGACCAGAGACAGATAAAATCCGTTTTAATTACACGTTAAGCTCAGTATAACCAAAATACCTTCATATTCTCTTGCTGTCTCCCAGAGCCTTATTCTGTAGCCCAGGCTGTTCTCAAATCTCGTGATCCCCCTGCTGCAGCTTCCTCACTGCTGGGACTACCAGCACGTGCCAGCATGCCTGGCCAAGGTATTCCCATCCACACAGTGCAGACACACAGAATGTTCCTGTCTAAAAGCCTGGCCACTGGCGCACATGCGTTGGAAACGTACCTGCTGGAGGAGCCCTGAATCCGAGTCCAGGACGCAGGCATCGATGAGGATATTCTGAAAGGAGCATTTGGAAACATCACAGCAACGCCACGGCTGTCTCCGACATGCTAGAGTCTATTCTTTTATCTTTGTTTTGAGTCAGGATCTCAACTCTGTTGTCTAGACTGGCATGGAACTTGTGGCAATCCTCCTGCCTCTGCCTCTGCCTCTTGGGTGTTGGTCCAGCGAGACTATATCCCTAAAATGGGCCCTTTAACGTGTGATGACACTGCAAGGCATTTGGCATCCAAAGCATCCAGGACAGGTCGGAGCTCCTGCCTGTAATGCCTGACCCCTTTCACTCCGACATCTCCGTGCTCTGGTTATGGCACAGGTTAGAACTAAGGTTGGAGAAGAGAGGGGTGGCACTGCTGCTCCTCCACAGGACCCTGGTTCAGTTCACGGCACCCACACTGTAGCTCGAATCATCTACAGCTCTAGCTCCACAGGATCTGACACCCTCCCTTGGCTCCTCCCTGGGCCCCTCCCTTGGCTCCTCCCTTGGCTCCTGCAGGCACCACAACTGCCCATGTTGCACATAAATGTGTGCAGCCGAAGCACGTACACGCATTCAAACAGTAACCAGAGAACAAGGATGCCATGTCAGGCTACCTGAACATGTCAGTTATTTGCAAAGCACACTGCAATGAGCAGAGACACACTGTTGGGCAGAATGGTATACACCTGTGATCCTAGCCAACCCACAGGCTGATGGAGAGGAGTCTTAAGTTCAAGGCCTGTGTGGGCTCTAGGAGCTCAAAACAAAATGAGAGCCGGGCAGTAACGGCGCCCAACTGTAATCCCAGCACTGGGGAGGCAGAGGCAGGCGGAGCTCTAAACCAGGCCATTCTAGTCTCAGAGCAGGCTCCAGGATAAGCAGGGATACACAGAGAAACCTTGTCTCAGAAAAACAAAAACAAACATAAAAGATGGGGGAGTCGAAGGTTCTTGTGTCAAACTGTTAACTCAGAGATTCTAATGGGGTGAGCACCATGTCACCCAGCGCAAAAGCAAGTTTGGGTGGATTGACCTGAGGACACTACCCAGTCAAAAACTGCCCGGGACCCTAAAAAGAAAACTGGCAAGTATCCAGTGTGGCTTCTGACTCCCCCAATCCACTAATACACCCCTGTTTAGTCAGAACACTGCTGTAAAGAATGACCATGATCACTGTTTCTGTTTTTCGTTTTTAATTAATTTAATTTTATGTGCATTCATGTTTTGCCTGCATGCATGTCTGTGTGAGGGAGTCAGATGGCCTGACACTGGAGTTACAGGTAATGGTGAGCTGTCACGTGGGTGCCGGGAATTGAACCTGGGTCCTCTGAAAGAGCAGCCAGTGCTCTTAACCAATAAGCCAGCTCTCCAGCCCCACTTGTTTGTTTCTGACGCGGGATCGTTCTATGTAGCCCTGGGGCTGCTGTCCAGGACTCCATACAGACCTAGCTGGCCTCTAACTCATAAGGAAGGCACCACCACCCACTGCCTCTGATCATTTCTTTGGGGACTGAGAAGGCGGGGCCTCACCTGCTTCTGAGCAGCAAAGATGACGTTCATGAAGTTCATGTACTGCAGCGCACTGTCCTCTGCAGCCTTGATGACCTGCAACACCACAGCCATTCCACCTCAAGGACTGCCCAGGGCGGCCTCAGGACAAGGCCGCTGCCAGCCGCAGGCAATACCACTCCTCCAGTCCCTCGTCCTACTTAGTAAGAAGCCCCTGACGTGTAGGACCAGAGCCTTCCTGCTCCTTGTTAGACCGATGGGCATCTGTCCAGAGTACCCAGCATGCATCGGGAGGCCAGGGGACAACTTTGGGGAGTTGGTTCTCTCCTTCCACCATCTGGGTCCTGGGGACTGAAGTCAAGTCCTCAGGCTTGGCACCCAGAATGTAGATAAAACAGAGTCCTTGACCTCACAGACCCCAGCCTGTGTCTCCCTCCCCAGTGCTAGGATTAAATGCACATGACACCAACTGGATTCCTTCCCACGTCTTTCAGCTTTCTGTAGTTGTATGTAAGTTGTGTATAATCTTACCAAAATCCTTGATTTCATCTCCTGATTATCTATAAAGAGATTAAAAAACAGGTTATAATTAGCAAACATGGTAGCTTAAAAAGAATATGGTTTTCTCAGCATTGTTTATTTTATGTGAGACGGGGTCTCACTAAGCAGCAGCCCTGTGGTCTGGAACTTGCCCTGTATACGAGGCTGGCCGTGAACTCAGAGATCTGTCTGCCTCTGCTTCTGCGTGTCTAACAGTTCCCAAATGCCCCACCAAGCATGCAGCACTAAAATCAACACAGTGATTGCTGCAAAGGAATTCAGCTCTTACCTTTCACTGCCTTGCTCACTCTGTGAATGTCTGGATTTGTTAACATAAAGGAATATAAAAATGTGTTCCCAGACATCTGTAGGAGCAGCACTGACCTTCAGATTTGAAAGCAGACCCCTCCCAACATCTGCCACGACAGCCGTGTGGGTGAGTTTAGGTTCAGTAACCCATCCCATACTCACAGAGAAAAGCATTCATTCTCTCTGCAATGTGAAGACCACAGCTAGGGACAGATGACTATCCACCATCCTGGAGAGGAACACTAGGGCCACACCCTCGCCCAGCAGCTTATCCAATGGGATAATAAATGTGATCAGGACAACTGGATAAACAAGGATGTGAACAACACTCAATACTGTTCACATTCCACACAGCAAGGCTGGGGGCCCGCCACACATGATATCAGGTCTGGGAAGAGTCTGGTTGTCTGAGTCCCATGGATGGTACAGAATTAGGAGAAGCCACCCCCTAGCACGCTCCCATGAAAGGCTTCTTCGGAACACACAGGCACAAGGATACAGCAAAGGGCCTTGGCGAGGGATCCTGCCAGTAGGGTCTCCGTGTGCTGGCCCTTGATGTCACCTGCAAACATTAGAGCACAAAAGGGGAAATTCTAAGTCTTTTTATAAATGAAATCATTTTTTAAAAAAAAGATTTATTTTATATATATGAATACACTGTTGCTCTCCAGACACACCAGAAGAGGGCATCAGATCCCCATTACAGATGGTTGTGAGCCACCATGTAGGTGCTGGGGATTGAACTCAGGACTTCTGGAAGAGCAATCAGTGTTCCCACCACTGAGCCATCTCTCCAGCCCTCAGATTGAAAGTCATTTTGAAACTCCAGTATTCGTGAATGAATCAAAAGATGACATGTTCAAAGTGGGTTTTAAAACACAGAAACTTGTAATCAGTAAACACAAGTAAGCAATTCTATGGCTCTTTTCAGAATACCTTGGTGTCTCTTTAGTGGAAGGAAAGGCAGAGATGCGAGTTGGTACTTAAAGGATGAGGAGGGACTGAAGAGGTGAATCAGTGGTTAAGAGCACTGGCTGCTCTTTCAGAGGATTTATGGTGGTTCGTGCTGTCTGTAATTTCAATTCTCGTGTATCTGATGCCCTCTTTGGGCCTCCGCAAGAACCGGGCACACACATGGGGGGTGCACAGACACACATGCTGGCAAAACATCCATACTCATAAAGTGAGATAAATCAATTGAAAAAGTAAACAATAAAATAAGGACACGGTGCCATTTAGGAGAGGAAGGTTCTAGAGTAGCCCTGCACAGCATGTACACACCTAACACTACTGATCTGTACACTCAAAAAACGGTTAAAAATGGGGCCAGGTGTGGTGGCCCATACCTTTACTCTCACCATGCTGGAGGCAGAGGCAGGCAGGTCTCTGTGAGTTTGAGGCCAGTCTGGTCTACACAGCAAGCTACAAGTGATCCAGAGCTACACAGGGAGATTCTGTCTCAAGAAAAACTGACTGCTTTGGAATTCAATTTTTTGTAGAGGCCCCAAAAAAAGAGTATTGGCTCGCCGGGAGCTAGAGGCAGAGGAGGAGATGAGCCTCCTGACATGGGTGCTATGAACTAAGTTTGGCTCTTCCGCAAAAGCAACAGTGCTCTTAACTCCTCAGCCATCACTAGAACTCAATTATTCTTTAGAAGTTTACATCACCATCATCTGAGGGTGTGGCACTTTGAATGAGAATGGCTGCCCAGGGCACACACATTTGAATACTCAGTCCCCAGTTGGTGGAACTGTTTGGAAAGGATTAGGAGGTGTGGTCCCGTTGAAGGAGGCATGTCTTAGGGGTGGTCTTCTGAGGTTTCAAAAGCTCATGCCATGCCCAGTTAGCACTCCCCTCCTCTGTGCTTTCGGATTAGATGTAAGGTCTCAGCTCCAGAACCATGCCTGCTGCTTCCGTGTTCCCCACCAGGAAGTGTACGGACTCTGCTACCCTTTGGAACCGTGAGTCTCAAATTAAACGCTCTGTAAGTTGCCTTGGTCATGGTGTCTTACCATAGCACTAGAACATAAGTAAGGCAGAGGCTGAGTGGAAAGGCAACGGTGGGGAGGCAGGAGTCAGGCCAGCAGGAGGCTGACAGGATAATCTAGCAGCGCTCCTATGGGGCCTGTAGGGCACTCTGGCAAAGTCTGAAGTACCATGTGGTCATATAGTGGGGGCCAGGGTACCTACAAGGTTGAGGCTAGGGCTATGCCAAGTGTCCACAGTGTGGTATTTCATCCCATCAGTGTTGAGGCTGACAGAAAGTAAGGGGTCAGAATTTGGAGACAACTCTGAAGCTAAAATCACAGACTGCATTGCTGAGTAGATGGTGGCCCTGAGAAGAAAAGAAGTCAAGAGCTTAGACTTGAGAAACTAAGAAGATGGAGTGACAGACATAGGGGATTGGATGGTGGAGTCATGGCAGTCAAAGAAAATGAGTCGAGACACGATAGAGAGACAGAGGGGTTGGGATTTAGCTCAGTGGTAGAGCGCTTGCTTAGCAAGCGCAAGGCCTAAGGTTCGGTCCCCAGCTCGAAAAAAAAAAAAAAAAAAAAAAAAAAAAAGGAGAGACAGAGGGACAGGGAACCAGAAATGTCTGAGCTTAAAGTCTGGAATTAGTCAGACTGGGGAATGTTGCCACCTCAATGATAAAGGGCAGTGACGACAGAGAGGTTCAGGGTTATTTATCTACGAGTACTGCACCTGTAGAAGACACAGGTTCGGTTCCCCGCACCCACACCAGGCAGCTCACAACCACCTCTGGTCTCCTCGTGCACCTGCATGTACGCTGCACGCAACACAATCTCAGGGGCGCACATAAGCATTTAACCTTTTCCCTTTAAAGATTTATTTTATGTGTAGAACTGTGCCTGGTGCCCAAGGAGGTCAACAGGGGCGATCAGATCCCCTAGATTTAGAATTGCAGATGTTAGTAAGCTGCCCTGGGTGCTGAGAACTGAACCTGGATCCCCTGAAGAGCAGCCAGTGCTCTATCTCCCACACCTCCAAACACACATTTTCTTTAAAAAAAATAATAAATTTAATCTTAAAAATAAAGATTAATAATTAGTCTTAAAAGTAAAAATAAATAAAGGAAGGTGAGTACCCACGGAAGATTCAAGATGTATTTTAAGGAACAAGGTAAAGGACAAAGCAGACATGAAACCCAAAAGAAGAGCCAGGCATGTGGTACCTGCCTGCAACCCCAGAACTGGGGAGACTAAGGCAGGTGATCCACAAGTTCAAGATCAGTCTGGGCTACTTGGGGAAGATCTCTCTAAACACAAACAAACAAACAAATAAACCTCAAACAAAACTGGAAAAAGACTAGTCCAAAAAACAAGAGAAGAAAAGCTGGTGAAAAGCTGGCTAACAGCATGTCTTCCTGGGACCCAGAGTGTTCGAGAGCCAGGTGGGGTTAGGCTGTATTTAGTTATCTTGCTAACTAGATATCACAGAGATGGGAGGGAATGAACCTAACGAGGAAGAGACACGTGGCTAGCATCTGCAGTCTCAAAAGAGTCCATGACCCCCAAATCAATGCTCTGTCAAAGGAAAGAGAGTCTATAACATGGAACACAGTCCTAAGGCTTAGGGGCAGAACCCTTACAAGCCAGGGTTCAAAGGGACCTGGCGAAACAGTGTTCTCCTGTCATGGCAGGAAGCTGTACTCAGAAACTCACAGCGGCTGTGGCTGCTGCCGGCCTAAGCCCTGTACAATATCAAGTCAGTCAACAGTTCAGCACCTAGTAGGGCGGAATCCTTGAGCCTCCACCCGTAGTTGAGGAGCCATTAACAGTTGATAGGCTGGTGTGGTGTGATTGGCTTTTTTTTTAAGGGTATGGTCCCCATAGGTCAACATGCTCCAGTAAATGGCCCTGTATCCATGAGTGTGTGGGCAGGACAAGCAAATTTGTTTGTTTGTTCTGAGACAGGCTCTCACTGTATAGCCCTGGTAGTCCTGGAACTTGCTATGTAGACAACACTGGCCTGAAACTCACAAGTGCCTGCCTCTGCCTTCCTACTGCTGAAATTAAAGGAATTTACAACTATAGCCAGATTATTTTTAAAAAGGGACGCAAAGTTGGGAGGCAGTGAGGAGACGTGGGGAGGAGATGGGAGTGGATCTAGGGGTCAGGATGGGGTTGGTGAGGATCATCAAAATGCATGGTATACATGTACGAAATTCTCAAAGAATGAGTAAGAATCTTGCATTTTAAACACACAACAACTACCACCACATTGAGACAGCAGTGACAATGGCCAGGCTCTCACTCTTGGTCATCAGATCCTTGATCTCCTCGGCGATCACCTCGTTTGCCGCCGTCAACAGCTCGTATTTCCCGTCCTTACTCCCAGAAGGATTACAGTCAGGAAGGGCGTTGCCAGGATCTCCGAAGAAGTCTCCAAGTCGGCCGTTCTTCCCTGGGTATAAGAATCGACTGAGAGGGGAGGAGAAAGATCCCTGTGAGGAACCAGAACGTGCTCTACACATGCATGCGATTGTCAAAGAACTGAAAAGCAGCCCCTGGCGGCGAGCGCTGGCCTACCTTTCCTGAATGTGGCTGGCGATGACCGCTAGCTGGTTGGAGCGGTTCATGAACAGGTGGGCGTTTGCCAGCACCATCACAGCATCCATGCACTTGGACAGAGTGAACTGACAAACATGAGGGAAACACGTCAGCTCCCACACAACAACACCCAGCCCCGAGGAAGCGTCGGTGAAAGAGCAGTCAGCTGTGACAGCTTTATTTACTGATACACTGAGGTGTGTGTAGGAAAAGCTCTTGCTTGCTACAAGGCCCTGGGTCATCTGGTGCTGAGCAGCAGTAAGTGTCCAACAAGTCACCTGCCACTACCTCTGCATGTCATGACATGGCACTCCTTGTGGATGCTCAATGACATGGGACAAGGATTCACTGCTGGAAATCTGCTCAGCTCCTCCTCCCCTAAACCTGAAGCACAGAGGCAGAGAAGAGGGCTTCTCCATGTTACTGACAGTCATTCACACGTCAGAACCTTACTTAGCAGATACCAGCATGATGGGGCCACATGGGTAAACCTGGAAACCTTGTTGAACTTAAGGAGACAGAGGCAGCTGGACCAGAAGTTCAAGGTCGTCCTCAGCTGCACAGCCTGTTCAAGGCCAGCCTGAGATACATGAGATCCTGTGGTAATAAAATAAAAAAGCGCAATCTTGCTTTTCCATTCACATAGACACATAAAAAATGAATGTTAAAAAAAGGATAAAGACTCCAAAGAGTCTGGTGGGATGGCTCCGTGGTTCAGGGTGCTTGCAGCCAAGCCTAATTCTCTGAACTCGATTCCCAGGGCCCACGTGGTTGAAGCAAAGAAGCTGTCCACTGACTTCCACAGTGCTGTGGCACTGTACCTGCCCTCCAAGTCAATAACTAACAGGAGATAAATACATATATGAACTGTTGAGAAACGGCAAGACAGGAGGCGATCAGTGCTGTCTGCAGGTAAAGGACGGAAGCAGGAGTGAGGGTGAGCAGGTGCTGGGACTCCCATGCTTTTCAGACATTGAAACATTCCAAGAAGGAACTGTGGGGTCAGTTACGCAACTTCCCTGGTCTGTGTGGTAAACCACAGCTTTCCTTTCTGACAGTGTCTCTAGCCCAGACTGGCCAAAGATGAGCTTGACCCCTGGGACCTGAGTGCTGGGACTGGACGAGGGTCACCAAGCTCAGCTTGCAAAGACTCAGTTGTGGGGATGGTGCGTGGGATACAGACATACCCAAGTTAAAGGTTCAAGCCATCTTACCTGAGATTCCTTTAACGCTTGCTTTCCCCACCAAATCGGGTTGGTGTCAACTATGATAACCAGAAGATTCAACTCATCTTCTGCAAATAGTAACAAAAGCAACATTTAAAATGTCAGTCTCAAAAAAAGAAAACCAAACCAAAACACAGTCAGCCTCAATAAACTGAAATCAAGTTAACATTCCTGATGAGGGACCAATCAACTACAGGTCTTCTAATGGTCATCATCCTCAAATCGATGGTGACATGACCGAAAAGGCCAAGTTTATGTAAAGATTAAGGGGTGAGATCAAAGCTTAATAAGTACTTGTCTAGTACTGAGGATATCTGGTATCTCATTTTTAAAAAGGAAAAACAAGGAAGGGGTCGGATATGGCTTACAAGATAAAGGCACCTAAGCCAAATCTGATGTCCTGAGTTCAATTTCTGGGTAGCCCATGAGACCTGACTCAACAAAGGTGCCCAGTAACACACACACCATTAAGGAAAAGAAAACCCAAGTCTCAGTGGTTGAGAGCACTGACTGCTCTTCCAGAGGTCCTGAGTTCAATTCCCAGCAACCACATAGTGGCTCACAACCATCTATAATGAGATCTGATGCCCTCTTCTGGTGTGTCTGAAGACAGCAAGTGTACTTACATACATACAATAAATAAATCTTTAAAAAAGCAAACAAATTTCCAAGGCTGGGAATGATGGTGCATTGTCTTTAATCCCGACACTTGGAAGGCAGAGGCAGATGGATCTCTGTGAGTTCAAAACCAGTCTGGTGTAGCTAGTTCCAGGCCAAGGATTAAGAAGCTGAGGATTACTCAGCTCTCAGCTGCCCCACATTACAAGCAGTATCTGAGAGTGGGGCATGCTCCTCACACACGGTGAATCCGGAACTCAAAGGCATTCACATTTAAAAGGACTTGTAGGAATCTCTAGTGGTAGGATTTCAGATAGATTAAGGACCCGTGAGCTGGGGTAGCCCTAAGTTCATCCCATCATAGAACAGCCAAGCCAGGTGTGATTAAGAAAATTTTATTTATTTCTTTTTTTATATAGCCCAGGCTGACCTCTCACTCCTTGTGTAGCTAAGGATGATAGATCTGATCCTCCTGTCTCTACTTCCCAAGTGCTAGCCTGCACCTCATCTGGTTGTGAGCAGTGCTGGGGAATCGAATCAGGGCCCTGTGGATGTCAGGTAAGGACTCTGTTCTATTGCTACACTCCCAGTCCAGGGACTAACCTTTAAAAGTAGCCAAGAAGGGGGAAATAACTCTTATATGAACAAAGTTTTTACTATGTGAATGAATTAGGCCATTATCCAGACTGACAGACACAACTAAACAGGCCGAGTAACACAAACACTCAGCACACACCATGCTAGGTACACAGAACCAGCTTAGGGAGGTGCCGGCTCCAAGTCTTTGAAGAACCTACTTAATTCAGTTTGGTGCTGGACAATGAACATAGACGCTTGTACGGGCGAAAATAAATAAATAAATAATAAATAAATAAATAAATAAATAAATAAATAAATGGATTCTGCCACCAAGCTACATCCTTAGAATTTTCTTATTAAGAGGGAAGAAAAAAAAAGATGTCTCTATTCATGAGTGCTTTGACTGTGGCTGTATATTCATGCAGTGTCCTCAGAGGTCAGAAGATGGCGCCATATCACCTGGACAGCTTTGCCACTGTCTGCATGCTGGACTGAACTTGGGGAACTCCTCTGCTAGTGTTCTTAACCACTGAGTCGTCACTCCAGGGACTATGACCCTTTAAAATAGGGTCTCAGTGAATTGCCCAGTATGGCATTGAACTTGGTAAACCCATACCTCATGAGTATCTGGGATTACGGGCATCTGACCCTATACCCAGCCCCAGCCAAGAGCATACAGTTCAAATGGACAAAGCAATCCCGCCAGAGTCCACTGTCATGAAAAGCCGGGAAGCTCACATAGCAGTACAAGGCAGTGCCCAATTTACTGTCTCCTCCATTCCCTCCCTCCCATCCTTTATCAGGATCAGCCCCCTCCTCCGGCTTCTTCAGAACCAAACCCTTCCTCTTCCTTTCTTGCTAGTACCAAGACTGGGAAAGAAAACAATGCCTGTTAGAAATGTGCTCGTGAAACGTCCCTGCCAATTTCCTTGAGTGTCTACCTCACTACCTGACAAGCAGCGCCAGGCCTGCCTTTCTCCCAGAGGTATGAGAAATGGCTACGGCTGCTGAATGGACCACCCTAGCTCCTCTTGCTCCCACAATCCATTTCCCACAAACCAGTCAAAGTGATGCTTCTATTGTCAATCAAGTAAATAATTCTGGGAGAGTGCGAAGGCTCAGCTGGCAAAGGTGACTGCTGCCAAGCCTGAGACCTTTTTTGAACCCCTAAGACCTACACAACAAATAAGAGAACAGATCCCCACAAACTGTCCTCTGACTTCCACACCAAGTAAGTAAATAGAAGGCAACAATCTTTGAGGTAACATGTTATTTGAAAACTGTGACTAGGGCTGGGTAGTGGTGGTGCACACCTTTAATCCAAGCACTAGGGAGGTGGAGGCAGGTTGATTTCTGAGTTCAAGGCCAGCCTGGCCTATAGAGTGAATCAGGACAGCCAAGGTTACACAGAGAAACCCAGTTTCAAAAACACTACAAGAAAGAAAGAAAGAAAGAAAGAAAGAAAGAAAGAAAGAAAGAAAGAAAGAAAGAAAGAAAGAAAGAAGAAAGAGAGAGAGAGAGAGAGAGGGGGGGGGAGGGAGGGAGGGAGGGGGGGGGAGGGAACACCTGTTACTAGGGGCTAGTGGTTAAGAGCACTGAGTGTTTCGCTGGTGGACCCAGGTTTAATTCCCAGCACCCACATGGCAACTCACAACTCCAGTTCTAGGGAATCTTCACACATACATGTAAGCAAAACACTAATGCACACAAAATGATTTAAACACTAAGAGCCTCCCACCTTCCTCTACCCTTTTCCTCATGTTACTCTGGTAGGTTTAACCTCCCAGGATGTTTGTACTTAAAGTGAACCCCATAATGTCACTCACACCAAAGTTCTAGTATCTTCATTTTTCCTGGGCTCCTCATGAAAGACAGTCCTTAGTTGCCATGCACTGTCCTCACAGCCCTGGTCACCTCTTAGAATTAACTGCACTTGCGAACCGGTCTCTCGACCATAAGACACCACCAAACGCCCAAAACTTCACTGTGTCGAATTCTGTGCTGTACTTCCCAGTTTAGAAAATAATGTCGAGTACACAGGGGGTAATCCTAATATTTCCTGAATGACACATTAGGCGTGGTGATGCAGGCCTTTAATCCCAGACTCCGGAAGACTAAGGGAGGAGAGAGCGTCTGCGTAAAAAATAATTACGGCTGGGGAGGAAGCTGAATTGGTAGAATGCCTACTGAGCATGCACAAATATCTGAGCACCACATAACATCCAGCTTGACCGTGCACGTCTGTTATTCCAGCAATCTAAAGGAGACTAGAGGATGAAGACTTCAAAGCCATTCTTGACATCCCAGCGAGTTCTACGTGAGAACCTTTGTCAAAAACCAAACTTCTGGGTGAATGAACGAATACACTGGCTGTTCCTCTAAAGACCAAAAGTGTCCCTCCCTCCCCGGCTCCGCGTTTCCGTCCGTGCCACCCTCACCGTCCGCGGCCATGGCTCCCTATGCCTCGGTGAAGAGCCGCCCACGGTCCGATGTGCAGCCGACTTCCGGCGCTGACAAGTGACGTAAACGTAACCTGGAGGCGACGGAAATGATGCGTGAGAAGCTCGACACGCTGTCAGGCGGTGCTTTGCTGCTGGCGGGGTTGTGGTCCGCGTCGCGAGGAAGCCATGGAGGACGGTGGTGAGTGTCTAGCCAGAGCGGCGGGGACACGTGGTCCCGGCCTCGCACGGGCAGCTTGAGCTCAGGGCGACGTTGTCCAAACTCGAGCCACTTCCCGCTGTCACTGTTCTTGTGTCCGTGGTCTGGGTCCCTCGGAAGCTCGCAAACTGGCTTCAGCACACGCTCTCCGAGGGGCCGCCTCCAAAAGTCTGGCTCTCGGAGACAGTGTGGTGGCCCTCGCAGCCCGGTGTCCTCTGTGAGCATTAGGAAGCGCCTTGCCCTGCTCGAAGAAATGAGGCATCGTTGGTTTGCCCGTCCACTGTAGTTATCAGAATGTATTTATTAAGTGGAAAACAAACTAATAGATTGCTTTTAGTTGAAAGTGAAGTGTAAACATTGATGTTTATGTACTTGCGTAGACTTGATTGGCATACACTGCCCAAAAGACTGCAATAGAATACAAGCTCCCGGTCTTAGCCCCTAAATTCTATGCCTTGTGCACCAATAGCTGTTTTTAAAATGGGAGAGGTATGTCCCTGCCAACAGTAAGGAGGTATCTTCTCTATCCCTAGCAACATTTGTCCCTTTTTAACTTTAAAAGCTGCTTTTTAAAATGCGTTTGCTTCTTACTCTTAAGGTCAGCAGTTGTCACCAAGCTCTCTGGCCTCATCCTGCTGGGTTCACATGATGATCCATTTTTCTTCCTCTCTCCTTAGAGTTAATCGAGTACTTTAAGTCCCAGATGAAAGGAGACCCTAACATGGCCTCGGCGGTGGCTGCCATCCAGACCTTGCTGGAATTCTTGAAGAGAGATAAAGGTATGAAGGGTCAGCCTCGAACAGTCTGGGCCTTAGGAAAGTCTTCAGACGGCTATTAGGAATGTGGACAGGGAGACATGTGGGTCTATGTACAGTCTTAAGCCCAACCTCTCTGTCCATGGTAGACTTGTCGGCCTGGAGGAAACCCTTACGTTCTCTCCGAAAGTATTCCTATCCACCTACAAAATAGTCCCCGACACTAGCGTCCACCATACAACCTTAGCCAAACGGCTTAAATTAGAGCAATAATTTAGCTTTATAGAGGAGTACCAAGCTCCTAGCTTGTCCTTGACTCTGTGCAGTGCTGTAATGTCCCAGACTAAATTCTGGTAACAGTATCCATGGAGACCTACTGAGTATGAAAAACCTTAAGATCCTGAGTATAACAAGACCTCTTACTCATACAAAGGATGTGCCTTTTTCATTCTCCTGGGGTGGCCAAGAGGGGAATTTCTCTAACACAGCCTCACATGTCTTCCTGGTATATATACACTCAGGTACCTTGGAGGCTGCACTGTCTCACGAATCATGTCTGTCCCTGCTCAGTAATTATCGGTCACGCTGTCACTTGCTGCAGATACCTTAGCCTAGCCTGGCTGGCCTCTTTGACCCTTACTCTCTGTTTTATTATTAGCGTGTGTGTGTTGTGTGTATGTGTGCGCGAGTGTGCGTGTGAGTGTGCATGTGTGTGTGTGCGTGTGTGTGTGAGTGTGGGTGTATGTGTGCGTGTATGTGTGCATGTATGTGTGTGTGAGTGTGCGTGTATGTGTGTGTGAGTGTGTGTGTATGTGTGTGTGAGTGTGCGTGTATGTGTGTGTGAGTGTGTGTGTGTGAGTGTGCGTGCACAAGGACAGCTATCGAGAATTGCTTCCTTCTTTCTTTAGATCACCAGGCTGGCACCACAAAGCCTTTTGCCCATTTTGCCATCTCGTTGACCTTCTTGGTTTTTTAAACCAAGTGTGTCCCTTTCTTGGGCCTTGTTATCACTGATAACTTTAAGTCCCCGTTTAAATGGCCTTTAATGCAAGAGGCCAGCCTTGTAAAGAAGCTTGACCGTATTCGTCATCCTGCCTTTTCCTGTCCTTGTTCCAGTGTGTAACGTGTCTGTCTGTCTGCTCTGTGCTTATTTCCTGCTCCATGAGAGCAGAGCCCCCTCTCGTGCAGCATCTCCCAGTGGCTGGCACAGAGAAGCTTCCAGTTTTCTGTGAAAGAGTGGATGAAGTGCAGACCAGCAAGGGCCCTGACACTAAGTGCACATCACCTTCCTCACTTCCTCATTGCAGGAGAGACAATCCAGGGCCTGAGAGCAAATCTCACCAAAGCCATAGAAACCCTCTGCGGTGTGGACTCCTCGGTGGCCGTGTCCTCTGGCGGGGAGCTCTTCCTTCGCTTCATCAGCCTCACCTCCCTGGAGTACTCCGTAAGCCCCACCCTCCCTCGGGATCCCTCTTCTCCGGTGCAGACACTGAAAGCTTTAGTAGCAGCTCTTTCCTCACTCACTTTGCTCCTTCTTCCCCAGGACTACTCCAAATGTAAAAAGATCATGATCGAGAGAGGAGAGCTTTTCCTGAGCAGAATATCCCTGTCGAGAACTAAGATTGCCAGTCTATGCCATGCTTTTATCAAAGACGGGGCGGTGAGTGAATTCCTCCTTTGTGCTGCTAGAGTCCAGAGCTTTGGGGTCACCGCTGGGCCTGGAATCCTGGCTCTGTCACCTACTGCTGGGACCACGGACAGTCTCTTCTCTGTCCTGAACTCTTCTCGTATGTTAATAAGGGCAGCAGCTCCCAGGCTGGGCGAGGAGTGAATGAGATGCTCTGTGCAGTGTGCATTCTGTAAGTACAGACATCACAAGAGGCTCCTCATTGTGAACCGGGAGAACGTGAGACAGCATGAGCGTGTCTTGGTTTAATAAGCGTTTCACTTTTATGTGGAGCTGGAGGTTAAAGCAAGAACCTCTGGGCTGGAGAGATGGCTCAGTGGTTAAGAGCACCCGACTACTCTTCCAGAGGTCCTGAGTTCAAGTCCCAGCAACCACATGGTGGCTCACAACCATCTGTAATGAGATCTGATGCCTTCTTCTGGTATGTCTGAGGACAGCTACAGTGTGCTTATATATAATAAATAAATCTTTAAAAAAAAAGATTTAAAAAAAAAAAAAAAAAAAGAACCTCTAATATGCTAGACATGTTCTACCGCTGAACTCCACCCATAGCCTCTCAGTAAGCCATTTTTAATCACATTTCGTCCTCGTGTGTTTGTGTGACTATGCGTAGGTGCCACAGTGAGTATATGGAGGTCTGAGGAAATTGGTTGTTTCCTCTGTGTAGGATCTGGACATCAAACTCAGGTCATCAAGCTTGGTGACAGCACCTTTACCCACTGAGCCATTTCACTTGCTCTGATTTTGGTGATTGAGTTCGTGGTCCTCTAAGCTGAAGCAAGTCTGCTCAGACTAGCTGTCACTGTGGTCACTGCCAAGCGTCTTTGAGCCAGCATCGGCACTGGGTGGAACTGTCCCTAGTTAAATGGGGAACAGCAGGTTCAGCCAGTCTCCAGCTTACCCACGCCTCCAGGTCACGCCTCCAGATGGTCAGCCCTGTGTTCCTGTCACCTGCGTGCGGTTGCTGCTCTTTTTTATTTTTTTTATTTTTTTGAGCTTGGGACCGAACCCAGGGCCTTGTGCTTGCTAGGCAAGCGCTCTACCACTGAGCTAAATCCCCAACCCCGCAGTTGCTGCTCTTTTGTCCATGGTCTGGGCCCTTCAGATGCTCACAAACCGGCTTCAGCACATGCTGTCCAAGATGCCTCCTCTGAAAAACTGGCTCTTGAAGGCAGGGTGCCGTCAGCACAGCCTCCTACCACCACAGCCTCACAGACCATGCCTGTATTTACTTGCATCCTGGCTTTAGATCTCACCCTGGGTTTTACTGCGCGTCTTACCTTTGAAGTATGCTATTAAATATGTGGGAGGTTGTGTAAATGGTGGTGTCACAGACCTGGGCCATTGGAGGCAGGGCCATGACCCCCCTGCTCCTTGGCTCACAGCGTGTAGCTGTAGTGTGGGTATCTTACACACAGCAGCCTGCTCTTAACCTTACAGCTGGGTTCAGAGCAGACCTGCAGGGTCTGGAAGCTGGGGGCGGGTCACCCGTGGGCTTGTTAAATGTAGACGCCTCAGGTCTAAGGTCAGGCCTGGGTACCCACGGTTCTAGTGAGCAGTTATGACAGTCTTGTCTACCACTGGCCTTCTGTAGTCCTCGGCATTCTTTCTTAGAGCATAGGCCATGTGTGAGTCACAAGTCATCATCTGCACCACAGGCCGGCGTCTGTATGTGCTTGTCAGTTTGGAAGAACTTGTCAGCTCAGCTTGTGTCTACTGACTAGACTTTTACTTCTAGAAAAATCAGGTGGCTCTGCAGTAGTGGGACATGTGACAAGAAGAGGCACCTAGGGCCTGCCTCCCTTGGCCTCGTGGAACCACCGCCACTACCTATCCTTCTGGGCACCTGTACCCCAAATATGCAAACTCTGTATCTATTGCCAGGGAAGCCAACCCTGGTGTACTGGCTTATGTGCCTTTGGGGTGCTGGTGGGGAGACCCATGCCCTACTTCTTGGGCAGAAATGTTGAACTGCTCAGTGGGCTTGAACTTCAGTGTACTGTCATGTCACCCTTCTGACCACAGTTCGTTTGTAGAATACTGGAGCTTCACCTGACAAGCAGGAGTCATGGCAGTGCAGACAGGGTGGGCAGTGACTGGCTGGCAGCTAACTCCTCTGATGGAGATTTCGTGTTCCATAGAGAATCTTGACTCACGCCTACTCCAGAGTTGTCCTGAGGGTCCTGGAAGAAGCCGTGGCAGCCAAGAAACGTTTCAGTGTGTATATCACGGAGTCACAGCCTGATTTATCTGGGCAAGTACCTCACCACAGGCAGTGAATAAGCATTGCCTTGGACACATTCATGACTATTCTTCCCCTGGCCAGGAAGCCCCGTGGGTTTCCAGGGGCACAGTGCAGGCTGTGGTGTTTTTCTTTTGTTTCCAGTTTTTAGGTTTTTTTTTTTTTTTTTTTAAGGATTTTTCTTTAAGTAGTTATGTCAGAGGAACCTTAGAACACTGTAGATGAAAAACTTCAATCGAAGAATTGGTGATTGACATCTCAAGAAATCAAGAAAAGCAAACTTTGTTCTGTTTTCTTTGTGTTGTTAGGAAGTGAATCTTGGTCTGCCCAGGCTAGTTGGGCACTCTGGAGCTCACCCTCCAAGTCAGTAGTTTTTCAGACAGGGTTTCTCTGTGTTGCCTTGACTATCCTCAAAGATTTCTTTCTTTTATGTGCACTGGTGCTTTGCTTGTATGTATGTCTGTGTGAGGGTGGGGGGTTCCCTGGAAGCAGAGTTACCGACCATTGTAAACTGCCATGTGGGGATTGGGAATTGAACCTGGGTCCTCTGGATGAGCAGCCTGTGCTTTTTTTTTTTTTTTCCGGAGCTGGGGACTGAACCCAGGGCCTTGCAGTTGCTAGGGCAAGCGCTCTACCACTGAGCTAAATCCCCAACCCCCAGCCCTGTGCTCTTAACCACTGAGCCATTTCTAGCCCCAGCTTCACAACCATCTGTAATTTCTAGGATCCCATGCCCTCTTCTGGCCTCAGGCACAAGCATTCATGTAGTGTACAGACATACATGCAGGCAAACCACTATTCACATAAAATAAAAACAACTTTGAAAAAACAAAAATTAAAGAACTTTGGTTCCTGCTTCCTTGGTCCAGAGTCAGGGTCTGCCCCTTAAGCCATTGAGGCTACAGGGTATCTTTGTCTAAATCAATTCATCATGCATTACTGTGGGATCTCACTGAAATATGTTATGTTTTCATGTCACCTCTAGTAAGAAAATGGCCAAAGCCCTCTGCCACCTCAATGTCCCTGTCACTGTGGTGCTGGACGCTGCTGTTGGGTAAGTGTGACTCTTCTGTGTACCTACATTGCTGGCTCCAAGCAGTTTTCAGATTAGAGTTTGAATCCTGTCCAGTCCTTCCTCAGAGTGTCTGGGTGCTGGCATGAGCCTCAGCCTAGCTGCTCATGTTTTCAGAGTAAAAGGTAAAGGTCAGGCTATGGTCAGCAGTAAGGTATCCTCCACTCTGTGTCTGCATATTGGCTGTGCAGTGGGCGCCTTGTCTAAGCTGGGTCATCAGCGTCTGTCACTAACAAATAGTAATCCTTTGAAAAGAAAGCTCACTATTTAAGCGGTTGGGGGTTCTGGGATAAGCATCTTCATGGTACTGTCTTAAAAAGTAAGCTGTAACATGCCTGGTATCCAGCACCGGGAGGCAGAGGCAGGTGAATCTGAGAGCCTGGCCAACCCAGTATTTCCCTTCCCATTTCCTTAGCTATATCATGGAGAAAGTAGACCTTGTCATCGTTGGTGCTGAAGGAGTGGTAGAGAATGGAGGAATTATTAACAAGGTGGGTACTGTCACTATTCCCAGAAGCCCCGGCAGCCTGAACAAGACCTTGGTTGGCTTTCTTCTTTGGAGGCTGGTCTTGGTGAATTTAGCATTTGCATTTATATACAATAGGTCCTTTCGTTTGGACCTGGATTTGACAGGGTATTATATAGCTCAGGGTAGCCTCAGATGGTCAAACTCCTGTGTGTGCCCCCCAAGTGCTCAGATCATAGGCATGACCACCATACCCCAGCAAACTGGATTCAGCTTGGAATTGTCTCTGGTTTTGTTTCCATTTGATTGAGGACTTCCATCCCCAGGGCTTATTGCGATTTCTTTGTCGCTTACAAAGTTTTTGGAAACTGTCTGTGACAAACACCTTAATCATGTTAAGCTGTGCACAAACCGTCCGAAGTCCCTGGTTCACTGGCGTTCAGCACACTCACACCACACTATTAACAGTGTTTATAAACTTACTATTTATGGGGTTGGGGATTTAGCTCAGTGGTAGAGCGCTTGCCTAGGAAGCGCAAGGCCCTGGGTTCGGTCCCCAGCTCCGAAAAAAAAAAGAACCAAAAAAAAAAAAAAAAAAAAAAAAAACTTACTATTTGTCTCAGATGGCCTTTTCTCATGTCCCTGGCCACCTGTGTTCTGCTCTGTACTGACTTTTCCAGTCCAGGGGACCACAAATAAGTACATCCACAGGATGCTCGTGACTTTGAGCTTGACATGATTCGGTGGCCACAGTGCAGTATGTAACTGCTGTGTCCTTTCAAGCAGAGTACCATTCTGTCATAACACCACCACGTGCCCATGTTCACTTGTAGTGGATACTTGGATTTTCCTGCTGTTGGCTGTGGTGTAGGATACTGCCATGTACACTGGTCCACAAGTGTCTGAGTCCCCCAGAAGTGGAAAGTGCTGGCTTATCTTAGACTGCACTTATTTTCCCTGACTGGTGACCCTGGCATCTTTTCATGTACTTTGGGTAGAAAAATTGTTTTCTTTCTTAAAAGGTCCTCTTTGAGGGTTAGGAATATAGCTTAGCTGGCAGAATGCCTGTTTAGCATGTTGAAACCCCGAGTTCAACCCCAGCACTAGATAGACCAACTCTAGCGGAACTCAAGTAATCCCAGCACTAGGGGAAGTGGAGGCAGGAGGATTAGAAGTTTTAAAACAATCTTGAATGCAAGGCCAGAAAGAAATACATTAAGAACTTGTCTTTAAAAAGCAATAGTTCTGATGGCCATGCCTTAATTACACTTACTCTCCTTCCTTCTGCTTCATTGAGCTATGTAAGCTCACCCGGTGTCCATTTCCCTGACTTCTCAGATCGGAACCAACCAGATGGCCGTGTGTGCCAAAGCCCAGAACAAGCCCTTCTATGTGGTTGCAGAAAGTTTCAAGTTTGTACGGCTCTTTCCACTCAACCAGCAAGATGTCCCAGATAAGTTTAAGGTAAGTTTTATGTATTTGACAGTGATCTTTGACTCTACCCTGAAACCACAATGGTCCAGAAAGTTCCCCTTCCCGTTGCTGTCTCCTCCAGTGCTTTTCCAGTGGGGATGGTGATTGGACCTGGGCACACTGGGGCAAAACCTCATTTACATAGCACTCTGCTGGGTAGCAGAACCCGTTTCTTCGTCCTATCTCTGCTTTTACATACATGTGACCTTGGCCAGGTACTTCCATTGGCCTTTCCTTTCCTGTGGGATGGGTTGGTATCCTGGACATGTTGTCCCTGCCAGCCTGCTGCACAGGTGATGCGGGGGTAGCCCTGGCAAGAACTCACTTACAGCTCGAGCCAGGGCCTCAGCAGTGCAGAGCCTGGATGCAGGGCCAGTCCAGCCAACCAGGTCCTCTCCTCTCCTTGCCTTTCCTCAGTACAAGGCAGACACCCTGAAGTCTGTGCAGGCTGGACAGGACCTCAAAGAGGAACACCCATGGGTCGACTACACCTCCCCATCCCTCATCACACTGCTGTTTACGGACTTAGGTGTGTTGACACCATCCGCTGTAAGTGACGAGCTCATCAAGCTATACCTGTGAGCAGAGCCCCTCCTGCCAACATGCAGGGAGCACATCTTGTGCAGGGTGAGCAGCCTTTCCACTCCAGCCAGCCAGGGGCCAACAATGAATGGGACTTTCAGACCTGTATGCCAAGGGCTCATTTTAGAGGCCCTGAAGAATCCTTTTACTCTTGCTGTCACATCTGAGGCCTGGTCCCAGTTCTAGAAGCAAGGTGAAGCAACCTTATGGTTTTCAGAAACTCAGTCTCTGGAAGAACAAGTTAATTACAGGCTGCAAAGCTGAGGAGAGATGGCACAGGAGCAGGGACCCTCCAGCCGCGCTGCATCACTGAGAGATGCAGTGACATCGGCTGAGTGCACACCTTCAGTGCCTCACAAGACAGCAGACACTGTAGCTGACGGCATCTGGCTCCATGCCCTCAGCAGGATCCAGCCAGATAGGAAAAACACCAATGCAGGAGCCATTCACATGGCACTGCTCACAGAATGTTGTCTGTAAAAGATGCGAGTTTACTCTAAACATGTTTAGAACCTGAACCGTGGGTTTTTTGTTGTTGTTTTTTTTTTTTTTAATTTAAATGTGAGAACAGGCCAGGATATTTTCCAATAAGTTGTATGAACAATTTGGATATGGTATTGCCTCACACAAGTTGACGAAGACCAGAAACAGTGCAAGCACAGTTGGGCAGAACCTGTTACCAGAAAAGGCCTAGTAGCACTTCTCGGGATAAGATACCCTTCCTGTTTTCAATAAAACACCACCAGAGCCCGTTCTAAAATGGTCTCAACCCCAATCTGGGTATCATGGCACCAGCCTGTGGTCCCAGAACTCCTGGCTAAGGCAGGGGGATCAGTCTGAGGTCATCCTGGACTACATAGTTGTCTTAGTTTGGGTTTCATTCCTGTAAAGAGACTCCATGGCAACTCTTACAAAGGCAAACATTTAGCTGGGGCTGGCTAGTAGTTCAGAGGTTCAGTCCATTATCATCATGGTGGGAAGCCTGGCAGTGTACAGGCTGATGTGGGGCTGGAGAAGCCCAGAGTTCTACACCTTGACCCAAAAGCAGCCAGAAGGCTTTCTTCCACACTGGGTGGAGCTTGAGCCTAGGAGCCCTCAAAGCCTGCCTACGCCATGACATACCTCAAGGCCACACCTAATAGTGCCACCTAATAGTGGCATATTCAAACCACTACAATAGTTTAGCCCCTGTTGCAATGAAAAGAAGAGAAAAAAGAACCCTGCACACAGTCCCCTCTGCCCCTGTGGGTGCTCTTGGTAGGGTTGTAAAGGAAATGCAAAATGTGGGGTGGGAGGAGGCCAGGGGATGTCAAGTGACTTAGAAATTTACAAGGCCTAAAATCAAGTATACTTCATTATCTGTTTTTTAAAAAGTGAGAAAATATATATACACATACATACATACATACATACATACATACATACATACATACATACATTTTAAGTCAGTAGTAAAGCACAAAAGCCACCCCCAGAAAAAGCACAATTAATCAAAATAAATACTGAGATCTGTTATTTACACTCAATACACTGAGATTCTGGTAGGATCCTTGTGCTCGTGTGTGCAGTCCTTTGGTTTCTCTCAGTCTGAACCACAGTCTTCCAGCAAGGGTAGGAATGTGAGGCCAGCTGTGAGGTAGCCCTCACCTGAGGCTCAGGTCAACTGTCCTCTTCTGAGTCCGAGAGACCTAATTCTGTCAGCTGGACTGGTTTTTTGGTACTTGTCAACAGCCCCTTCTCAAATTCTTCTTCTGTGATTTTACCTTTTTTAAATTTTTTCAAGAGCCTTGTGTCATTAAGGAGTTCCTCCATGTCCTCATCATCAATATCAGAACCCTGAGTGCAGAAGAAGCAGTTACAAGTGTTAGCTTCGGGTCTAGAGAGAGCAGATCCTGCTAGGGCCTACAAGCTCGGGTCAGCTAACACAGCAACCTCACCATGGGCCCCAAAATTGAATGTGGGGGAGGGAGGGGTAAGACAAGGTGGCTACATAGCTCAGGCTGGCTGTGAACCCAGGCTGCAAGCACAAGCAACCTTGCTGTTCTGATAACACATTAGATGTCTTCCCAGTGCAAGGTCAGAAGGTGGGGTTGAAAGAATAAAGAACACACACATTACCTCATCCTTTTTCCTCTTTGCATTCATCTTCTTCTTCCTTTCCTTTTTGGCCTTCTGCTTTGACCAAGCTTTATTTTTGATGAATTTTCTTCTCCCTTCATTTTCTGTCCTCTCTTTTCTTTTTTGCTCCAAAAGTTTCTGCCTCTGTTTTTCTCTAATTTTATCCTTAAATGGGATCGTGTCGGTATCAATGTCCACTGGTACAAAATCTGGAAACTGCTTCCCCCTTAGTTCTGGCATCCTGGGCATCCTCAGCAGGGCAAAGCCTCGAGCAAGCCCGGCAAAGTCAAGATCTAACAGAAGAGAACTCAGTCAGCACTGGAAGATACCACAGTCACAGGGTGGGGCAGGGTAGGGCGGGGCTTCTCCGTGTTCGCTAATTAAATGATATAATAAGCTGGACAGTGGTGCCACAGGCCTTTAACCCCAGCACTCAGAGGGCAGAAGTAGGAGGATCTCTGTAGCCTGGTCTACAGAATGAGCTCCAGGACAAACAAAAGGGCTACACAGAAAAACGGTCTCCAACCTACCCCTCAATACCCCAAAAAAGTAATAAATTTAATTAGAATTTTAAAAAACATTTACTTATTTATTTTATACATGTAAGTACACTGTAGCTGTCTTCAGACACACCAGAAGAGGGCATCAGATCCCATTATGGATAATTGTGAGCCACCATGTGGTTGCTGGGAATTGAACTCAGGACCTCTGGAAGAGCAGACAGTGCTCTTAACCACTGAGCCATCTCTCCGGCCTCTAATTAGAATTTTTTAAGCAATATTTTTTTTCAAGGTGGAAATGGCAGTTTATTTTACATCTACTCAGAGCCCCATCATTCATTCTTTCTTTCTTTCCTTCCTTCCTTCCTTCCTTCCTTCCTTCCTTCCTTCCTTCCTTTTGCTTAGGATTCCTTTGAAAGGTCTAGAGAACACTAACCCTAACATGCCATGTGTTTCACTAAGACAATGCAACCCTGAGACCCAAAGACTCAAAAGATTGTGCCAGGCACAGTGGCACACAGTTAACCATGCCCAGATTTAATACCAGTACTTGGAAGGCAGAGGTAAAGAGCACTCCAAGTTGGGGCCAGCCTGGTCTATACAGCAGGAACTAGCCAGGGCTACAGAAACACCCTGTCTCCAAGAAACCCATGGTAGAGAAGGCGAAGCAGGGCTTACCCTTCAACCTGAAGATGAGACTGCACTCGTGCTTTGCATAAGCCTGCACAAAGGACACAAAGGCCTTCATGCCCTTCTCGAACACGGCTCTGTCAGCCAGGGCCATGGCCCGGAGCTTGGGTAGAAGGTCTACAGTGTTTCTCTGGAGGCTCATCTCCTGCAGGGGGCACTAGACAGAGACCACCATCTCACCATCCCCGTAGTCTTCCAACCCCAGTGCCCCCCAGATCTAATAAACCAAGGACATTCCTTAGTCAAGAAGGAGTATAGGATTTTTTTTAAGTTTGAAAATGACATTGTACATAAAAGTCATAGCCAGTAAGGCATCAAGAAGTGGCGTCCCCAAGCCATGATGCTGGCTCATGCCTCCCTTGCCCAGCCCACTTCTCGGTTTCTGACCACCAGTGTGCTGCTTACTTTCTGGTTGATGGCCAAGAAGTTGATGTACGCTTCCTCCATGGGCAGCAGGAACACCAGAGCACTGCCACCGTGGCCAATGCGGGCCGTGCGTCCACATCGATGCACGAAGGCACTGGGGGGACAGGGTGGGGTAGTACCCCAAGGGGTGGCAGTGAGCACAGCCAGGCTCCTGCTGGACAGGTATTGCACTACACAGTGCTGTACAGAGCCACCAGGCCCCACAGCTCAGGGCCCACGTGACCCTGACCAAGACCCAGTGAGCATAGAAGAACTGCACAGAAACAGACACTGCAGACAGGACCATAAGAGACTAGAGGTTCCGTGGCTCTGAGGACACCTGACCAAAGCTGGGCTCCCTCAGGCCATACAGCAAAGTCACAGGGGAAAACCAAGAAGCAATGAAAGGCATCAAGGAAAAGTGCCCTGGAATAACAGGCAACTTTGATATTTAAAGTGAGGTAAATCTGGTGGCTCTCGTCTTTAATCCAAGCACTGGTGAGGCAGAGGCAGCCTGGTCTATCTATATACACAGGGAGGCAGCCTGGTCTGTCTACATACACAGGGAGGCAGCCTGGTCTGTCTACATACACAGGGAGGCAGCCTGGTCTGTCTACACACAGGGAGGCAGCCTGGTCTGTCTACACACAGGGAGGCAGCCTGGTCTGTCTACACACAGGGAGGCAGCCTGGTCTGTCTGTGTCTTGAATAACCAAATCTAAGTAACCAGTGTGAGAGGTGTCCGCTCACTCTGAGGAGCTCCGCAGTTCTCTTGAGCACAGTCTATAGTTTGCACTTGTGCAAGCACTTCCAGTAGTGGAGTTTTCCCCCGTATTTACCCTCTGCACACACCCCTAGCGGACAGGACAGTGTTTCCACTCTGCAGCCCAGCCTCATGAACTCATGAACCATCCTAAGCCAGCCTCATGAACTGACACCGGGATGAAAGGTGGAGCTGCCACACCTGTATGAAGTGACTGTACAACACCACAGCACTATTAACTAACGCATCAAAGGCGATTCGGCCATTTAATCCAGGGCATAGAGTGCTTGGATTTCAAAACTTTAAGCCAGATGTGGCGGTCCATTCCTGTAACCCTACCAGTCAATAGATGAAGGCTGGCCCACCAGATGCTCACAGTAATCTCTGACAACATGAGACTCTTATCCAAAACAAACAAACAAACAAATTATTTTAAAATGTTAGGAATTTCACCGCATGCACTTCCTCCAGATCCCTATCCTGCTCAGCCCGATCCCCAGACAGAGGAACAGTACCCTGCATACCTGGCGTTGCTGGGAGGGTCGTACTGCAAAACCCAGTTTACTTCAGGAATATCAATTCCCCGGGCCATCACGTCAGTGCACACCAAGATCCCACTGGGAGAGAGAGTAGCACTGTAAGCAAGGCCATCCTCTGTGATCTGCAGGACACCCCAATAAAGCAGCACAGGGCCCCAGAGTTTCTCACAAACCACTGCATTTTTCTGAATGAAATATTATTTTGCTTTCTTTTTTTCTTCTTCCTTCAACCTTCCCAGACTTTATAAACTGCCATGAGAAGTAGGGAGTGGAGGAGGCGGAGAGATGGCTCTGCAGTTCAGAGCACATCCTGCTCTTACAGAGGACTCAGCACCCGTGGCAGGCGGCTCACAACCACCAGGAACTAACTGCATGGGACTCTAGGGGATGTCATGTCCTCTTCTGGGCTCCAAGGGCACCTGCACTCACGTGCATAAACATGAACATAATCAACAATAAACACCGGACATACATGACACCCAGTGATACACGCGCGTGCGCGCACACACACACACACACACACACACACACGGCACTCAAGCACACATGAAACCAAGTATGCATAAATGCAAGCACACATGCATTGCACATATGCACATATGCACATGCACACACACACACACACACACACACACACACACACACACACAGAGGAGTAGGAGAAATAACACAAAGACGCTTTCTAGCCAGTACCAGGGCTGCAGCCCCGGCCTCCAAATGCTAGGATGTGCACTAGCAACCACTGAGTCAAACTCAGACCTTGTCTTGCTTGAAACAAGGTCCCTGCATCATCTGGAGTGTCTGGTATCCTTGAATTTGTATTTCGGTCTCAACTTCCCAAGTGCTGGGTCACATACACGCATGATCACACCTGGCTTTAAATCTTTCTAATCCATGAATTTCCACTCAGTAAATTAAACTGCGGAAGGCCAGCCCTCAGCAGCCACTTGAAAACAAGAACCATCTTCACCCTGTGACTTGGGGACAACACTGTGCCCTTACAGCTGCTTGGAGCCATGCAATGCTTAGGAAAAACCAAAACAGCTGTCTATAAGGACACCCCAAGTTCCCACTGTGGAGCTAGCGCCCCCCAGCTTACGGGACTGTCCACTCTTGGTTACCCAGGAGCAGGCAGATTGGCAAACCCGCACTGGGCCTGCCGGGCCCTGGGAGAACAGCAGTGAACACATGAGCTTCCTGACTGCACAGCCTGCGACGGAGCAGGGAGAGCCAGTAACAAGCAAGGGACCAGGCTCGGTCTATGGGGTGAGGGTCCAAACCAGGCTCTGGGGGCTTCGAGGATGTAGTAACTCCTCACTACTCTGCTCCAGGAGGGCAGAGGGAAAGGGGTGAGCGTGGGACCTGAGGAGTCCATCGGTCCATCCGCTGCCCCGACTCACCTCTGCAGCTTGCGGAACTCCATGAAGATCTTATTGCGCTTGTACTTCATCTTCCCGTGGATGCACAGGATCTTCACCCTCTGCACCAGCGCCTCCAGGGCCTTGCCATAGTATTCCACACACGCACACGTGCTGCGCAGGACAGAGAAAGCCCTCAGACGGAAACCTGCCGCTGCTGGGGCTGCGGCTGGGGAATCGCTAGAAGTCCCAGAGACCTGGGATGAGGGAGGCTCCCAGGAGTCGATGTGGGTGACCTTAGCTGAAATGCCTGACAGTGAGGACATGGAACCCAAAGAGGCCACCTCTTGGAGTCAAGCAGGACCCCCAGTGGAAGGACAGGGACACCAACCCACCCACAAAACTTTCACCCCACATTTTGTTCTGTCTAAGAAATGCGGGGACAAAGATGGAGCAGATACGAAGGAATGGCCAACCAATGACTGGCACAACTGGAGACCCACCTGTGGGCAAGCACCAAGCACCGGTCCCTGACCTTAACGATACTGTTATGCCTGCAGCAGGAGCCTAGCATGGCTGTCCTGAGAGGCTCTACAAAGCAGCTGACTGAGACAGATGCAGACACCCAGCACTCATTGGACGGAGGTCGGGAACCCTTGTGAAGAGTTTGGGGAAGGACTGAAGGCCCTGAAGGGGACAGGAACCACACAGGAGGACCGACAGTGCCTACTAACCTGGACTTCTGGGAGCGCTCAGAGAATGAGCCGCCAACCAGTGAGCACACATGGGCTGCACCGAAGCCCCTGGCACATGCGAGGCAGAGGGGTGCTTTGTGCTGCCTCAGTGGGAGAGGATGAGCCTAATCTTGCAGAGACTTGATGTGCTGGGGTACGGGGTACCCAGGGGAGATCCCACCCTCCCAGAAGCGAAGGGGAGGGAAGATGGAGGGATGGACATCTCTGTGGTGTGAGCTATGGGACACAGTGTGGGCCGAAGAGGCTGGATTTGTCAGCCTCGCCCTGTCAAGAACCTCCCCGGCACACTGTGCCCGTCTTCCCAGCCACAGATGGGGATTACCTGAAGAAGACCAGGTGCTTTTCCTGCTGACGGCTCCGAAGGAAATGGACCAGCTGGTTGAATTTCTCATCTGCCTTACATATCTACATGGGGGCAGGGCATCACATATATGTAAAAATAAAGTGATCCCCATAGCTGGTTTCAGATTCGACCCGCACCCCACCCCCACTTCCCCACCCCTGCATCCCCTCTTTCTGGAGACAAGGCCTCTCACACAACCCAGACTGGTCTCAAACCCCTGTAGCAGAGGTTGGCCTTGAACCTGGTCTGCCTCCACCTCCTGGAGCTAGGATTACAAGCGCACACCAGCACGCCCAGCATGGCCTTTGTTTGTTTGAGTCTGCTGACTTATTTGGAGGGCACACATGAACAGAGGTTGGAGGGTAGCTGGCAGGAGTCGGCTCTCTGCCTGCCATGCTGTACCCACATTGAAGCCGGGTGGTTCCCCCACTGAGCAGTTTCACTGGCCCATACCCTGAAAGCCTGAGGAACCCCGTTTCCTCCAGAACAGGACAGACTTTAGAGATGACATCTGTTGGCCTTCCCGGCTCAGAGAAGCTGGACCACATGCTGCTGCCAATGTTCAGTGTCCAGTTGTGTAACTGGAGAGCACAGCCATGTAAGGCGACTGCTCCCCAGGCCCAATGCAGCCAGGCCGGGCCAGCCGCAGTGGCAGCTCCTCTGGCCCAGGGGTCAGTGGGTGCAGGGGAGACCAAGAGCCTCGTTCCCTCTAAGCTTGACTCTGGGGCCTGATTCCCCAAAGTGCCACACTGAGGCAGGCACAGCTTCCAGACATGAGTATTCCTGATGGCCTGAAGGGCTGGTGGAGACATGCTCCACCCCTCCCAGGAAAGTGCCCTGTCCAGAACCTAACCCAAAACGGTCAGTCCTGTTACCTGGGTTTCCCTGGATCTTAGCAGAACTAGCACTGTAGGTTAAAAGTTTATCTCGGAGTTGGGGATTTAGCTCAGGGAGTTGGGGATTTAGCTCAGCGGTAGAGCGCTTGCCTAGCAAGCGCAAGGCCCTGGGTTCGGTCCCCAGCTCCGGAAAAAAAAAAGAAAAACAAGTTTATCTCACAGAGCATGGGATCACAGGACTGAAATCCCAGGATTTGGGAGGGAGACAGAAGATAAGGAGTTCAAGGCCATTCTCAGATACATAGCATCTCAAAAAAAAAAAAAAATTAAAAATTAAAAAAAAATTTTTAAAGAAACTTATGATTAAAAAGAATTTAAAAAAAAAAAAAAAAAAAAAAAAAGATAGATAAAAAAAGAGGGGGGGAGAGCGGAGAGAAAAAAAAAAAAAAAAAAAAAAAAAAAAAAAAAAATTTTTTTGATACTTGATTCTCTATGTAGCCCTGGTTGGCCTGGAACTTGCTACATAGACCAGGATGGCTTTTAACTCAGAGAAAAGCTCTCTGCAAATAAAAGAGTGACCCACTACTCCCAGACAATAAATTAACTTTTCAAAAGTTCTGGACTAGAGTGATAGCTCAGTAGTTAGGAACACTGGCTACTCTTCCAGGAGCACACACACACACACACACACACACACACACACACACACACACACACAGAGACACAAACACACACACACACACACACACACACAGACATACAGACACACACAAACACACACACAAACACACAGACAGACACACACACACACACACACACACACACACACACACACACACACACACACACACACACACACACACAGACACACACACACACAGACACACACAGACACACACACACACACACACACACACACACACACACACACACACACACACACACACACACACACACACACACACACACACAGACACACAGACACACACACACACACACACACACACACACACACACACACACACACACTACTTTTAAGTTTAAACGGTGGCCATGGCAGTATGTAGAGTATTTGGCGGCCTCCGAGTAATCTCTGTTGTTTCCTAGCTCCTCACATCTGAACAGGATTGTGGGTTGATCACTGTCCAGCAGCCCTCTGCCATTGGAGCTGCCACCGCCCACTACAGACACTACAGGGACGAGGCTGGGACTCACCTCAGAGTCCTGCCCTGGCTCCTACTCTGTACCAAGTGCTGTGTCCTGCTGCTCCTGGAAAGACCACCCTCTGTCTCCCTGTCCCTAAGCCAACCTACATTTCTGGGGAGCCTGATGTCAACACCCTTCAGGCGGTTGTCTGACGAGAACCTCATTCGCTGACCAGTTACACTATGGAGACCCTCTGGTTTTCAAAGGAGCCTCATTTCTGTGAGCAGTGGAGGCTGAGATATCCCTCAGAGTTTATAGAAAAGACCCACACAGGCTTCGGGTCCAGCGTGCCTGAAAACACTGTGACCAGAGACTTCTCCAAGTTCCGAAGGACACAGCCTTCCTGCTGCCACACTGACCCATCCTAGGAACAAAAGACAACACAACCACAGGCCTCACCATCAAATCCCACACACTCAAACCCTCCCCTTTGAAGGGAGGCACAAAAGGTACGGGGGCCTTCCAGCCACAAAACCCAGAGGGACAGACTCTGTTAGATGGGACAGCGGGCTGTGGGGCAGAACAGGAAGCAGCAGAGTCCCTTCAGCGTACAGCGTCTGCTGGGCCTCGCCTGCACACCCAGCTCCACCTCAGATCACAGCCAATGCTGACAGGCCAGCAGCCACAGGCTGTGCTGCGCACGCACGCACGCACGCACGCACACACCTCCACACGCACACTCAAGTAAGTGTGATCACTCAGGACCGGAGCTTCAGAGGCATGGTGTCTAACGTGCGTTTATGCGTGGGCCAGCAAGGATGCTGGGCAGGTAAAGGTGTCTCAGGCTCTCACATCGTCCTCTGACTGCCACAGACACACAGATAAATACAATTAACTTTTTAAAATACATTTACGCTGGGCAGGGTGGAGCACGTCTTTAGTCCTAGCACTCTTGAGACAGAGGCAGGAGGATTTCTGTGAGCTTGAGGCCAGCCTGCTCTACACAGAGAGTTCCAGGACAGTCAGAGCTACATAACGGAGAAACCCCTTCCCAAAACACCGAAAGATAACCATACATTTATGTTTCCATTAACTTAGCCGTTCATTTAACAAACAGAAGCGTTTGTCATTCGGTCACGTGTCCTCGCTGTCTCCAAAAGCATTTTAAAAAGGACACACCATACATTCACTTTCCTAGTGAGTCGTGAGGACACCCACAGCTCCCGCCATCGCCAACACAGCAGCCGGTCCTGTGCTCACCATATAGTGGTTCTCCAGACGGGACGGCGTCTTCTGGGTGCTGCTGGCTGCCACGCCCTTCTCCTTCACAGAGATTCGGACAGGGTTGCGGAGGCCTGCTCGCACCAAGTTCTCCACCTCCTGTGTCTGTGTGGCTGAGAAAAGGCCTGTTCGCCTCTGCTTTGGCAAAAACTCCAGGATTGTGTTTATGCTGGAAATGGAATGCACACAGGCTTACACAGGAAATGGAATGCACACTCACACTTACACTGGAAATGGGACGCACACGCACTTACATGGGATTTAAAAACAGTGGAGGACTGGGTGTAGAGGAAGGGAGGCCTAGGGAAGAGAACTGCAGAATCCAAAGCTAACCTAGGCTCCATAGTTAACATTCTAGGATAGCCTGGGCTACAGAGTAAGATCCTGCACAAGAACAAATCAAATATTACGAGACCAGGTGGCTAGGGATATCATTCAGTGATGGCCACACATGTGGGAGACGCTGGGCTCAGCAGCACTGTAAAAACCAGCTGCGTGAGAAAAAGTCAATGAGGAATATTTATTTAACGTCACCAACAAGTTTAAGGGTCACACCACTGGGAAATCAATTATAATTCCTGCTCCTCCTCTACACCTTTGTGTCTCCAGTGTAAGCGTATAGTTATCAACATGAACTACATGACAAGTTACATACGGGAATCATACCTAAAGACTGTTTATGGCATGTCAGAAAAAATTAGAGAAACTGGGACAGAAAACGTAGTTTCAGGAAATCAAAAACAGAAAAACTGGAACCAGTCAAGCACAGTGGCCCATATCTGTACTCCTGATGCACAGGACTCAGAGGTAGGAGGATCCAGAGTTGGAAGCCAGCCTGGGCTACAGAATGAGACTTTACCTCAAACTTTAATACAAATACATAGAGTCAATTTTTAAAAATAAAAGAACTGGAATTGGGCTGGAGAGATGGCTCAGCGGTTAAGAGCACCGACTGCTCTTCCAGAGGTCCTGAGTTCAAATCCCAGCAACCACATGGTGGCTCACAACCATCTGTAATGGGATCTGATGCCCTCTTCTGGTGTGTCTGAAGACAGCTACAGTGTGCTCGTATAAATAATTTTTTTTTTTTTTTTTTTAAAAAGAACTCGAATTAAGTGGAATTAAGGCATGTGACACAACCAGAAGGTCTGAAATACTAATAAGAGATGATAATAGTCCTTAGGCCTGCCCTCCACTGGGCTCAGCCACCTCTGCGGAGTCCACATTTTAGTACCTTGCCTCAAAGCCCATGTCGAGAAGTCTGTCTGCCTCGTCCAGCACCAGGACATCCAAGCTCTTCACATAGCTGGCCAGGTCCAGACCCTCAGCCTTCCTCCGGAACATGTCCTCCAGGCGGCCTGGGGTTGCCACAATGATGTTCCCACTTTGGAAAGAAAGTTCCCACTTACCAGTGCGCTCTGGATCTCCGAAACATGGATGAGTTACTTACATACCAAATCCCCACCCTGCAAAACCATCTAATTCCTCAGGAGAATGGGTTGCAGGGTAGGAACAGCAAGGCTGGGAGAGAGAAGGAAGTGATTACAGGCCAGGACTCCGGCAAAGTGCTATCCCACAGGCCACGGTGAGCACCGATGTAATAGGCACACTGCTGGCACACGGCCACACCTTTATTCCTACTATATACTATCTATGCCACTCTCTCCAGTAGGGAAACTGCAACACAACACCACACGGCCCACGTAACTCAGGCTGACCTCTGACCTGGAGCAGCACACCACCTCAAGGAACACAACTACAAGAGGGAAGCAGACTGGGGCAAGGGTTGCTCCGTGACATAGACTTGTCTGGTATGCATGAGGACCAGGGTTCAAATTCCAGCTCCCTACAAGAAATAGGGAAGGAGCAAGAGGGAGAGACAGAGGAAAGAAGGGAGAAAAGAGGAGAAGAGAGGGGAGGGAAGGGGATGGAAGGGAAAGAAGGGAAGGGAGGGAGGGGAAGGGAGAGGAAGGAGCTAGACCAGTAGACTGAGGGCCTAATGTGTCCCTGCAAACTAGCTGCCTATAACATGTTTTTGCACAATGTAGACTACAAGCAATGGCTTGAACAAATCTGAAGACGCATGCGTACTTGGGATGCTCCCTCTAAGATATCCACAAGCAGCCAGCAATGGCAGCCAGACTTGCCAGGCAAGGCTCGGCCACACTGTGCTAGGGGAGCCAGGTGTTGGCAGCCAGGTTGCTGACACACCTGCCCTGACTCCCAAGGCAACTCCAGCCTGTGCAGCCTATGAAGTGTCCACAGAGCCACAGGAACCAGGGGTGGACAAGGAGCAAATGCCCTCTGGGGTCCCCAAGAGCCTGTGAGCAGAGACTCTCAGCTGAGGGCAAGAGCACAGGGACAAGAGCAGGACTCACCCGTGCTGCTTGAACCTCTCCACATCTTCTCCAGGGTTCCGGCCTCCGATCCACAAAATCTGGCTGAAGCAAGAAATGGGGGTTGGGGATTTAGCTCAGTGGTAGAGCGCTTGCCTAGCAAGCGCAAGGCCCTGGGTTGGTCCCCAGCTCAAAAAAAAAAAAAAAAAAAAAAAAAAAAGAAATGGGACTTGGAACAAGTGTGGCAAGATAACAAGCCAGGCCAGTAAGGCTTCCCGGCACCCATCGCCCCACGTGCCCTGGACCAATCACCTGAACTGCGGGAAGTGCTTCGTGAAGTGTGACAGGACCTCATCAATCTGAATGGCCAGCTCTCGAGTGGGGGTGATGACGATGGCTCCTACCTGCCCACAGGGAGGGGGAGACCCCAGGGTCAGCATCACATGAGCCCCAGGGAGGATCACATCAGACTGTACCCTCCACCCTCAGTGGTTTCTGGAATTTTTTTTCAGCAGTCTCAGCAAATCAAGGGCTTTGAACGGCAGCTCAGCGGCAGAGCCCTTGCCCACCCTGAATAAGGCCCGGCATCACAAAATAAACAAGCCATCAACATAGGGCCACCCAGATAGCTCAGAGGTTAGGAACACTAACCACTCTTCCAAAGGACCCAGGTTCAATTCCCAGCACCATCTATAACTCTAGTATCGGCCTCTGCAGGCACCAGGTGCACAGACACACATGCAGGCAAAACACCCATACACATAAAAATAAATGGATAGGGTAATTTTTTAATAAGAACCAACCAAGGAGTAGGTGACAAACAAAACCTGATGTCATCTGTCATGGTTCACTGTGAGCCCAGGGCCAACAGCGCTGCAGCTCGGGGACCGACACCTGACCCGTATTTTCTGTGTATGACGTAAGGTCATACAATTGTACCAGACAGCACATCACTGTACCAGAGGCATTTAGTTACTTGGCTATTTGAACGAGATACCTTCTGTTGTCTCAAGCATTTGCCCTCTTCCTCCCCAGGTGGGGGTGGCTGTTTGGGTAGGTTTAAAAGTGTGTGTGGTCTTAGGGGGTTGGGGATTTAGCCAGGGGGTAGAGCGCTAACCAAGGAAGCGCAAGGCCCTGGGTTGGGTCCCCAGCTCCAAAAAAAAAAAAAAAAAAGAACCAAAAAAAAAAAAAAAAAAAGGTGTGTGTGGTCTTGTTGGAAGAAGTCACTGGGAGCAGGTTTTGAGAGTTAAAGGCTCTAACCGCCCACAATTTCCTCTCTGCTTCCTGTTTAGGGTTTGAAATGGGAGTTCTCAGCTTGCTCCTTAAGGCCCCATGCCCACCTCTTGCCAAGGTCCCCACTGTGATGATCACAGGCTCTTATCCCTCTACACTGGAAGCCCAAACAAACCCTTCCTTCTCTAAGTTGCCTTGGTCATGGTGACTTACCACAGCAACAGGACGGTAATGGACGCACTCACTGTGTAGCCCTGGCGAGGCTGGTTCTCATTCCCCCCTGTATTTCTCACATTCTTAGAGCTGGCTTCATACTCACTGAGATTCACCTGCCTCTCCATCCCAGGGCTGGGATTAAAGACATCCAACACTTTGCCCAAGCCAATGCTGGAGGCTTTTTTAAAAAAGATTTCATATATTTCTATTTATGTGCATGAGTGTTCTGTCTGCAACCATGGACATAGATCCTGTGCATCCAAGGCCAGAAGAGGGCGCCAGATTCCCTACTATAAGAGGTTGTAAGCTCTCCCTCCCCAACACACAGATCCAAGTCTGCAAAAGCAACAAGTGCTTTTCTTCAGTGAGCGCCTCTTCAACGCTTAATTTAAAATAACAAAATCACCAACAAAAGTCACAAAAATTAGGGGTTAGGAATTTAGCTCAATGGTAAAGCACTTTTTAATAAGCACAAGGTCCAGGGTTGGGGGATTTGGGGGAGATTGGAATAAACAAATCTCTCCCAAGGCTACCTGCTTACAGTATGAAAGCTCCCCATACCCACAGGTGACTGACAAAGTACCCCAGGGTCTTGAGAGCACCCCAGCATTGACTATGGTATAAGAAGCAGGCAAATTCAAAAACTGACTTCTCAGATACCAAACAGGGCTGGACTGAAGTCTATCCAGCTTCTCCCTCAAGCCTGATCCCTCCTGTCTCTATGACAACCAGCCAGCCCGCCTCACCTGGTTCTTCTTTAACGGCTCCTCCCTTCTCAGAAGGATCTCCAGAATAGGGATGACAAAAGCCAGGGTTTTTCCACCCCGGTGACCTGCAAAGGGACAAGGCTTTTCACTTACTTTCCAATTAGCGAGGAGAACTAGAGACTGACTGGACTGCGTGGATACTCACGGCTTCTGCAGCAACATCTTTGTTTCTCATGAACAGAGGGATGGTAGCAGACTGCAGGGAGAGATTACAAAGGAGTGGTTAGGGGTTGGGGATTTAGCTCAGTGGTAGAGCGCTGCCAGCAAGCGCAAGGCCCTGGTTCGGCCCCAGCTCCAAAAAAAAAAGAACCAAAAAAAAAAAAACAAAACAAAACAAAAAAAAAGGAGTGGTTAAATAATGTCACAACTAACCATCGGGAGACCCTAGTCCTAGGAACACCACAGGTTACTAAAGTCACAATGGACCACACCCCAAGGGGATCCCGAGGAAACAAGTCACCACAAAGGGTTGGTGTAGCCAGGTGTGGTGACACAGGCCTTTAATTCCTGCATTCAGGAGGCAAGGGCAGGCAGAGCTCTGAGAGTTCAAGGTCAGCCAGGGCACAGTAGTGAAACCCTGTCTAAAAACCAACCAACAAACACCACCACCAAGAGTTGTCTATTAGGACAATTGTGTCAGGAGTCCTGGATTCAAATTCTGACACTCCCGTTATTCCTCCTTGAACTGGGAAGGGGCTGGAAGCACTGACGGTTTGTTTTGTTTTGAATTCATCTTTACTTTTGTATATAAAAAATATATATGTATGTACACAACATACATGGAGGAAGACAAGTTGAGTGTTGGGATTTCCAAGAACTGGGAGTCATAAGCACTGGCGAAGCATTCAATGTGGGTGCTGGGAATTCAACCCTGGTCCTCTACAAGACAGCAAGTGCTCTCAACCATTGAGCCATCTGATCCCTCCAGCCCCTGGAAGCATTGGATTTACCACCAGCCCCAGGGCATTTGTACTGGTATTTCTCCAATTAGCTTCCCCCTAGTAACCCCAAAGCCCTTCCTGATCCTTCGGATCTCAGAATAATGACAACTCCCCCAGAGGTCAGCTCATTCCCTGTCCACCACACCAGTCTATATCAGTTCCTTCATGATAGTGTCAACACGAGCTAAATTACTTCATTCCTATGGTTCTTTCTCTAACATCTGCCGTAGAAAACGAGTAGGTACCATCCTAGAGCCTGGATGAGACCTGTTTACTTGATATATAGATAGATAGATGGATAGATAGATAGATAGATAGATAGATAGATAGATAGATAGATAGATAGATAGATATATATATATATATATATATATATATATATATATATATATCCAGAGAGACTCTACCCCCCACCCCCCATAATAACCTGAACCTACTTAATCCCCACAATGCTATGAAAGAAGTGGTTGTCATCATTTCTCACAAAGAAAGGGTATAGACTGAGCCACTGTCGGAAGACTCAGCTAGAGCAGGCACGAAGAGCTGAGAGCCCGGCGGGGATATCGTGAACCTCCCTGGCACTGCCAAGTCTGAGGTTCTAAAGGCGTAGCAAAGCCCGGAGGGGGGTCTCTCCCTGATCCCCATGGCTGCACTGGAGCAGCTGACTGCTCAGCCTCGCTTCCCCGCGGGACCGATACCTGCACCGGCGTCATGTGCAGGAAGCCCAACTCGCGCAGAGCTCCGAGCACCAGAGGATGCAGCGGCACCTGCAGCGACTCCCAGGCACCCTCCGTCACGTGTTCCATGGCGCGCCCGAAGTCTCCGCTGTTTCAGCCGCCCGGAACGACGCGGGAGCACCAACAAAAAAGGACTTCCGCTTCCGGTTGGTCCTTCGCACGAAGGAAAACCGTACCCAAGCGACGACATTCCGGAGGGCGGGCTGAAAGCGCGTCGAAGTGGTGAATCGCAGTCCCATGGAAGGCGGAAGGGCGCTAGAAGAGACGTGAGGAGCCACGCCCGGGACCAAAAATCCACGAGCTAAAGATGCTGGTGACTCACCGCCGGTGCGCATAGAAGTTCAGAGCTCTCTAGACGTCGCAGCCAAGCGAAGGTGCCAGGCGAGAACAATCTCCCTGTCACTTGGCCAGTCTAGCTTTCTTTGAGCAAACTGTGACCGCTCACCTGCTGACTTGCCGACAGCTGTTCAAGGCTTTCTCTCCGACGCCCTTGAGCCTACAGAGAAGTCACCTCCTCAGTGAACACTACGTAAAAAGCAGAACGCCTATTTACTTTCCCACAACGGACTTTTAGCGGCGTGTGCATTGAGTAGGTTTAGCGTGTGGCGGCGGGGGGGGGGGGGAACGGGGACGGGACAGGTCGTTCTGTTTTCCGCGTGCCTATAGATGCCAAATTCGTGACACGAATAAACCAAAAGTTCTCATTGCATCTTTTGAATGAGCTTTTCGAGAGCTTCCGCAACTAGGATAAGATGCAATCTGAGGACAATCTGGTAAGCGAATCACGCGGATGATTCTTTTCAGTCTGTTTACCATTTTGCTGAACTTGGAATCTTTTCCAAGTCTGTTTATTTAATACTAGTACAAGCTGGAGAGATGGCTCAGCGGTTAAGAGCACTAACTGCTCTTCCTAGAGGTTCTGAGTTCAATTCCCAAGCAACCATATGGTGGCTCATAATGAGATCCAATGCCTTCTGGTGTGTCTGAATATACCGACTGACAGTGTATTCATGTATAATAAATCAAAATATAAATCTTTTTTTTAAAAAATACTTGTACAAAAGCTAATGGCAGCTGTGAGACATAAATAGGACAGGCCATATACATAGCTAGGCAGCATGTGTCATGCGTTTTATTAGTAGATCGATGATGAGAGGGGCTTGGTTCCACCTTTCTGACCTTGGCAACTCCATCTCCCTCCAGCCTATTTCCCCACGTCTATAAACCACCTGATAAAGTAAAAATAATTCAGGGCTGGAGAGAAGGCTCAGCAGTTAAGAGCACTAACTGCTCTTCCAGAGGTCCTGAGTTCAATACCCAGCAACCGCACGGTGGCTCACAACCATCTGTAATGAGATCTGATGCCTTCTTCTGATGTGTTTGAAGACAGTGACCATGTACTAACCTAAATAAAAATAACTCAAATGTGACTTCCTCCACCGCACACAGACCAGAAGAAGCACACAGGCTAAAATTGTAATTTATTTTGGTTTTGGTGTTGGTTTTTTGTTTGTTTGCTTCATTGTCTTTTGAGACAGGCTCTCAAAAGCCTTAGCTGTCCTGGAAGTATGTAGACCTATAGCTGTCTTTTTGCCACTTTGTGAGTTCTTCTTTCTTCAACCCCCTAATACTAGATAAGAGATTTAAAAAAAAAAAAAAATAGAAGAGATCCCTGAATGAAGTCAGGGGTAGGAATGGGGATGACGTTATCATTAGATTACTTCCTACTTATTAGAGGTGTCAGATTACTTGGGGCAAGTTTGATCTTCAGCATCAGCCTATCTAATTTGCACATAATAACCAGCCAACAGCCCACAACCACCTCTGGGGCCCTAGCATTTCATTACACACCTTCGAAAAGTCGCCAGTATTTCACATGTCACACAATCATAAAAACTATCTGCAGCTGTCAAAATCATGTCCCTGCTAGAGCAACAGGCAAATCAGTCAGCTGCTCTGGACAATGTGAAGCGCCCCACATCCCACACCCAGGATAAAAACAAAAACATATTCTCATACTATTTCTGATTTTCAAAGAAACCAAAACTCTGAAATTATGACTACATAAACCAGACTGGCCTCAAACTCAGATCAATCTGTATCTCCTTTCCAAGTGCTGGATTTAAAGGCTTGCACCACCACACCTGTCATAAAATGGTATTCTTGTTCACAACCCTTGAGAAATGACATAACACAGCTGTTCATAACAGGGCGTATCCATTTGAAGAAAAGGTATTTAACCAAAACTTTTAACTGAACCAGCATTAATATAAAACACAAAATACTGACTGTTTTTAAAAAGAATTGTTTATTTACTGAACTTGGGGCATATTAGATACACAACCGATTTTAAATTTACATCTTTTAATTCAATTCTGAAGTGTTTTCACACATACACACACAAAAAAATTGGCATGCAACAGCTGCCCTATGGTGAAAGAGTCACCTTACCAACAAACTGTTGCAAGGATATCATCGAAGGTTGAAAAATTATTTGTCCTGAACATGAAAACCTGTAACAAATTTAAATTAAATTTATAAAACTTGTTACTTGTAGTTTTCCCCTTGCAAGATCCAAAAATAAAAATAAAATATCCAGGTAACTAACAGACATTAGTCACCACATAATCCTGGACCGCCCACTCCCAAAGCAGAGTGCCTTTCATTAAGCCCATCATCAGAGAGACAGTCTCTTCATCTTATATAAACAAAACTGACATGTGCCAAAAAAGAAAGACCCCAGAGGACAAATAAACCCTATTGCTGACACTGAAGATCAGGGCCGAAGGCCACTGACTAAAAGGACAACAGTGGCTGCCATCACTGCAAGCAATCCCAGAGGTTTAACCCTTTAGCTTGAGAAGTGCAGGCTTCCACGTGAGGAACTCGATCTTCCTGAGTGCCAACAACAGACAGACTACGCAGCACACAGGGACAGCAGTCTGTCTGTCTGACACCCGGGGAACTGGACTCGACAGACGGCTAAGTTATTGGCTGCTTGTGTCAATTCAATTAGAGGTGATTCAGTTCTAAGGTTCAATATAAAACTTTAGGGGGAAGTGTGCGATGAGTCTTTAAATCAAACTCAAGAGAAAGTATGAGTGCCCGCCCTGGTAACACACCCCATCAGGTCTCCTGGCCCTGAGGAGGGGCCACAAGGGTCAAGATTCAGATCGCTGTTGCTGGAGAAACAAAAGGAGCCTCTGATGATGAAGCACAGCCAAGGAACTACTAGAATGCAGTTAGTTAACAAGTATGTCAGGCTGTGGGCACTTCCTGGACAAACTGCATTCTACTATGAAAACCAAAGGTAAAAACATAATAAAGACCATAGTCCCATACAGCATCAACAGCCTCTGAACTCTTGAAAGGACCTGTATCATGGGCTGCTTTCAAGTAAGAATTATAGGCCAACCAAATGTCAAATTTTCACTCTAACTTTCCTAAACAGGTTTTCCCCAACACCTAATAATCACAAAGAAACATAAGTCATGAACGTTCAGAAAATAAAAATGTATAAACTAATGACATTATTATGACCAAGGTGTTTGGTAAACAAGTAAATCATGAATTTGGGATCAATAGGAAAAGGCCTTTTAAACAACCCTCCGGACTTCAAAAAATCTCTTCAGGTAGTAGATCTGTCCCAATGTCATGGCAACAAGAACAAGAGCTTCGAAGAAGGACCAAAGGACCACTCTGCTGTTTGTGTTGTCGTTGACTGTGGAGGAAACAAATAGACTTTAACACCAACCGGAAAAGCAGTAGGACTGTATCATCTCTGTAACACGGCAACACCCAGACCCCCAAATTCATAGCTTTAAAGGGGACCTTGAAAACCAGGCATGCTGACCCATCCTGTAATTCCTACATTCAAACGCTACAGTGGAGGGTCACTGGGTTCCATGCCAGACAGGTGACAGTGGCACACGCCTTTAGTCCCAGCACCAAGGAGAGCAGGCAGATCTGAGTTTTAGGCCAGTCTGATCTACAAAGTGAGTTGCAGAACAGCCAGGACTACACAGAAATCCTGTCTCAGAAACAAAAGACTATGTATCAAGACCATGCCTTAGAAAAGAGAAACAATGACTCGCCCAAGGTCACACTTTTAAGGTTAAAACTCAAGTCAAGCTTCTCTCACCATAGACCTCTAAAAACTTAAGGGATTTGGGGCTAGGAAGACTGCCCAGCAGTTCCGAGCACACACGGCTCTTGTAGAGGACTCAGGTGTGATCCTGGCACCCACATCAGATGGCTCAGCTCCATCTTAACGCCAGCTATGTGGGTTCTGACACCCTTTTCAGAGCTCTGTGGGCATCTCGCTCACTTACACATACCAACACTCAGATCCATGTGGCAGAAGGGGAGAACCAACTCAAAGTTGTCCTCTGATCCCCACACTCATGCCACGGTCTAAGCAAGCCCACACACAAACATACAAAACAGAAAATAAATACACATTTTTTAAAATACTCATTCAACAAAAGAATGAGCCACTGTTGTCCTTGGCATTGGTTCTCAACAGAGGACTTGCTCTGCTGTGTGGACCAACAGCAGTTACTAACAGACAGGACCCAGTACTTTCAGAAAAGCCACCTGCAAGCGAGTGGTCTGTAAGGAGGGCTAGCACTCAGCTGTGCACTTGTCCTCTCTTATTCTGTAGGTGATCATAAAAAAACTTAGTTTACTTTTAAACATTGATTTCTTGTGAGGATGCCTACTTATGCAGAAGTTAGAGGACAAATTACAGGAATCTCTGTCTCAAAAGAAAAAAAAAAACAATTTTTTTTTCAGGAATCCATTCTCTTCATCTACCAAGCGGGTTCTAACTCAAGTCATCAGACTTGGTGGCAAAGACCTTTACCCACTGAGCTTTCTTACCAGCCCTAATCACAAAAAAAAAAAAGGGCCCTTGGAAAGGGGGGCAGGGCCATAAAACAGTTATCCCTCCCCCCCCCCAATTAAAAAAAAAAAAAAAAAAAAACCCTCTTGGGCTAGAGAACGGATTTGCTGCAGAGGATCGGGTTCAGGTCCCAGCACTCACAAAGCTGTTTACAACACAGGTAATTCCAGTTTTAGGGAAGCCAGCGCCCTCTTCTGGGCTCTGTGGGTACTGCACACATGATACAACCACATGCACACAGGGGAAGCACTCACACTCATACAATGAAAATAAACTCAGAGACTCCTAAAAGCTAATGCTTGCTGGACATGGTGATGCACCCCTTAATCCTGACCCACAGAAAGCCAGGGGGCTCTCTTTAGTTTGCAGCTAGCTTGGTCTATATAGTGAGTTCCAGGAGGCACGTAGGGGTACAAAGATACCTTATTTAATTAAAAAAAAAAAAGGGGGGGGGGTGCGCTGGAGAGATGGCTCAGCGGTTAAGAGCACTGACTGCTCTTCCACAGGTCCTGAGTTCAATTCCCAGCAACCCCATGGTGGCTCGCAGCCATCTCTAATGGGATCTGATGCCCTCTTCTGGTGTGTCTGAAGACAGCTGCAGTGTACTCATATATAATAAATAAATACATTTTAAAAACAAACAAACAACCTGCAAACAACATCACAGGCCAACATTTCTGGCATAGAATGGCAATAACAAAATAATTCATTTAAGTCTCTATAAATATGTCTCTCACAGACCACCTTCAGTAAAGTGATGGTGTATTTGCAAAATTACAAGCAAGGGGCAACCATTGCAGGAGACCCTGTCACAGTAACTTACTGGCTCTGTGTATTCTCTCCCGGACTTCCATGTACTCCTGTTCGTGCTTTACGGCTGTCATGGCCACTGCCAGCTCATTAATCATTTCTTCTAGCTTGTTCTGATGAGCTGCGGAGGGAAAAGAGAGATCAGCACACATCTAGTCATCCCTTTTTCAAGAAATACTTGTTAAATAAAATACCCTGGGATTCCTCAGACACACAAAAGCAGCTAGTTTTAGAAAGACCTCAAGCAACAATATGAACAACTGATGACAAAGATTCAAATCTCGAGAGCTGCTCCCGTTGGTTCTACTATTTATAAGATGTGTCTCATGTAGCCCAGGCTGGCTTCAAGCTCACAGGACAGCCAAGGCCAGTCTTGAACTCCTGACCCTCCACCACCAGGAAGTGACTATCATAAGCACATACGCCTGTGCCTGGCTTTCCGAGCATTTTTTTACTTTTTTGAGGCAGGGTCTCGTTATGTTGTTCTGGTTGGCCTTAAACTCAGAGATTTGCCTGCCTAAGCCTCTCCCTGAGTGCTGGGGTTGAAGGTGTATGCTACTAGCTTCCCAGCAGAGGACCCACTCTGTTTTAGAATAGGGAACACCCTTACCAACTAGAGAACAATTACCCCCAAGGAACTGCTCCTGTTCACTCTACTGACAACTAAGGACAAAAAGAAAAGCAGCAATACAGGGCAGACGGGGAATGTGGTTCTGTTGGCAGACAGCATGCCCAGCTCAAAGGAAGTTCTGCTTTCTCTACGCCTGCCATGTGGGTCCCACAGACACTGGTTATGGTGGCACACAGGTAGAATGAAAGCACTCAGGAGACAGAAGGACCAGAATGTCTATGTTGTTGTTGTTGTTGAGATAGGGTCTCACAATTTTCTCTGGCTGTCCTAGAAATCACTATGTAGTGCCGCCTGCCTTGGCTTCCTAAGTGCTGGGACTACAAATGTGCTCCACAACACCCTGCCTAGCTAGGAAGACCAGGATTTCAAGGTCATTCTCTGCTACAGTCAGACTGACACTCCATCTCACAAACAAATGCACAACAAAAAATAATATACAAATCACAGTTTTAAACTAAAATGGAAATTTACATTAGAAATCATGTAACTCTGATGTTAATTTAGCACCATAACATGCTTTTAAATGTACAAAGCCAAGCACAAAACTTAGTTACACTCAGGAAAAAGAAGTCAGCCACATGAGTGCAGCAGCACAAGGACAGGCCCAGGTGGCACAAGTTCTCAACCAGGAGCTCTGTTATTCCAGTGTGGGGGCAGGGCTACAGAGGTGAGTGTGCAGAGGTCAGAGGGCAGTCTTCAGGAGTTCTCTCCACCACTGAGTTCCAGGGATCAAACTCAGGTCCTCAGACCTGGCAGTGCCACCTCAGGATCATCTCTGATGAAGCTCGTCTGCTGGGCATGATGACACTTTTTTTCTTTCCTTCCTTTCTGATTTGAAGACACGGTTCTCTGTGTGGCCCTGTTGTACTAGACCTGGATCTGAAGACCATTCCCAGCTGTGGTGGTGGCATTGTTAACACCAGCACAGAAAGAAGGCCAAGGCAGGTAGATTTCTCTAAGTCAGAGGCCAGCCAGAACTAGATAATGAAACCCTGGGCAGGGAGCTGTTCTGAAGACTTTGCTCCCAGGCAGTGCTGCGCTCTAACTAGGAACAGGCAGGAAACAGGCATGGCAAGGAGGAACCCTAGGGGAGGGTCAGGTGCCGTACTTGGCCCAGGATCCAGCTCAGATGAGAGTCCTATTTCTCTCAGTACTCCTCAGTTTTCAACCGCAGGCCTCTTTGCTGAAGGGAGCTGAACTGGTAAGGAATCACCTCTAAGCAGCCTCACTCTAGGAGCCCAGGTACCATATCAAATCTTTCAAGTTGGGTTTCTTAGGAAGGGGCACTTTGACCAGAAGTGCCAAACATCTCAAAAGAAAAAACTGACCCACTCGGAAACCATCAGTTTAGAGAAGGCTCAACCCAACAACTGCCAGCAACAAGCAAAAGCATCAACGGGAGATGGCAGAGGATTAACCGGAATCTCACTATCGACAGTCATCAACCATTACTTTCTAGCTGTGTTAACGAGGACCAATTTTCAGAGCAAACAAATGACAAGTCCTCAAAACTCTTCAAAACCATATAAAACCCCACCTTCATTGTGTGGGTACTCCTAAGTGCTTAGTGTTAAATTATGCATGCCATAAGCCAATAGTATGAAATGTGGTAAACAGAGTCCAGCTTCCACGAATTCTACCATGTGCTGGCAAAGGGGGTGGGGGTGGGGGACTGCTGGTTCCTCCGTGTCTCCAGAGTCAGGCAGATGGCCGACCTGGGGCTGACCTGGAGCAAAAGATCACAACTCAAACCCAGTATGGGCAACTCTGTGAGGTCCTATCTCAAAATTTAAAAAAATATATATTAAAATCATGGGGAATATTGATCAACACTAGTGTGCTTGCCAACCATGCAAAGTCCAAAAAAAAGACTACCACCGAGACAAAAAAATAAGTAAACTTAATTAAGCCAACACCAACTTTTCATCAGCTTTGCAGAACTCGTGGGCAGTATTTAAGTCCTAACCAAACTTCACATTAGAAAGGTTAACTGTAAGGAGGCCTAGAAATTCCCTTTCTAAAGAACGTCTGTAACACACTTCCCTGAGCAGTTAGTTCAGCCTTTGTAGTAGTCAGCATTTAAGCAAAGTCACTTGAAAATGTCAGTCCTGGTGTTCATATACCAATCAAGTTAAAATAATCTAACCTGAAGCTAAAGTTAATCAAGTCTTCAAATTTACCAAAAATTCGTTAGTTGTAGGGAGTTTAAGAAGGGAAAAACCACTCTCATGCCAGCGAACTGAAGTTAGAGAAAAAGAATCAGAAATTAGGTATCAGGAAACAAAAGGATGCTAAACCGAAAACACAGGATGCTGTCTCACAAGCACAGCCACATACCATCCCAGGAATCGCCGCCACCTAGAGAAAGTGTAAGGTGTAGACAAAAGGAGTTTAGCTGAGCTAGCACATGTGCAAACAGAAACAGAGGTACATGTGAACCCCAGGATTAGCAAGTTAACAAGGACCCAGAGGCATGGAGCCTAGAGATTCACAGGAGCACAGAGTGACTCCATGCTGCCAGAGGGGACATGAAAACCACTGAAAACGAACAGTAACTCCCAGAAACTGACTAATTACATGTTACATCCACTTCAACAGGAATTTAAGACAGTGAAAAGAATCTGGAAAGAGAAATTTAAAACAATCACACACACTCTGTACTCAGGTGAGTAAAATGAATTGACGTGAGCTCTCTGTGCAAAGTGGTATCTCACCTTCTGTCTCCATGTCTTGTCCTTTAGGAGCCTCCCCAATGTCAATGGTGAACATCACTATCTTTGGAGTCATAGTGGACATCCTATTACTAAAGCAGAACTTATATGTCCCATCCATGTGGGCTGCAAACGTGTACTTCCCGCTGGACTCCCGGTCTCCTTTATAGATTCCTTTATTATCTGGTCCTGTGATCTGGAGGCAGGAGAGAAACAGACAACTCACTAAACATTTAGGAACCTTCGCAGCATCCTTCACCAGGAAAAGCAGCCCAGTAGGCTGGAACCTGATCAGGTCCCCTGCAGTGAGCGATTGTACACTTTGGACCCTAACCCTCCCACTTAATCAAACTAACAGAGTCTGTGGTTCCCTGAAGCACCTCTTCACTCTACCTTCAGATTATTACCTGTCCAAGCGAAACAGGACAACTCTATGCATAGTCTCCAACTGTCTAACGAAATCTGGTAAGGCTGAAATCACAACCCAGAAAGCAAGCTTTCCTAAATGAGTAACTTTACTTTGAGATAGGGTCTCCACAGGACCCACCACAATAGCCACTGGCCACGGTCATGTGCGTTCCTTATGAACACCCTGGAAAAAGTCACCAGCTGTTTCTTGTTCCCAAGGCTGGTGGTTGGTTTTGGATTTGTGTTGACTGTTGATACTTAATATACACTTATCAGTTGTACCAAAAATAAATAAAGGTGTGCCCCATCACACCCTACCAAACTGAGTACTTTTAGAAAGCGACTTCTAACGTTTCTGTGGTCATTTCGAAACAGCAAAGGGATGTGACTTATCTGAAGTGCCTGCTAAGGCTTAGGGAAGGACGCTAGGTTGTAAATTAGGAGATCCAAATTCCCAAGCAGGAACAATACAAACCAACTGCCAGGCAGAGTCAAACCTTCCCCTTTATAACTGCATGTACGTGCATGTAGGTGCCAAAAGAGGGTATCCGATGTCTTGGAGCTGGAGTCAAAGCTAGTGTTGAACCCCTACTCTGAACTCCAGGTCTCTGAAAGAGCGGCAAGTACTCATAACTGCTGAGCCATCTCAATAGCCCAAGCCTGCTTCTTTGAGAGCCAGTCACCTGCAAAACTTGAGAAACTGGAAGTGCTCATCTTTATCTAAGGTTTGGCTAATCCAAACTTTTTGGAGTGCCACTTGTACTCAGGGTTTGCTCAGCTCTTTTTACACTCAGTCAGAAATACTAGCAAGTAAGTTAAAACTACTGTATATCCTTTTTTTTTTTTTTTTTTTTTTTTTTGAATGCTGCAAACTGTTGGGAAACCGCGGTCCATACCACACCCTTCATCCCATCCCTCCGAAAGCAGAGGCAGGTGAGTTTCCATGCCAATGAACTACAAAAATGCAATCCTGTCTCAAAAAACTCGGCAGGTCGTTTTTATTCTCCAAACAAGTAACTTTTCTAAAACACTTCGCTGAAAGCCTCTCCTAGGATGAGTGACCCAAGCGCATCTCTCGTGGGTCACATCTGGCCGCTTGCGTAAGGAAGCGGGTAGGAAGTGGGTAGGAAGTTAAGCTGCTTTCTGCCGAAGCCAGAAACAGCACTTTTCTGCCTTAGTGCTACTCCGCAGCTTCCGATCTACTCTTCAAAGTTTGTTTCCGCGCCACGCCGCACGCGAGCCCCGGAGAACCGAGAACGTCGCTGAGCCGCTCCCGCCCGAGCTGACACGCGGCCGCCGCGGGACAAAGCGGAGGGAAAGGCCGAGTCCGCACCCAAGTTACGAACAGAGCCCGAAGCCGCTCGGAAAGACGAGCGCTTTCCGAGCCGCGAGGGCAGGGCCCGTCGGGGGGCTGAGCGACGGGCGGCGGCAAGGCCCCTCCCCGGCCCGCGCCCTTGTGAGCGCTGTCCCGCGCAGGCCCCGCGCTCTACCCGGGACTCGCCAACCCCCGAGGGGCCTCGCGACGGCGCCCGGACGGCGGGCACCGTGCCCGCACCTCCACGTCGATGTCCAGGAAGCCGCCCTCCGCCACCTCGAAGATGAGGCCCATCTTGGTGCCCGAGGTGACCCGCTCGAAGAAGCACTCCTCGGCGTGCGCGTCGATGCTGACGAAGTAGCCCGAGGCCGTGGCCAGCAGCGCGGCCAGCAGCACCAGCAGTTCTGCGAGCGTCACCATGGTGCGGCACGGGCCGAAGCCGGGACGCGGACTGCGGCCTCCAGAGCCGCCGCCACCGCTGCCGCCTCAGCCGCCGCCGCCTCAGCTCCGCCCCTTCCGGCTGCGCCTCCCGAGGGGGCTGATGCGGGCGCCGCTCATTGGCCGGAGCCGACAGCTGCCACGTAACGGACGCACGGCGGCCGCGGAGGGACAAGGCGGATGCTGAGGCTGGACGGCGGCCCTGAAGAGCCAAAAACCGTTCAGTTCAAGCTCTTCGACGTGGGTTGATGATCACATGGACCAGGGCCGCCAAAAGGCGCTGCGCGGACTGAGCCGCTACTTGCTTTTGCAGAGAGCCGGAGTTCGAATCCTAGAGCTCGCAAAATGACCCACAACCGTCTGTACCCAGTTCCAAGGGATCTACCGCCCTCTTGTGGCTTCGTCTGGCACATGGTGTCCAGATACTCAAACATAAAATTTAAAACATTAGCAATAAATAAAGCTCGCCTAGACTTATTCAGAAAGTGATAGTTGGACAGTTTTAGGATTATCCATGGAGATAACGAGATTCAACGACAGCTTCAAAACTGTGTCTCTGAGAGGTGGTTGCTAAAGATGAGAAGTCCAATTTTTATGTTGTTTCTTTTGTTTGCTCCCCCATCACCTTGGTTATCTAAGCTGACGGGGCTCTTCAGGGTCTTAACTCCACACCATCCCACGGAGAACCTCGAGGGTGCTGGAAGTCCATTACCTCTGGCCTCGGAGGGCCAGTGCACTCATGTGCAAATAGTCACTCCCAATCCAGGAACACTTTCTTAAAGGAATGAAAGGAAATATTTTATTCTGTTAAAAAAATAAAAATAAACAATTCTTTTAAAAATAAAATAAACAATTCTTTTTAAAAACAAAACAAAAAAGTAAATCTTAAAAAAAAAGATTTATTTATTCTCTATAAATACACTGTTGCTGTCTTCAGACACTCCAGAAGAGGGCATCAGATCCCATTACAGATGGTTGTGAACCACCATGTGGTTGCTGGGAATTGAATGCAGGACCTCAGGAAGAGCAGTCAGTGCTCTTAACCACTGAGCCATCTCTCCAGCCCCAAAGTAAATCTTTTTATAGAGTAATCTCTATATAGAGAGAGTTCCAATATAGCCAACGTGACACCATGAAAAACTGAGAGCAGCAAAAGAAAGAAAGAATGTCTATGCATATGATATTGTAAAATTTCACCATGTTCAGAAAGCTGGGCATGGTGCCATAGGCCTTTAGTCCCAGCACGTGGGAGGTGAGTTCGAGGCCAGTCTGGTCTACAAAACAAGTCCAGGACAGTGAAGGCTATGTTACACAGAGAAACCCCATCTCAAACATAAAATAAAATAAAATAAAATAAAATAAAATAAAATAAAATAAAATAAAATAAAATGTTCTACATATAATCCCCACAGAATTGCTGCTAGCCCTAATCCACATTTGGGATTGTCAGATTGCCTGATAACAGTCTATGCATCCCTCAAAACCCAACTCAAATGTCACCTCTACCTCACTGGATATTGTTCAGCCACCAGCTACTCTGTGTTTGAGGTGCACGTTTGTTCTCACTGAAAGTCCAGCTGCTTGCTCGTCGTCTTGAGAAGGTTGTATGTGCTGTCGTCTCAGGGTCACCCGAGACCGAAAGACTTCCCCTTGTCGCACATTGGGTAAGTTTGCTGGATGACTTGGGGGTTAGGAGTCTGGCTGGCATTTCCCACTTTTGCACATAGCTCTGGGACTGGGACTAGGTTCTGTCAGAGCTCTGAGCCCCAGTTTCCTGGTCTGTAAAATGGGACAGCATCAGCAAGCCAGCCTTGCACACCTCATGGATTTTAAAAAATGCAGCGGGCAATAGGGGGCAGCAATGTTCCATTTTAGGTGACAAGAGAGCTCTGTGGGGACAAGGTCTTACAGCAGCAAAGTCTTCAAACCTAGGGCTCCTCTACCCTCCAGCCCCACACAGGTCCTTCTTTCCACAGAAAGTCAGCTCATTAGAAAATCACCCAAAAAAAAAAAAAAAGAAAATCACCCAAAAACAAATTTGTTTTAAATGCAGAAATCCAACATTAATTTTTAATTTGGAAGAGATTAAATACTATTCTATCTCTACCGTTTTAAAATTTCGAATAGGAAAATTTAACATCTTGGGAAAACTCAACAAACTGTAGATTGTGGGGCTTATTACATAAGCCAGGACTAAAATTCCAATGCCTTCAGAGAAGAAGGCAGTTTGACTTACGTTATAAGGAGTGTAGCAGCCCAGGCTGGCTCCAAACTTGAGGCAATCTAATCCTCCAGTTTCAGCTTCTTAAGAGCTAGAACTATGGGCATGAGCCACCAGTCTCAGGTTTTAATTCCTGGTGGTTGTTAGTTTGGTTTAGATTTGAGGTGGAGCCTTGTGATATAGTCCTGACTGGTCTGGAACTCACTATGTAGATCAGGCTGGCCTGGAACTCACAGAGATGTGCTTGCCTCTGTCTCCTGAATGACAGATTAAAGGCCTACCTCCCTTGGGGTTGGGGATTTAGCTCAGTGGTAGAGTGCTTGCCTAGGAAGTGCAAGGCCCTGGGTTCGATCCCCTGCTCCGAAAAAAAGAACAAAAAAAAAAAAAAAAAGGCCTACCTCCCTTTGTTCAGTCTCCTTTGTATTGAACAAATGTATTTCTCAACCCCGTGCTAGTTCGAGTCGCTGTAGTGTTGCAAATAAGAATTGTGTTATTTTACACTGCTGCATAGTATTTCATTGGGCAAATTTTTGGCTAACAATAGAAACCCCACTTGTTTCCAGCTTTGTACCATTTTGAGTAAAGCTGTTGGTGTCATTCTTCTCTTACTCCTGGTAAATTACAACCTAAGAGTTTCTTTTTTTTCTTTTTCTTTTTCTTTTCTTTTGTTCGGAGCTGGGGACCAAACCCAGGGCCTTTCGCTTGCTAGGCAAGCGCTCTACCACTGAGCTAAATCCCCAACCCCAACCTAAAAGTTTCTTAGCCCCAAAGGAAGTGAATATTTGGACTGCCCAGTTTCTCCCCACTGCACTCCAGACAGCCGGGAGTAAGGCTCTGACCTTGGCAGTTCTGCAGCTGACAACTTGGTTTGAAATCTGAGGATGTAAATGAAGGAGGCTGAAGAAGGAGGGTGAGACCAGGCTTTCCCCTTCTGAGTCCCTGAAGAGCAACGATAAGCCTGGGAGAGATTTGACGGACAGCATAACATTTAGGTTGGATGAGATTTCTGCTCTTCCAGAAGGGGCGAAGGAAAGGAAGAGGGTAATGAGTAGAAGTGGGAAGGAGGAGGGTTAGGAGGAGGAGGAGGGGAGGGAGGAGGGAGGAGGAGGAGGAGGAGGAGGAGGAGGAGGAGGAGGAGGAGGAGGAGGAGGGAGGGGAGGGGAGGGGAGGAGGGAGGGGAGGGAGGGGGAGGGGAGGAGGGGAGGGGAGGGGAGGGAGAGAGGAGGAGGAGGCAGGTAGCAGAGGACAAGGAGGAGATAGAAAAGAGGGAGGCGCAGGGAGGAGGAGGGAGGAGGAGGAGGGGAGTGGAAGAGAAGGTAGGTGACTGCAGCTCTTGACAGCGGGTTGTGAAGTGAGCTTTGTGTGAGAAGCAGATTAAGTACTAGCCTATTCCTGGTTTTCCACAGCTGCTGCTGCTGCCGCCGCCGCTGGGGCTGCTGCGGCTGGCTCCGTGTGGCCTCGCAGGGGAAGCACCTACTTGCCAGGATCAGGCTCCACAGTCGACTTGCCAGCTCTTCTTCAGCCTCTCAGACCTCTGTGGCCTGAGTTTCCAGGAAGCCGTAACTTCTCCATCCTTAGAACCATTCAATGTTCCCCTCGCCTTGTGCCTTGTCATAGGTTCATGTGGTCTGTCACCTGCCTAAGGCTTTTGCCCAGGTGGGGTGGGACGGTGGGGGATGGGGAGTGGGGGCGGGGGTCCCACACTGGTCTGGAGTCTTCTCCGGACACCCACTAACAACTTTCCTTTTTTTTTTTTTTTTTTTTTTTTTCCGGAGCTGGGGACCGAACCCAGGGCCTTGCGCTTCTGAGGCAAGCGCTCTACCACTGAGCTAAATCCCCAACCTCGGACACCCACTAAGGAATGCTCCTACAGTCTTTCTTCTTTCTCCTACAGTCAAGATTTATAAAGAGTCCATGCTGTCATTCTTTCAAGCCCAAATGTTTATTTAAAATGACAAAAAATCTAATCAAAAAGTCTTTGCAGGGAGGGGTTTTAATTTATTTGCTTATTCATTTAGCAGGAAGGGAGATGTGCTCCAAGCATCCAACAGGCAGAAGAACTCAAGCCTTCAGACTAAGTAGCAAGCACTTCTCCCTTGAGACTTCTGGCAATCCAAGAGAGGGGACTTATGAATCAGGGTCTTGCTATGTGTCCCTAGCTAGCCTGGACCTCACTCTGTAGACTAGACTGGCCTCAAACACATAGAGATCCACCTGCTTTTGCCTCCTGAGTGTTGGGGTTAAAGACCTGCACTACCTCCTGGCTCTGTGTGTGTGTGTGTGTCTGTCTGTCTGTGTAGAAGGCAGAAGACAACTTTGAGGAGTGGGTTCTGTTCTTCTGACATGTGGGTCCTGGGGATAAAATTCAGGTTGTCATCAACCTTTACTGAGCTATCCCTAAAGCACTAGCTTTTAGCACTTGACCCTCTCATCCTTATTCCACAAAAGCTAGGATTACGGGCACAAGCCATCAACACCAGCAAAGGCCATATGATTGTCCTGTGATATTTTATTTTTAATTAAAACAATTTTAAAAACCAACTATTTATATGGATGAGTGTGTGTGTGTGTATGTGTGTGTGGTGTGTATGGTGTGTGTGTATATGTGTGTATATTGTGTGTGGTGTGTGTAGTGTGTATTGGGGGTGTGGTGTGTGTGTGTGTGTGTGTGTGTGTGTGTTTGCGTGCATGCACAGGTGATTTAGGGGACCAGAAGAACATCCGGGATCCCTTGGAGATAGTTACCGGTATCTGTGAGCCACCTGATATGGCTGCTGAGAAACTTGGGTTTCCTGCTAAAGAAGTAAATACACACTTAAGAGCTGAGCCATCGGGGTTGGGGATTTAGCTCAGTGGTAGAGCGCTTGCCTGGGAAGCGCAAGGCCCTGGGTTTGGTCCCCAGCTCCGGAAAAAAAAAAAAAAAAAAAAAAAAAAAAGAGCTGAGCCATCTCTCCAGACCCTATTTTTATTGCTCCCCTATTGCTAAGGCTGGCTTTGAACTTGACAGGTGATCCAGGAGATATTCAAACCCTGGTCCTTCGTCTGCATCTCTTGGCTACTGACAATACAACAATACTGTGACACACCGGGATGTTCTGCCTGAGTTTTGACTGTGTGCGTGTGTGTGTGTGTGTGTGTGTGTGTGTGAGAGAGAGAGAGAGAGAGAGAGAGAGAGAGAGAGAGAGAGAGAGAGAGAGAACGAGAGAGAGAGAGAGAATGTGTACCTCATGGACTGGGAGATGTGGGGATAGACTTGCCACCTGCCCCTCACCCCAATTCACAGACCCCGGAACTGGATTTTGAGAGTAGTCCCTGAGCCATGTCTCTAGGCACTGTGCACATTTTATATGAGGTTCCCTTCCACTGGGAATGGACGGGTCCTCCAATGGGCTGCCCCCTTTCCTTTCCTATCTATTTATTTACTTATTTTATTTTTTTTTTCTTTTTTTCGGAGCTGGGGACCGAACCCAGGGCCTTGCGGTTGCTAGGCAAGCGCTCTACCACTGAGCCAAATCCCCAACCCCTACTTATTTTATTTTATTCTTCGAAAGCTTTTTGTTGGTTGACTGGTTTGTAGTTTTTGTTTGTTTGTTTGTTTGCTTGCAGTTTTTTTGTTTTGTAGTTTAAATTTTTTTCAACACAGAGTTTCTCTGCTTAGCCCTGGCTGTCCTGGAACTCAGGAGGACCTGCTTGCTTCTGATTCCATAGTTCTGGGATGAAAGGCGTGCCCCACCCTTGCCAGGCCTATGTTATTTTGGGTAAGGGGCATAGTTCCACTGTGTAGTCCAGGCTGGCTTTGAACTCCTGACCCTCGGGCCTCCTAAGTACTGGAATGAAAAAGTCTCTTTCGGCTATTTCTGTTATCTGACAGTCATCACTGGCCCACACTTGCACAGTGTGCCCCACCCAGCCCTCCTTCAGTTCTAGTCTCTGCTCAAGATCTGAGCTCCCTTCTGAGGGGTTGCATGGTCCATCACTGTGAGAGCAGTGAAGCATCCTTGTGGATGCTGGGATGGTGCCATTTTAGTTTACCACATCCTTTCCACCTAAGCACTGGCATGAGAGCCAAACTCGGCCTCCAGATGGTTTCAGGAAGGGTAGGATTTTTTTTTTTTAATTTTTTTTTTAAAGATTTATTTATTTTATGTGACTACACTGTCGCTGTCTTCAGACACACCAGAAGAGGGCATCGGATCTTCATGACAGATGGTTGTGAGCCACCATGTGGTTGCTGGGAATTGAACTCAGGACCTCTGGAAGAGCAGTCAGTGCTCTAACCACTGAGCCATCTCTCCAGCCCAGGATTTTATAACCTGCGCACACAGATTCACAAGCTCATGTTGGACCTCAGGGTGGAGAAGCTGGGTTGGTGCCTAGAGATGGGAAGAGGAATTCAAAGGCGCATGTGAAGCAGAGGCAGGCCAGATCTTGAAAGACCATGTTTCCCAAGTCAGGCAATGTAACCCAGGAAGGGGAGGCAGGAGGATCACCAGAAGTTCAGAGCCAGACTGGGCTACATAGCAAGACCTCCCGTCCCCGCTCAAAGAACAAACAAACAACTGGAGAGATGGAGCAGTGGTTAGAGACACTGGGTACTCTCGTAGAGGACCTAGGTTCAGCTTCCCAGCAACGGTGTGGCAGCTCACCTATTTTAACCCCAGTTCCGGGCCATGTGCACCCTTCTTCTGGCCTCCTTAAGCAGTGACAGCCTTTAATCCAGCACTCGGGAACAGAGGCAGGCAGATCTCTAAGTTCAAGGCTGGCTTGGTCTATAGAGAAAGTTCCAGGACAGCCAGGGCCACACAGAGAAACCCTATATTGAAAAAGGAAAAGCCAGGGGGCTGGAGAGATGGTTCAGTGGTTAGAGCACTGACCGCTCTTCCAGAGGTCCTGAGTTCAATTCCCAGCAACCACATGGTGGCTCACAGCCATCTGTGATGGGATCTGATGCCCTCTTCTGGTGTGTCTGAAGACAGCGACAGTGTACTTATATATAAAATAAATAAATAAATCTAAAAAACAAAAGAAAAACCAATCCAGGGGTTGGGGATTTAGCTCAGTGGTAGAGCGCTCGCTAGACCCTGGGTTCGGTCCCCAGCTCCGAAAAAAAGAAAAAAGAAAAAGAAAAAAAAAAAGAAAAACCAATTCAAAATCAAAATAAGGAGACCTGAAGCCCATTGTGGTCCTACAACCACAATATAAACTTAGCTCTAATTTTTTTCTTTTTAAAAAACATTTATTAATTTTAAATATAAAAAATTAATTGTATTACATGAGTGTTTGGTCTGCGTCTATGTCTGTGTACCATGTATATCTGATGCCCACCAAGGCCAGAAGAGTATGTTGGATCCCCTGAAACCAGAGATACAGACAGTTGTGAGCTGCCAGGTAGGTGGTGGGAATCAAACCTGGGTCCTCTGGAAGAGCAGCAGTGCTCTTAACTGTGGAAACATCTCTCCAGGCTTCCCCACCCCCATCCCCTTTTTTAGCTAGGGTTTTACTATGTAGCCTTTGCTGGCCTGGAACTCACTATGCAGAGCAGGCTAGCCTGAAACTCACAGGGAGATCTGTCTGCCCCTGTTCTTTTGAGTGTCCGACCACATCCCTACTTACTTGTTTGTTTGTTTATGTCTGTAAGGTACACATGAAGTCAGAGGACACTTTTCGGGAGTCAGTTCTGTCCTTGTAGTGTGGGTCCTGGGGATGGTCATAAGACTTAGTGACAACTGCCTTTACCCTGTGAGCTTGCTAATCACTAAGACTGTGACACATGGGGTTGGGGATTTAGCTCAGTGGTAGAGCGCTTGCCTAAGTGCAAGGCCCTGGGTTCGGTCCCCAGCTCAAAAAAAAAAAAAAAAAAAAAAAAAAAAAAAAAAGTGTGAAAAAACACAAGACACACACACACACACACACACACACACGTGTGCGTGCACGCGCGCCAGATATACACACACAGAGTGGTCCTCCTGCCTCCACATCCAGCATGTTGCCATCACAGGTTGCCATCACATCCCACCATCCCCAGCTAGGTTACTCCGCCTTCTGATTATCCCATCCCCCCACCCCCCATGGCCAGCCTGCCCCTGGCTCCACCTAAGCTTACTGATGAACACACACCACAGCCCAGGCACAGACTTCACAGGGGCTTGTGACCTCTGCCTTTCACTCTGCATCTGAGGCCCTCCTCCTCCAGGAAGCCACCTCTCATCACTCCACCCAGCTAGGTGCAAGACTGGATGAGCTGCCGCTACCTGGTTGGGTCACTGTTGACGCATCCCTCGTCAATTCTGGACAGGTGCACGGTTTGTATACACACGTGTACTTTGTGCAGAGGCTGAGATAGCTTCTTCCGGTGCCGAGTTGCGCTGGTCCGCTACTTCCCAGATTCCATAGGTAAGTGTTGCAGCAGCCCTGGTCCTCCTCTGCAACAGTTCCCCTAGAGCTGCTGTTGTTCCGCAACCCATGAAGTCACACACAGCACAACAGCCCACAGTGCAACAGCTCCCAGTGCAGTCACTCCCCCTGTGCAGCAACCCCTAGTACTTTAGCTCCCCAAACAGCCATCCTCCCACCCCCATCCCCGTGTAGCTGTCCCGGCTTACCAGTTCCTGGTGCGGCACTGCCCCATGCAGCCACTCTCCCAGTGCAGCAGCCCCTAATACACGCCCCTCCCCCAACCCACCCCTGCCCCAGGGCATAAGCGTCAGGGTCACACAAAAACTCTGGTATTGAGATTTTTTTTTTTTTTTTCAAAAACTCAGGTACTGTGACTTTTTTCTTTTGTATATTTATCTGTGATTTTCTTTTGTATATATTATCTGTGATTATAACTTAGGCCCTGTACTAATCAAAATCTTACAAGAGTAAGATTTTGGGGTTGGGGATTTAGCTCAGTGGTAGAGCGCTTGCCTAACAAGTGCAAGGCCCTGGGTTCGGTCCCCAGTTCCAAAAAAAAAAAAAAAAAAAAAGAGTAAGATTTTTTTTAACAATAAAGTAGCATTGTTCTAATAATATACTGTATCAAAAGTTATATAAAACTTATACATTGTTTCTTCTGTTATCTTTTAATGTTTCCAGACACTAAACAGAAAAAAACAAAAACAAAAGCAAAAAAACAACAGAGATTGGGGTGGGGGGCTACTGCAACCTCTGGACCTCCCAAATTTGTAAACGGGTTAAAATGTGGCACCTGCCTCTAATCCTAGCATTCAAGGAGGAAGAGGCAGGAGGATCTCTGTGAGTTCAAAGCTAGACTGGTCTGCATAGCGAATTTTAGGCCAGAAATTCAAAAGGAAACAAAACCAACAAAAATTTCCAGGGGGTTGGGGATTTAGCTCAGTGGTAGAGCACTTGCTTAGCAAGCCTAAGGCCCTGGGTTCGGTCCTCAGCTCCGGGGAGGAAAGGAAAAAAAAAAAAAAATCTGTCCTGAAGGACCAAGGGCCTCTAAGAACTTAAGGTTATGTATGTGAAGGGTACTTTTCAATGGTGGGAACTCAAGGGGTTTCTCTACCAGTGTGGGAATGGAAGAGTAGGTGGCGGGGGGGCAGATTCAGGAAAATCACTCCTGGCTTGCTGGGACCTGATGAACAAGAGGATTTGGCGGGGCCAAAGGACGAAGGGAGCTCAGAATTAGTCTTGGGACTGAGATCCAAATTCCCAGCGTGTCTTCTTCCACTGAGATGTGAAGTTTTTGTCTCAGCTCGTGGGGTAGTGGCCCGGCAGGCAGCGGCTTTGGAGACCAAGGACGCTTTGATTTGTCGACTTGAAGTCACCTTAGACTCTGCTGGAGCACAGGGTGGGTGCCACGGAGTAGTGGTAGACAGCGGAACACATAGAAGAGTAGACCTTCGGGGGTCATAGGGTCTCCAAGATGAGCTGGAATCCGGGTAGGGCACTGGTCGACTTTGGGGACCACGGACCCCTGTGCGCTGTGGGCTTTTGTACTCGGGGCGCCCGCTCTGGAGTAGGGGTGGGCAGAGAAGCAGCGGGGAGCTCCTAGGTGTAAAGGTCCCCTGCACTAGCTGGATCGCAAGGGGAGCCCACCTCCTGACCCCATCCCTCTGCAGGCAGACTCCGCCCCCTGTTGCAGCAGCCAATGGCCGTGCGCGGTGGCGGCCGCTGCCTGGGAGGCGGAGCGCGGCTGCAGGAGGTGGAGCAGGGCTGGGGTCGTGGGGACCGGAGCCCGGGAGGCGGGACCGGAGCCGGGGCGGAGCTTCGGCTTCGCGGGGCTGCGTACCGAGACCCCCGGGGACAGAGACGCGCTCCCCCCTCTCCAAGCCCACGTCGTCTCGCAGCGTTCCCGCGGGGAGGAGCCGGCCAACCGGAGTCACTCGGCGTCGCCAAAGTTTGATTCTCCTCCCCGGGAGGAGTCTCGGGGCCGCGGTCTCTCCGGACACCGGGCGCCACCGCCTCCCAGGCCGGGACCCGCGTCTCCATCGCTCGGAGTCGGAGCCTCGAGTCGGGAGACGCTGCGGGCCTGCGCACGCGCCGCCGCCCTCGCCCTCCTCCCCGCGGTGCTCCAGGCCCCCCGCCCCCCAAGTTCACGAGTTACCGGAGTGGACGGACGGCCCGGAGCCCGAGCGGGGCCATGGAGGAGCCGCTAGGGTCGCCGCCCGCCGCCCTGTCGGCTCTGGAGAAGAACGTGGCGGAGCTGACCGTCATGGACGTGTACGATATCGCGTCGCTCGTGGGCCACGAGTTCGAGAGGGTCATCGACCAACACGGCTGCGAGGCCATCGCACGCCTCATGCCCAAGGTCGTGAGGGTCCTGGAGATCCTCGAGGTGCTAGTTAGCCGACACCACGTCGCTCCCGAGCTGGACGAGCTGCGCCTGGAACTGGACCGGTTGCGCGTAGAGAGGATGGACCGCATTGAAAAGGAGCGCAAGCATCAAAAGGTGGGCGGAGGCCTCAGTCTGCCGGTCTGGGCAAGGGGCGGCGGCTCCGTGGATGCCCTTCAGTCCTGGGCAGCCGCTTGTGTCCTTTGTGGCTGAGTTTACAGAGTGTCTAGAGGCTGGTGAGAGAAGAAGGGAGGCCTGGGTCCAAGCCTGGAGCATCGAGTAGCAGTGTGACCTTGGCTAACTTGCTGAGCCTCTCTGCTCTATCTCCTGGTCTTTTCTGTGGTGATTCCAGTAGAACCCACCTACGAGGACCAAAGGGAATGCAGTGGGTACCGTACTTAGACAGTATTATTTATATTCCAGGAAGGAAATCAGTCCCCACCCACCCCTCTTCATCCTATCCTAAGTCCCTCCAGAGCCCTCCAGTCCTGAGCCCCGCTCTGGCTTCATAGTTGCAACTTTCTTCCCAGGGTTCCCAATATATTCACCTGCGCTTCTCCTGCCTTGGTCAGCATCTTGAATTCTCTTAAATAAAAGTATGAGGGGAGGATTTTTCTTCACTTTACAGATGAGAAAGCAGAGGCTCCGAATGGAGAGGGTTTTATCCCAGGTTACTGGTGAGAGTCCCCACCCTTGGGAGATAACTTCCAAGGTCTCTTCTCCAGTCTGCTTGACCTGGGGAACCGACTAGCTCCAAGTGGTTTTCAGGCCCATCCTTTGCCCGAGGAGCAGAGCCGTCTGCCTTTGGGAGACCAAACCAGTCTAGGTGCCTCAGGAAGGGAAGTGGGAGACGTGTGGTTTCCTGCCCTAACCTCGGCCTGGGCTGCTTTTGACAGATCTCTCGGACTTGGAATGGGAGGAAACTCTCTCCCTGGATGCTAGGACCTGTCCCAGCTTGCTGTGTGGCTTTAGGAAGTTTGGATGGCCTCTCTGAAACTTGCTGGCAGGCCATCCTCTATTGTATACTGTCGGGATGGATCTTAAGTTTTCTGACATAATGGTCAAAACTAGGTGTTCAGTGTTACCCTGGAGACAGACAGAGCATGGGTGTGTGTAAGAGAGTCCTATGGACAGGTTGGCTGTGTTTGTCCCTCTGAGTCCTGTGCCCTGGGGTCAGGAAGGAAACTGAGCTCCTCAGAATCAGTCACATTTCCAGGATCACACTTGGAGCCGGAAGGTGCCTCCCTCAGTCCTGTAATTAATTTCCAGAGTCTCAGGGCCAGTGGGACACTGGAGCCACACAGCCCCGTTTCAAACCCCACGGTTGGCAGGCTGTAAGCTTTGGGGCAGATGGCTGGCCTCTCTGTGTCATGGTGTCCTCTGCTATTGTAGGGTAATCACCACGGTCTCCACCACCGTGTAGGAGAGGGGTGAGCATCAGGGGGTGACTGGATAGAGAGTCCTCGGAACAGCCCCTGGGGCCAGCAAGATGGCCCAGTGGGTAAATGAGTTTGTTGCCAGAGGCCCACAGTGTAAAGTCTAGAGTGGGGACATGAGATGCTCCAGAGGTCATTGGAGCCCCCACCTAGGCATTTCTAACTTCCCCTGCCCCCATATTCTACCTCCCCTAGAGGGCCTCCGGGAGGGAGGGCCCCACCGCTCTCCCGTGCTGAATCCATCCTACCCACAGGCTGGGCCTGGTCTCTGCCAGAGTCCCGCTGGCGCTATTCCGTGTCCCCTCCCAGCTCTTTATTTCTGCTGCGGCTGGGCTGGGCCATCACAGGTCACCAAGTCAGATGGAATTCTCAGCTTCTCATTGGCACTTGTTGCTTCAGAATGTCACCAGCTGCAGCCAGGAAGTAGGCACCACCAGCGTCTGTTTGTAAACAGCTCGGGTGGAATCCCTCCTTCCCCAGCCCGGGCCTGTCGGTGTGGCTTGAATACAAGGTCAGAACAGGCCCATCTGATCTCTTCTATAGCCAGAGGTTCTTCAAGCTACTCCCTCCCCCCTCACACTGGAAAAAAAAACCTCAGCACGCCTTTCATCTGTCTCCTGACTCTCCCTTCTCCTTCCCACTCCGTAAACACAGCCTCGGAAAGGCTGGCCTTCCTCAGACCTATTCCACTGGGCTCATCACTCTGCCCGAGACCACGGACCCATGGTTCTCTCTGATGATGCAATGTGTGCAGTCCTATGGACGTGCCTCGGTGTGCAAAGTGCTGTCCTGGGCGACATGGGCGGGACGCAGCTGGGGGAAACGGAGACCCATTCTCAAGTCAGGTAGCAGGTGGGCAGGAAGAGAGAGCAGGGGCCATCTGCCTGTGTGGAACACACAGTCTGTGTTGTTCACTCAGCAATTATACAGTTTTAAAACTGAGGATTCGGGGGCTGCAAAGATGGCTCAGTGGTTAAGAGCACCGACTGCTCTTCCAGAGGTCCTGAGTTCAATTCCCAGTAACCACACGGCGGCTCACAACCATCTGTAATGGGATCCGATGCCCTCTTCTGATGTCTGAAGACAGTCCCAGTATACTCATATAAATAAAGTGAATAAATAAATCTTTAAAAAAGAATTAAGACTGGAGATTCAACCTGGGGCCTTACTCATGCGTTAATTTTAACACAGAGAATAGAAGCCAGTACATCCGTTGTGCGTCCAGTCCGACATGGACTCGGCATACAGAAAATACTATTTCTCAGGCTCATTGTGACGTTTGTGACACTGCAGATCACATCCAGGGGCTCACACGTGCTAAACAGGAGCCCTGCCATCTCTTCGAATAAGAATTACTGAGTATTTATTATTTTCTATTTTGATTTATGTGTACAAGTGTTTTGCCTGCCTGGATGTCTGTATATCACATGCTTTGTGCTGCAGAGGCCTGAAGAGGGTGACAGGAGCTATTTAGATGGTTGTGAGCCAACCTGTGGGAGCTGAGAATTGGTTCTGTGCCCTCTAGAAGAACAACCAATATTCTTTATAACTGAACTGTCTCTCCAGACCCATTAACATTTTTTAACCTAATTTTTTTTTTTTGAGACAGGGTTTCTCTGTGTAGCCCTAGTTGTCTTGGAACGATTCTGCAGACCAGGCTAGACTTAAACTCAGAGATCCACCTGCCTCTGCTTCCCTGGGATTAAAGGCCTATGCCACCTTGCTTAGCCTATATACGATTTTTTTCTTTTTATGTGAAGAGGGCATCGGATCCCCATTACAGATGGTTGTGAGCCACCATATGGTTGCTGGGATTTGAACTCAGGACCTCTGGAAGAGCAGTCAGTGCTCTTAACCACTGAGCCATCTCTCCAGCCTCCTCCCCCCACTTTTATTTCATTTTTGTGAGTCAGGATCTGATGTATCCCAGGCCAGCATCAAACTTGGTATAAATCAGAGGATGACCTAGAACTTCTGATCCTCCCGCCTCTTACCCCCACGGTGCAAATACAGGTGTGGGGCACTGGACCTAGTTTATGCAGTGCTGGGAATAGAACCCAAGGCTTTGTGTGCCAGGCCAACCAAGCCTTGCTCAGTCAGTCAACGAGTTCTCCAGCAGCAGAGTGAGGATTAAAAAGAAAGAGACAGCTAGACCACACTGTAGCATGACCCCCAGCCAGATGTAAGGCTGGAAGGCGAATTTATTTTTTCCTAGTCCGCTTTTATACCGTTTTAATTGCATGCAAGTTTTTTTTTCTTTTCTTTTTTCGGAGCTGGGGACCAAACCCAGGGCCTTGCGCTTGCTAGGCAAGCGCTCTACCACTGAGCTAAATCCCCAACCCTGCATGCAAGTTTTAATTGCATGCAAGTTGTAGGGTCAGTTCTAGGTGAAGGGAACAAACAAGATAATAAGCAAAGTCCCATGATCACTGTTTCTAAGGGCTTTATAAGGATGACCAAGTTTATCTGAGCCTACTTCCCTGTCCTAAGCCAAAGTCATACTCTTGCCTGAAGCCTACTTCTTTGTTCCAGCCTAAAATCAGATTCCTCTCTGAGCTCACTTCCCTGTCCTGGCCCAAAGTCAAATTCCTGCCAAGCGGCCCCAAAAGCTCTCCACACCAGGCAAGCGCTCTGTCTACTGAGCCATATTTTATTAGTGAGTCCCTGGCAGTGACACACCTTTAATTCCAGAACTCGGGAAGGAAAGGCAGGCGGATCTCTGAGTTCAAGTCTAGCCTGATCTGTAGAATGAGTTCCAGGATAGCCTGGGCTACATGGAGAAACCCTGTTTAGAAAAAAAATTTTTTTTTTAATTTTTTTACGTATATTTAGTGAGGGGGCTACACACATGGAAATCAGAGGGCAAGTCATAGAAAACTACCACGTGGTTCCCCTTGTCAAGTCAGACCTTATGAGCCGATTTCGAGGGCCCTCATTCTTTTTGTTAACCACACATTCGAAATCCAACATGTATTTCCCCCGTACTAGCATGAGTGCATATATTTAAAAATAAACAGAGATGTCGGTCAATGTATGATTAAGTGCCGTGAAGGAAGTAAATCCGGGAGCTATGGAGGAGGCTGTCTAGAGGGAGGTCCTCAGGGAAGTTCCTGATGACACATTGCCTGAGCCGAGGGCTGGGTGAAGTGAGGAGTCAGCCACAGAGAGGTCTTGGAGGGGAGGCCTGTACCCACAAGCACACACACACACACACCTACACGTAATTAAAAATAAAGCCTAAGAAAGGGAAGGAGAGGGCTGGAGAGATGGCTCAGCGGTTAAATGCACCGACTGCTCTTCCAGAGGTCCTGAGTTCAAGTCCCAGCAACCACATGGTGGCTCACAACCATCTGTAATGAGATCTGATGCCCTCTTCTGGTGTGTCTGAAGACAGCTACAGTGTACTTATATATGATAAATAAATCTTAAAAAAAAAAAAGAAAAAAAGAAAGGGAAGGAGAAAAGAAGGGCTGGGGCACAGCCCAGTTGGTAGAGAGGTTACTAGCATATGTGGGGGTCCGGGTTCGAATCCCAGCAATGTAGAAACCGGACATGGGGAGCCTGCCTATAATCTTAGCGCTTGGAAGTAGAGGCAGGAGGATCAGGATGTCAAGGGCCAGCCTGCACTGCTTAGGGAGTGTGAGGGCAACCTGGGCTACACGAGAGGAAAACCAAAGCCAGTGGAGGCTAAAATTGGTATCCATCTCCTGTGGCTGCCGTAGGCGACAGCACTGGCTGCTCAAAGGGGGAGAGATGTGTTGTTCGCTGGGTAATTCAGACAGCGGGCATACACTAAGGTACAACGGAGCGAGGAACCACGGGTACAGATGCGCGACACAATGTGGGCAGGACTGGGTAATGCTGCAGAAGCCAGGAGTCAGAAATGGGTTACACGGGGTTGGGATTTAGCTCAGTGGTAGAGCACTTGCCTGTGCAAGCGCAAGGCCCTGGGTTGATCTCCAGCTCCAAAAAAAAAAAAAAAATGGGTTACACTCAGCAGCTGGACCTCAATGGTGCATTTGGCAGGCTGAGGCAGGAGGATGCCAACCTGGGCATCTCAGTGAGGCTCTGTCTTAAAAAGATACACAAAAAGGTGTGCCTTGACGAGGGGATGTACCTTGTATGAGGCCCTGGACTCTGCCGCCAGCACCAAAAACTGTAAGAATAAATAAAATCAAGGTGTCGGAGAGATTCCATTGGTTTAGATCCTCCTGCTTATGACCCTTTCCTTTGTGTTCAGTGCCAGCACATAGCATCTAGGCTTTAACCTGTGCCACATCCTCTCTTACTCTGACTCCACTGACATTTCACAAGGGCCCTATGAGCTCATAGACCCACCAGATCTCCCCGCAGTCAAAGTCCCTTTTGTTACAGAAGGTGGCATCGTTAGGTTCTGGGGACTGGCATGTGGCTGACCTTGTGGGGAGCATTGTACTTGTTTTGCTGGTTGCTCTTGATACCCACTTGGGCCACTCTGCGTCCAGCCTGTGCCAGCTGGTGGCAGAGGAAGGGTCTGGCTCAGTTTCCAGGCCACCCCTGTGTGTAGGAAGGTCCCCGACCATTCCTCCATCACGTCTCAGCCTAACTTGATACTTCAGCCCCTTTGGGGCTTTGAACCAGCTGTAGGTATACACAGCCATGGCCTTATTTCCTCGGGGCCACAGTTTCGTTGCAGAGTGGGATGGAGGAACTTCTCTACAAGATGAACAAGCGAGGGTAGTGCTGGATGTCCGGCCACCTGGCCAGCCTGTGACAGACTGTGGGAGGGGAAGGCTGGCCACATCCTGACTGTGCGGGTACATTCTGGGTGCCAAGTGCCAATTTAAACCCTTCCCATCCAGCTGCCTGTCTTTTCCTCCCAGCAGCCCTCAAAAAGACATACTGTTTTCATTTCTGGGGCTCCCAGGGTTTAAAGAACTCGCCCAAGATCAGCTATTTGTAATTCAAGCCTAGGTTGGCATGTCCCAGCCAATTTTTTTTTTTTTTTTTCGGAGCTGGGGACCGAACCCAGGGCCTTGCGTTTGCTAGGCAAGGGCTCTACCACTGAGCTAAATCCCCAACCCCTACCCAGCCAATTTATAATCCCAGCTCCTGGGGAGGCTGAGGCAGGAGAGTCAAAACCAGGCCTTCCTAGGCTATGGGGTGAGTTCAAGGCCAGCGTGGACAATTTAGTGAGACCATATCTGAAAATAGGGCTGCTGCAGATGTGGCTCAGTGGTAGCGCCCCTGACTAAAATCATCCAATGAGAGGCTGGGGGCGTGGCTCAGTGGTAGAGCCCTTCCTAGAATCCCACAACGAGGGGCTGGAGGTGTGACTCAGTGGTAGAGCACCTGCCTAGAATCCTCCAGTGAGCGGCTGGGGCATGGCTCAAGTGGTAGAGCCCGTGTCTAGAATCCCTCAGTGAGAGGCTGGGGGCGTGGCTCAGTGGTAGAGCCCTAATCCTCCAATGAGAGGCTGGGGGCGTGGCTCAGTGGTAGAGCCCTAATCCTCCAATGAGAGGCTGGGGGCGTGGCTCAGTGGTAGAGCACTTGTCTAGAATGTATGAAACCCTTGGGTCCATTCCTAGCATCTCAGACAAGCAAGTTTGTGTTGACGGGATGCAGATTTGACCCTTCAGCTTGGGTTGTATCTAAGCCACAGCCTTGGTGCCTCCCAACCTCATGCACGCATGAGCGCGGGGGTTACATGTTCACAGTTGTACAGACAGTGCCGCAGTAAAATTGATAGCGATTGCCTTCAAAGAGGAACACACTCCCGGTGTCCCTCAGCTCCAGCCAGATGCCCCAGGTTACCTTTCTCTGTGTGCATTTGCCTGTTGGGACATTTCATAGGAATGGCATTGCGGACTGTGTGATCCTCTGTACATGGCGTCTCTTCTTAGCTGAGGCTAGCCTTAGCAACATTTCATTACATTTTTTTTTTTTTTTGGTTCTTTTTTTCGGAGCTGGGGACCGAACCCAGGGCCTTGCGCTTCCTAGGCAAGCGCTCTACCACTGAGCTAAATCCCCAACCCCCATTTCATTACATTTTACGTGCAGGTGATAACCCATTGTAGGGATAAGTTGACTATTTACACCTTCCTGGGATGGTAGATGCTACCTCTATTCTTTCTGCTATAAGCAACATTGCTATAGACCTTTGTGTGTATACAGTCTCACGTGGGGTGAGGCATAGCCCAGGCTGGCCCCTAACTCACCACAAGCCTCCAGCTTCAGCTTCCTGAATGTTGGGATCACCGATGTGTGGTGTCACTCCCAGCTTGGGCAAGTGTGTTTGCATCTCATGAGAACATCTGAGGTTAGAGTTACCGTGTCTGGGGAGATCTGCGTCACCCTCCACACTGCTCCGCAGAATGCCACAGGGCTGAATATTGCCAGCTCTGGCCCCTACCCGTTGGTCACTTCTTGTTTATTAGAGGCAAAGTCTCACTTGCCTGACTCACATCAAATTTCTCCCTCCTCCACCTTCTGAGCGCTGGGATTAGAGTTGTGTATAGACCCCATGTCTGGCACTTAAAATACTTTTTAAAAGAAAATTTTTGTTTCCATTTATTTGGGAAGGTTGGAGAATGGCTTGGTAGGCAAGAACACTTAACTTTCCTTGCAGAGGACCCCAAGTTCGGTTCCCAGCACCCACATGGTTGCGCACAACTGCCTGCACCCCCAGTTCCAGAAGCCATCTTCTGGCTTCTTTGGGTACTGCATGTAGTGCGCATATGTGCAGAACACGCATGTGTAGTAAAACAAGTAATTTCTTTTTTTATTTTATTTTATTTTTTTGGTTCTTTTTTTCGGAGCTGGGGACCGAACCCAGGGCCTTGCGCTGGCTAGGCAAGCGTTCTACCACTGAGCTAAATCCCCAACCCACAAGTAATTTCTTTAAAGATTCATTTTATAGTCTTAATATTTCTTATTACTATTCTTAATATTTGGAGACGGAGTCTTACCATGTAACCTTAGCTGGCCTGGAACTCGCTCTGTAGACCAGGCTGGCCTCAAATTAATAGAGATTTGTCTGCCTCTACCTTCTAATACCTTCTAAGTGTTGGGATTAAAGAACCACATCTGGCCCTGTTTTTATTCTTTTTAAGTGTGTGTGTGTGTGTGCGTGTGTGTTCATGAATGAAGATGCCTGTGCCGGCCCAAAAAAGGAACCAAATTTGCATCCTCCATTAGAGCAACGCCCACTCTTAACCTCGGTCCCGTTTGAAATTTCATAGAATTTTTTTTTCTGAGATTTTTTTTTCCCTATAGCCTATGCTGACCTCTAACTTGAAGACATCTGTCTCAGCTACCATGCACAGCAAATACTGTTAACGGACTAATCTCACGGTTCTCTCACAAGCCGTTTAAATTTAGAGGTTTTTTGTTTTGTTTTGTTTTTTTTGTTTTTTTGTTTTTTTTCCCGGAGCTGGGGACCGAACCCAGGGCCTTGCGCTTGCTAGGCAAGCGCTCTACCACTGAGCTAAATCCCCAACCCTAATTTAGAGGTTTTGTTTCCCTTACAGAGGGAAACTGAGACTCTGAGTGGTTACAAGAGCTGCTCAGGCTGCCTCGGGCAGATGTCCTAGAGAGCAGAGGATCCCTGGGGCTGTGGCCCTGTCACATCACGGAGGGTCTCTGCAGCCTCTCTGTGCCCTGAAGAGGTGATTGGGTACACAAGACTCTCTAACAAGGGATGGCTTATCCAAACAGCTGGGCTAGGCTCAAGACCTCAGTGTACACATCAGCAGAAGAGGCCCTCCTGGCTCTGTGCGTCACCTGCCAGAGACCCCCTTCTCTTGGAGGAAGGGGGTGGCTCGGAATGCCAGAAACCGAGCAGTTCTCCAGATGGTCTGGTGAGATCCTGGTGGCTCTGATCCTGGTGTGACCCTTGCTTTCCCCCCTACAGGAGCTGGAATTGGTGGAGGATGTGTGGCGGGGAGAGGCACAGGACCTCCTGTCCCAGATTGCCCAGCTGCAGGAGGAGAATAAGCAGCTGATGACCAACCTCAACCACAAGGATGTGGGCTTCTCCGAGGAGGAGTTACAGAAGCACGAAGGTGAGGCATGCCATCCCATAGGTCCCTGTGACCACTCAGAGGCCGCTGCCCTGGTGTTGCTGTCTTTGGCTCCTGTGGTCAGGTGGATTCACATCTTGACTCTCCCAGGGGAGAAATGACTTTGGAGGTCCAGTTCACCGATGTTGATGTCAACTCAATTTAGACGTCATGGTTTCCCACTGTTTCCTCTGGGCCCTGGGACACATTGGACGAGCCAGACTGTGGCCACTTGAAACTCTCTTTTAATACAGAGTGGGCAGGCAGGAGATAGGGGAATAGAAAATAGATGTTTTCCTTTGATTGATGGCAACTGACACTATGTAAGGGCTGAGATGGGGGCATAGGTCACTTTACGTCCAATCATCAGGGTGGACACCATTAACCCCTAACAAAATACTATGTTGAGTCCCGCTAGTGCCATGAACAGGCGGTACATCCCAAAGCCCTGGGGTATAAATGTTTGAGGGAATCCTGGAAGGCCAGGGTAAGAAGATGGTCGAGGCCGAGAGTGGCTGGCGATGATGTCAGAGGAGACCAGGGGGTCAGATCACCTGGCATCCTAGGGCAAGGTTGGGATTGTTCTCTGTGTGTTGGAAGAGGATTTGAGGCATTGGCCACAGGACAGGGTGACTAGCAAGACACTGGGGACAGCGATTCTGATTCGATCGGCACTGAGGCTGTCAACTGTCGTCTGTCCGGTAAACAGCGCCTGGGGCCTTCATCCCTGACTCTGCTAGGGCTGGGAAAGGAAGAATAGGTAGTGGTTGAGTTTGGTCTGATCCTTGTGAGCTCCGTCCAAGCAGCCATCCCTTGACATGCGTGTTTGCCTCTTGTAGCTGACACCAAGGAATCTAATCTCAGATATATTGATATATTTCTTTTGTCTTGTTTTTGAGACAGGGTCTCACTGTGTAGCCCTGTCTGGCTCTGGGATTTGCTAGTTGGACCAGGCTGGCCTTGAACTCACAGACCTCTGCCTCCTGAGTGCTGGGGTTAAAGGGAGTGCACCACTACACCTTTAAGCCTGAACAAGTCCCTGGCCCCACCCTCTGGTTTGATGGACAAGAGTGGATTTGGATGAAGGCCCTGTAGAATCTGTGGTTAGAGAGGATAAAGTCATGGGGCTGGGGATGCAGCTCAGTTGATGGAGTCCTTGCTTAGCATGCATGGGGTACTGAATTGGATCCTAGTCATGGCATACATCAAGCCTTGTCACACATGCCAGCCCGTGGGTGGCAAAGGCAGGTGGATCTCTGAGTTCGAGGCCAACCTGGTCTACAGAGCGAGTTCCAAGACAGCCAATATGTGTTGGAGGAGGAAAAAAGGAAAATAATGAAAGAATTTAAAAAGGAGAGACAAGGGCTCAGTGGACACAGCACTTGCTGCTATGTCTGACAGCATGGGTTTAACCCCTGGGTCCCACGCATGCACAGCACATGCGCACACACACACACACACACACACACACACACACACACACACACACACACACACACACACACAAATGTAATAACATTCCAAACAAATGAAGAAATAAGGTACTGGTAGAGACTGAAGGGACCAAAAACAAAAACAAAAAGAACAACCCCAAAACACCCAACCCTCAGGTGAATGCCCATCTGGAATTCTCTTTTAGGTGTTCTTTGTGCGATGTATTTGATGGCTTTAGAAAGCAGCGTGCTACAGTGCTGTGTGTTTTGACGGACTCACAAGACCGTTGTGTACCTTGGTTGCCCAGTTTGAATGGAAAAAAGCAGCAGTGGTCCCTCTCCCATCAGTGTGTCTGGCATCTTAGTTTTGTACATTCTGGATCTGTCTGTCTCTTTTCACTGCTGTGTACTATTCCATTGCATGGATGGACCATGTCTGTCATTACCCATAATTGGGGCTTCATGGTTGCATCCACTTTTTGGCTTCTGGGAACATCCTTTCAGTGTTTGTGGGGAGGCCTGTTTTCAGCTCTATGGGGTCCACATGGGGAGGCCTTTCGGTGTTTATGGGGTCCACGTCTAGGAATGGAATTGTGGGATCATTTTATTTAGGGAAATCTTGGTATAGCCTATGAGGCCTCCTGGGGTGATCTGGGAAACCCACTGCCCATTCTAGCTCTGAGCAGCTTTTCCTGAGGTCCCTTCCCTCTGGGAATGTGGCTCTGCCCTTCCCCAATCCCTGCTGACCAGTGTGGACCGGTATAAGGCGTATGCACTTAACCCTGAGTGTGCTCAGCTTCCACGGGACCAGCTGGAGGAGCTGCGTTCTCCACGCCGCAGCGTCCCCCGCCCGAGCCAAGAGCCAGGCAGATGCCAGACTGCCTTCGAGGTTATTTTTATTTTGTGGGGAAACCATGGGAACACACCAGGGACCATGTGTTCCCCACCTACTAGAGGAACAGGCATGGGGCAGGCAGTACCCTGGGAGAAAGAGGTTGGCTCTGGTGACCTTGAGAACCAGTCAAGAGTGCCACCGTGCAGGGCTAGGGTCAAGGGGCATAGGAAGGCTCAGGGTCAGGGGTCAGATTTCTGTGGAGGTAAGCTAGGGGGAGGAGGGTTGTTCAGAAGTACCCACCCTACGTGGACTACCAGATTCCTGAATATGGACAGATGCTGTGTCCCGGTCTCTTCTGTCTCACCACAGAAGCCTTCAGATTAAAAATCCCCTCTGGTAGTCAAGCGGTGGTGTTGCCAGCTTTTAATCCCTGTACTCCGGAGGTAGAGACATGGGGATCTCTTTGAGTTCGAGGCCAACCTGTATTACAGAGCTAGTTCCAGGATAGTCAGGGCTGTCAGAGACATCGTGTCTCAAAAAAACAAAAATAAATAAATAAATAAATAAATAAATAAATAAATAAATAAATAATCTCCTTTGGGATCTGTCCAGCTAGAGAGCTGTCAGCACACAGGGCTGTGAACTGACGATGTCCAGGCATTGCAAAGGGCTGAAGAGGGGAGGGGTAAATTTTGTCACCAGAAACAGAGCAGAGCTGACCATATGGTCATTTTGTTTCTTTGAGGTTTTCTTTATTTTATTTTATGCCTGTATATATGTCTGGGCACCATATGTGTGTCTAAAGCGCCCATGTGCATCTACATGGAGGTCAGGGTGGACTTTGAGAAATCGGGTCTTGAGTTCTGCTCTTGGAGACCAGAACTTTCTCCTTTCTGCTGCTGTGGTGTAGTTCAGGTTCCCTGGTCCTCAAGTGTCCAGGCAAGTTCTCGCCTCCCGTCTCTTTGTGGGGATGCTGGAATTACAGATGTGTACTGGTGGTACAGATGTGGACCACCGCATGTGGCTTTTCTACATGGGTTTGGGGATGGAGTTCACATTCCCAGATTTGCTAAACAAGCTTTTTAACCTTCTTAGTCATTCTACGGACCTTTGGGGGGATAATATGAGGACAGGGTCTTGCTAGGTAGCCCAGGCTGGCCTCACACTTGTATCAACCCTCCTGCCTCTGTCTCTACAGTGCTAGGATTGCAGGTGTGTACCACCACCCTTTGCTAGAGTTAGGGTTGTGAACAATTTTCAAATTGTTTTCGGCTCTTGTGTATACGTGCTTGAGTTTGTGTGCGTGTCTTTCGTTTCTCTTCCACTTTGTACACTGAGGGAGGCTCTCTCCATCAGACCACAGAGCTCATGGAGATGGTTGGCCTTGATCCTCTGCTTCTCTGTTTTTTTTTTTTTTTTTTTTTCGGAGCTGGGGACCGAACTTAGGCCTTGCGCTTGCTAGGCAAGCGCCTACCACTGAGCTAAATCCCAACCCCGCTTCTCTGTCTCCTCAGGCTGGAATGTCACTCAAGGCACCACGCCCACCCAGCGTCTCAGTGGCTTCCAGAGATCCGAACTCTCAACTCCTGTTTAGACACTGAGCTTTCTCAGCAGGCCTGGTTTCTGATTTTTATTTTTATTTTTATTATTTTAGAGCAAGGGTAGGGGTGGTGGCAAGGTCTCACTATGGTTCTGGCTAACCTGGACCTCGCTGTGTAGACCAAGCCACCCTTGAACCACGGAGGTCCAATTGCCTCTGCCTTTGCCTCTGGAGTGCTGGGATTGAAGGTCTATGCTGCTAGACCTGGCTCACCAAATATCCTTTTTATTTTAGACAGGGTCTCTCTATGTAGCCCGAAATGGCCTCGAACTCACCATGTAGACCAGGCTGGCTTCGAACTCATAGAGTTCTCCAGAGTCTGGGACTAAAGGCATGCACCATTACACCCTGCTTTCAACAAATGCCTGAAAGGCACCATATGTGTGGGAAGTAGGGTGCTTAGCACATCCACTGCCCCCATTAATGGTCTCCTGGGATAGTGGAGGGAAGTTGTCCTGGATGTCCACCAAGTGCTGTGTTCTGGCGGTGGTGGTGACAGTGGTGGGCGTGTGCACACATACATACATGCATGCATGCATGTGTTACCTCCACCCATCCTCCAGTCTGCCCTGGGTAGGCGCACCTACCATCCCATTTTATGAATTTGGAAACAGAGACAGAAGAGAGCTCAGAGCCACACAGCCAAGTGTGGCTTTACAGGGTTAGTATGACCTTTGGAGGCCACCCTCTGGGTCACTGTGTGAGATCATGTCTGTCATGATATACAGCAAAGGGGGGAGCTATCATGCAGAGGGGACCAACAAGATAAGTCTTACATGCGGTGATCCAAAGGAGGTCAGATGGGAAAAGCTTCAGGCAGTGGGAAGAGAGGGGGGGAGAGCCGGTGCTTGACAGAAGCAGTCACGGGGTGTGTGCAGGGGACGTGGGAGGCTTGGGGGGAGTGTGACGCTGGGGAAGTCGCTCACCCGCCAATCTCCACTTCACCCAGGTATGTCGGAGCGTGAGCGGCAGGTGATGAAAAGGCTGAAGGAGGTGGTGGACAAGCAGAGGGATGAGATCCGAGCCAAAGACAGGGAGCTGGTCCTGAAGAATGAGGACGTCGAGGCCGTAAGTGACCAGCGCTCATCTGAGTCCACTCTCCTACTTCATGGCCCCCCGCTGAGAGCCAGAGTCTTCCATTCTTTTTTTTTTTTTTTTTTTTTTTTTTTAGATTTATTTATTTATTATATATAAGTACACTATAGCTGTCTTCAGATACACCAGAAGAGGGCATCAGATCTCTTTACAGATGGTTGTGAGCCACCATGTGGTTGCTGGGAATTGAACTCATGACCTCTGGAAGAGCAGTCGGGTGCTCTTAACCGCTGAGCCATCTCTCCAGCCCCGAGTCTTCCATTCTTAATTGCACGGAAGGGGGGCTCCGTGGTTAAGAGTGCCTGCTGCTCAGGGGTTGGGGATTTAGCTCAGTGGTAGAGCACTTGCATAGCAAGCGCAAGGCCCTGGGTTCGGTCCCCAGCTCCGAAAAAAAAAGAAAAAAAAATTGCAACTCCAGTCTCAGGAGATCTGATACCTTCTTCTGGCACCAGGCGCACGTGTGGTGCACAGAGGCACACGGGCAAACATGCATGCACATGCACACGCACACACAAAAGCCCATCTGTTTATCTTTCCTTATCGATAGTCATAAAAACACAGTCACAAAAATAAAAACGAAATCGGAAGATATTTGTACACAACCTGTTTCACTCTACACGGCAGCCTCACCGGATGCCTCTCTCTCTCTCCAGCTGCAGCAGCAGCAGACGAGGCTAATGAAGATCAACCATGACCTTCGGCACAGGGTCACCGTGGTGGAGGCCCAGGGGAAGGCTCTGATTGAGCAGAAGGTGGAACTTGAAGCAGATCTGCAGACCAAGGAGCAGGAGATGGGCAGCCTGCGGGCAGAACTCGGGAAGCTTCGGGAGAGGCTGCAGGGCGAACACAGCCAGAATGGGGAGGAAGAGGAGGCTGAGGTGAGCCGAAAGTGGGTGTTGCGGTGGTGTGGGAACCCAAGTCGTGGGCCAGCACCGGGCTGTCGCGTGGTTTCTTTAGAAAGAAAGCACAGGAATAGCATAAGAAGGTGTTTTGTGGGGACATGGAGCTACTCCGACCGTTGGCAGCAGGTGATTGTGATTTGTCTCATGCTCTAGAAGAGGCATAGTTGGCCAGCAGCAGATCGTTTCTGAGGGTGTATGAATACGAGAGGCCTGAGAGGTGGGCTCAGTGATTTGTTACAGGAGGTTGGCTGTGGTTTGTAGTTATGCTCAACAAGAAGAAAGAAATTAGATTCAGGGATCTCTCTCTCCCCTCTTTATCCTTTCTGTCTTATCGAGTTAATGGGGCGAAACGTGGCAGGGCAGGGGAACAGAGAGTGGGAGAAAGAACCAGAAAGAACCAGGCAGGCAGAATTGCCTTGTTTTTCCCACTGTACCTAAGAGGGTAGGAGGCACAGAATGAGAGAGAGGGAGAGAAGGAGACACTGGACTGAGGACACACAACTGGGCATGGGCACAGTTGGGCCAGAAGCCTGGGTCTCCAGCATTCCAAAGGCCATGCAATTCAGTGGTGGTTACTGAACTTCATTCATTCATTCATTCATTCATTCATTCTAGTGACTGTTGACTGTGTAACAGACACAGAGGATGGGGTGGTGTCTTAGGGTCTCTATTCCTGCACAAACATCATGACCAAGAAGCAAGTTGGGAAGGAGTTTATCAGCTTACACTTCCACACTGTTCATCACCAAAGGAAGTCAGGACTGGAACTCACACAGGACAGGAAGCAGGAGCTGATGCAGAGGCCACGGATGGATGTTACTTACTGGCTTGTTCCCCCTGGCTTGCCCAGCTTGCTCTCTTATAGAACCCAAGACCACCAGCCCAGGGATGGCACCACCCACAATGGGCTGGGTCCTCCCCCACTTGATCACTGGTTGAGAAAATACCTTACAGCTGGGTCTCATGGAAGCATTTCCTCATGGGAGGTGCCTTTCTCTGTGATAACTCCAGCTTGTGTCAAGTTGACACACAAAACCAGTCAGTTCAGATGGTAAGAACTGTCCAGCCCTGGTTGTGTCCCATGGTATGTATGTTTAGTAATCACAGTCTGGAAGTTCCGAACTGTTACCCAGGAGAACTAACATACGTCCATGTAAAGCCTGTACAGGGCGCTGGAGAAAGGGCTCAGCAGTTCAGAGAACCTGTTGTACTTCCAAAGGACCCTGGTTCAGTCCCTGGGAGGCTCACAACTGCCTGTAACTCCAGCTCCAGGGCATCTGTTGCCCTCTTCTGGCCTCCATGAGAAACTGTGCCCACGTACTCACATTCAGACACACACATACACATTTTAAAAAAATAAAGCCTGGACAAGCTGGCGTGATGGGTCACCCCGGTAACCCCAGCGTTCAGGAAGGTGAGGTTGGAGAGGATCGGGAGTTTAAGGTCATCCTTGACCCCATAGCAAATCCTAGACTAAGCTGAGCTGCGTAAGACCCTGCCTCAAAAGCAAACATAAAGCCCAGTAAGGAAAGCTACGTAGACGTCCACGTTAGCGTTAGTCATAAGATCTGAGATAGAGAGGGCAGACACCCAATTAGGAAGTGAATAGGGAACGTGGTCACACATAATCCGCATAGTGGAATATGACTCAGCCCTGAAAAAGACTGAGTCATGAACACATGCTACCCAATAGGTGAAGCTTGAGGAATTCATGATGAGTGTGAGTAGCCAGACACGGAAAGCCATATGCTGTGTGACTTCATCTATCTGAGATGTCTGGATTGATCAGATCCAGGACAGAATGTAGATGGGAGGGGCGGGGACTAGGGTAGCGGTGAATGGTGAATGCACAAGGTTTCTTTGGAGATAAGGGAAATATTTCGGAATTAGGCGGCAGCGGCAGTGGTTGCACACCTTGGAACATTCTAGAAATCTCCTGACTATTCTTTAAAGGGGAGATGTTACGGTATGTGAATTACATGTGAATGATTTTAACATTTTTTTTAAGATTTATCTAATATATATATATATATATATATATATATATACTGTAGCTGTCTCCAGACACACCAGCAGAGGGCATCGGATCCCATTACCGATGGTTGCGAGCCACCTTGTGGTTACTGGGACTTGAACTTGGGACCTCGGGAAGAGCAGTCAGTGCTCTCAACCGCCGAGCCATCTCTCCAGCCCCGATTTTAACATTTTTTTAATGTTGTATGTGTGCGTGTGTATGTGGAGGTCAGGGGACAACTGTGGGATTCAGTTCCTTTTCTGTGTGGGCTCTCAGGATGGAACCCTGGGAGAGAGGAGTCTCTGTCCATCAGGAGAAGTAAATGGGTTGGTTTCTGAGCCATGCTCAGGGGGCTTTTCCAGGGGGCTGGGGGTGATTGGAAGAATGAGTAAGGGTAAAGGGGAGTGAGTTCCAGGTGGGAAGAGTGACCTGTGCAAAGGCCCTGTGGCAGGTGGAGCCTCAGGGCAATCAAGGTGAGGTGGCTGGTGTGCAGTGAGTGACAGGGAGAGGCTGTGAGGTGCAGGTAGAAGCTGGGAGTCAGGCCCATAGGCTCCTAAGGGAGAGGAGTTGAAGGATTGGCAGGTGCTGTGGTAGGGGTGGGGCTCATAGCTGGGAAGGACTGAGCCCTAGCATAGCCACTGGGTAGGGGAGACATTGTCCTCACCAGTGTCTCTCAGGAAGAGCTGGTGGCCAGGGCTTCCGCCAAGATCCCCGCTTGAGAGGTGACCCCTGAGGCAGTGATGAGACAGGGAAGCCAGAAGCCTGATGTCAGAAGCCCACACCACAGGCTGAGGAAGTTCGAAAAGTACCCAAAACCTCCCAGAGCTGCCTTTCCACAGGGTGACACTGCCCTGGAGTGGCTAAGGGACACTGGGGGTGTGAGCCCCACATGCCCACCGGATGCCAACAAGAAGGCAGCTGCTGGGAGCACTGGAGACCTCTGTTTAAGGGACAGAGTGGTCAGGAGGCCCAGGGCCAGGAGGAAGGTGTAGAGGGGTTGACACCCAGATAGTCCCCAGGGGACCTCAGGAACCCCAGGGGACCTCAGGAACCCCAGGGACAGGCCAACAGCTGGTGGGGCTTCTGCAGCTGGCGGGGGTGGGGTCAGGAAGGAGAAGCTTGCATTTCCATAGGTAGAGAGTGAGACCCCAGTGGACCCAGGAACAGTTGGGGAGTGCATTTTCTTCTCTTGGGCATACACTGACTGTTTCAGGTTCACACACACGGCCGGTTAACCTGCGAAGCTGATGAACTTACGGGAAACCGAGCTTCAGCCTGGGCAGCTCTTGCCTCATGGCTGAATCTGGGCCAGTTGCTTCTAAAGGGCCAGAATCCTGGGAGAGAAGGAAGGAAGAAGCCATCTTTTTGAGGAATCAGTTAGGACACAGCTTCAGGTACAGCCTCAGGTACTCGGAGGATGGCAGTAGGAACTCGACTCAGGCCTTTTTGGTTTTATTGCCTCTAATTGGTATCATTTTCGGGTGGGCTCTTGCCGCGGCATGGTCCCTAATGACAGCCTGCTGAGCCCTCCTGAGGTACCTGATTGCCAGAGAAGGGTCTGCAAGCCAGGTGGGTGCCAAGCGGAACTACGGAAACTCAGGAATTTGGATGGATAGGCTGGGGTCACAACCGCTCTCTAGAGCACAAGTGAACACCCCGAGAGCCGCCGCAGAAATGCTCGAGGGTCCCATGACAGGGCTTCTGGTGGTGTGGCGAGCCCTGGGGTTGTATGGAGGATAATGTAGAAGGGGAAGTGAGGTGTGGCGGGTACCAACGACTCTGCGATAATGCAGGCCATAGTAGGGGAGCAGGTACATGCCCAAGCCAGAGCCGCCAGGCTGCAGTCCCATCATGGGTTGGGCTCGGGGTAACTATGCTATACCCTGGCCCTGAGAACTCAAGCTTCTATGCTTAGGACCAGGCAGGGCCGGTCTAAAGCTGGATCTCTGAGGACATAACCCTGAGGCCCATGTGATGCCCAGCCCTGCTCCAGGTACCTCCCTTAAGGAGGACAAGGACATTTTGCACCAGCTGGCTGCACGGGCTGGTGTTACCTTTCCTTTCTGGCAGCCGAGGAATGGAGAAGCGATGAGGAGAAGAACTGGGGAGGGAGATGGCAGTCGATAAAGGGATACAAGGACCCGAGTTTGGAGACCTGAATTTGGATCCCCAACACAGACATAGAAGAAGCCCAGCGGGGCTTACGCCTATGATCCCAGCACTAGGGGCAAGGGCCAGGGGTGTCTCAGGCCTTCCATAACTAGCCAGTCTTGCAGAATTGCTGAGCTAAACGGATAAAACGGAGAGCGATTGAGGAAGACACCTGATGTCAACATCTGGCCTCTCCGTCGTATGCACAGGAATAGAAAAATAGAAAGAAACGAGGTGTAAAGTCAGGCTGCCCGCATCCTGGATCGCTCCGCCCGATTGGCCTCAGAGCTGTGTGAGGTCCAGGGTGTTTGTTCATCAAACGGGAGTGCAGCAGGGTTGCATGAGACCTGGGGCTTCTGGCAATCGCGGGGGACAGCCCTGAGCCAGTGGTTCAGAATGTTATGCAGCCCAAGTGGAGTCATGGGGTGGGGGGGACAGTGGAGCAGAGAGGTGTGGCTGGCTGGCTCTCGTGCTTCCAGAAGGTTCTCGGAAGCACTCATGCTCCGTGGCAGAGTGTTTGCCCCTGCACTGGGAGGAGGGGAGGTGGGGACAGGTCGGGTGGGCAGGTTTCCAGTGGAATGTGGAACAAGCTATTCCAGGCAGGGAACAGCCGGGAGCCGGGCTGGGGAAGGCAGCATGTGGCTGTGTGGGGTTCAATCCTAGGGCAGGGCTCAAGCATTCTGATGGGAGCCATAGAGGAATCTGGAGCTGGAATGGAAACACTAACCCCCACCCACCCCACCCCACCCCACCCCACCATGCTGGTTTTGTGAGACCGGCCCTTTCCACATATACCTAGCTGTCTTGAAACTCACTATGTAGACCAGGCTGGCTCTAAACTCACAGAGATCCACTTGTCTCTGCTCCCCGTGGGGCTAGGGTTAAAGGTGTGTGCCACCATGCCTGGCTAAGGAAGTCATGCTTGGTATTTCCTTAGTAGCCTGGTTTTCTCTCGTTTATCCAAGCCTCTGTGTCCTTTTGTGGTTGGTTGGTTGGTTGGTTTGTTCGTTTGTTTTGTGACAAGGTTGCATGTGGCCCAAGCTGGTCAGTATCCAGGGATAACCCAGAACTCATGGTCCTCCTGCCTCTGCTTCTCCTATGCCAGGATTATAGTGTGTAAACCCCACCTGGTTTAGGCAAACAACGGGCATCGAACCCAGGGCCTGGGGTGTCTGTGCGCGCGCTCTCTCACTCTCGAAGTCGCTCTACCCACTAAGCTGTATCCTTAGCTCCTTCATGGTGTTTTTGAGGTAAGGCCTCACAGTGTAGCCCAGGCTGGCCTCGAAACTCCACACCCAGCTCTCACATTGACCTTCAGTTTTACCTCCAGCAGACGAGATCCCGCTGTGGAGTTTTACATAAGACTTTGAGAGGTAGAATTCAGGAAGCACAGAGTTCGGCTGTCTGCAGTGTCTGGTGAAGAGAGATATACCAGAGTCTGGGCTCCCGCGCCAGTGCTGTGAAATAAATCATGAGTGACATCTGGTTAGTTTCTAGGAAGCAGGTCTTCAGATACAATCGTGGTGTCCAAAGGTCTGGTGGTGCAGCCTGAAGCCCCGGCACTTGGCCTATGGAATGTATTCAGGTCCCTCAGTAGCAACATTTCTAGTTCGAGGCCAGCTTGGGCTACACAGGGAGACTGTCTCTCTACAACAACAAAGGCAGAAAATCCCACAATCCCCTAAGGGCCTGATAGTTGGCTCGAGCCAGGGTTTAGGTCCTGGATCACCGGTTCCAATTGCTCTGAGCTGTGGTCACCAGGCTCCATTGATCCCACAGCAAGCCTTCCCGGGAGGTTAGGCCTCAGGCTAGAGGCCCTGACCTGACCAGAGATGCTGTTCCTGGGGCCTCCAGGCATCTCCTGGCACCTGTGTCCAGAGCGCCCCCAAGGGAGCAGCTTATCTGAGATAACCTGAGCCACCCTGTGGTCCCTCGGGGAATGAGTGTAGAAGAGCCTCCGATTGGCACGATGACTAGCGGGACGGTCCTTGCCCTGGCTGCCCACTGGCTAATGGAACCCCAGGTTCTCCCCACACTCCAGTTTATGAATACTCAGAGGCAAAACTGCCATGCGCTGGCTAAGACTAGCCTAAGTTTTATGGTGATTGATCCTCCCTACCACAAAAAAACCAATCTGGCTCCAGACCAGAGAGCACCCTCTGTGTCTTTTCTTGAAGATGTATTGTTTATTTATTATGGCTGTTTGGTCTGCATACCAGAAGAGGGCATGAGATCCCATGAGACTACACTTATAGACAGTTGGGAGCTGCCCTGTGGGTGCTGGGAATGTAATCCAGAACTTCTGGAAGAGGTTAACCGCTGAGCCATCTCTCAGCCACCTGAACACAGCCACCACGGGGGGAGCCGAGGCACCCGGAATGTTCATGATGGAAGATACTTTACAAGTATTACCAGGTTCCCTGGGGCATGATGGTATCACACTTGCAAACGGAGCACTAAGGAAGCTAAGGCGGGAGGGTTTGGAATTCGAGTCTCCAGATCTTAAAACTGTGGACAACTAATTCAGTAGATGTTTTTGTGGCACAGCGGGGACTCTAGCCACATGTGGGGAACGCTGTGGCCCAAGGTTCTTTAGTCTAGAACTTTGGGTCCCTACCATCGATGCTGAGAGTTGGTGGGAAACTCCTACACATGCAGCAGCACCCTATGCATAGGAGCCCCTCTCTCCACCCTCACTTATTGGTGTATTTGTGTGTATGTCTCTTGGTCCTGCTCTTCAGTCCGCGTCTGTTCCCAGAGTTCAGTGACAGCAAGGCACAGAGTGCTTAGTAAAATGCTGGATGCCCTTTAAGGAAGGACACTGAGTAGGTGGCCAGTCCCTGCTGGTGCAGCCTCAGTAGTCACTGGTAATACTAGATAGAGGTTTGCCTCACGGTAGAACATTATGCAACCATGAAAAAAAAAAAATAAAGCTTTGACAGAGGCTGCAGCAGGCTGGGCGGAAAGTCAAACCCTGTGGGGTAGCCTCGCTGGGAAGAGAATCACCGGATTCTGAGTGGCCTGCGGGGACACAGGAGTCTTGTTTCTTCTCTTGCTTCCCAACCTCTTCCGCAATGGTTCTGGCTCCAACTCTAGGTGTGGGCAGAGCCTTCCCCACCCGCCTTGATCTTCCCTGCTGCTCAGCTGACCTGCCCGACAGGCGACAGACGGTGTTAGCTTTCTCTTCCCCAGAACAGCCTGTCCAGGACACATCTCAGCTTAGCCTACTGGAGTCCTTGGCCTCTGGGCGGTCATGAGCCGTGGCCTAGCTAGAGTCCCATTCTCCCTGTGGGGCTGAGAGGCTGGGGAGGGGTGTGTTGTCCACCTCAGCCTTCTCATTTGAGAACAGCCATTCTCAACCTCCCTAATGCTGGGACCCTTTCATACCTCATAAAATTATTTTTGTTTCTGCTTCGTAACTGTGGTTTTGCTACTGTCAGGAATCATAATGTGAACATCTGTGGTTTTGGATGGTCTTCAGCGACCCCTGTGAAAAGATGGGTTAGCCCTCAAAGAGTTGCAGACACGCAGGTTGAGACCTGCTATTCTAGAGCATCCTGGTGTCAGCGCAAAGGGACACTGGAGGCTCTCGGGTGTTAGATACTGGGTGGCCTTGAAGAAGTGAACCACCTGGGTTTTGGTTTGCCGGCTTAGCGGGCTGAGCCCGGAGGCATGTCTTGGGCTGGCCCGTTCAAGGTCAGATATCCCAAGTATTAGGAAGGGGGGCGGGGAGAAACGGGTGTTCAGCGGAACACACCTGTCACTCTGGCATTCAGCTGCAGCAGGAAGATGGACGTGGGTTCCAGGCAGCCTGGGCTATGGATTGAGAAGCTGTCTAGGTTAGGGTCACATTGCTGTGATGAAACACGACGACCACCAGCGAGTTGGAAAGGAAAGGGTTTGTTTGGCTTACACTTCGATAGCCCTGGTCATCGTCGAAGGAAGTCAGGGCAGGAATTCAAGTAGGAGCCTGGAGGCAGGAGCTGATGCACAGGCCAAGGAGGGATGCTGCTTACTGGCTTGGTCCCATGGTTCTGCTCCGCCTGCTTTCTTATAGAACCCAGGACCACCAGCCCAGGGATGGCACCACCCACACTGGGCTGGGTCCTGCCTCATTAACCACTACTTAAGAAAATACATTACAGCTCAACTGGATCTTTTTAAAAAATATTTATTAATTTATATAAATATGTGTGTGTGTGTGTATATATATATTTTTTTTTCCTGTCTTCATGCACACCAGCTGAGGGCACCAGATCCCATTACAGATGGTTGTGAGCCACCATGTGGGTGCTGGGATTTGAACTCAGGACCTCTGGAAGAGCAGTCAGTGCTCTAACCGCTGAGCCATCTCTCCAGCCTTACAGCTGGATCTTAAAGCAGCATTCTCTCGATTGAGGTCCCCTCCTTTCATAGCTCTAGCTTGAGTCAAGTTGCGCGTGAGATGACCCAGCAGGTAAATGTGATTGCTGCCCTGGACTTTGGTACCCAGGCCCCAGGCAGTGGAAAGAAAGTGCTGACTTGCAGAAGTTAAGCTCTGACCAACACACACTCTGTAGCACGCTCACAGGCCCACCCAATGACTACGTGAGCGACAGACCTGTGGAGAAGGTGGGGAAACCGGGAGCCACAGTGAGGCTGCAACATCGTGCGTCCGCTGCGGCAAGCACTTTGGTATAGAATGAGAATTCAGAAAGTTGGAGACAAGAGTCTCTATGAGGCCCAGATGTTCACACCTGGGCGTGTTTCTCAGGAATGGAAGACGGCTGTCCCACTGGGGGATATTGGATATTGGGATTCACATCTAAAGAGAAGCCACCGATATGTCCATCAATCGGATGAGACCATGTATACCTTCCATTCTGGGGAATATCACCCAGGCATTCAAAGGGCTGAATCTCTGATACGGGCTGTAATGTGCATGAAACACAATGTTGATTGGATGAAGCAGATGCATTATGGGAAATGTCCAGGTCGGGACAGTCCAGAGACACAAGTGAGAGGGTTTTTTTCCCCTTCCTTCTTTCCTTCTTTCCTTCCTTCCTTCTTTCCTTCTTTCTTTCTTTTTTTTTTTTTTTTCTTTCTTTCGGAGCTGGGGACAGAACCCAGGGCCTTGCGCTTGCTAGGCAAACTCTCTACCACTGAGCTAAATCCCCAACCCCACCTTCTTTCTTTTTTTAGACTAGGTCTCACATTGTATGCCAAGTTTGCTTTATTAAGTCTCTGTAGCCCAGGTTGGCCTCATACTCACTATGTAGCCCAGGTTAGCCTTAAACTAACTGTGTGGCCCAGATGCTTTGAAACTCATGACATAGCTCAGGCTGGCCTTGAACTTCAGGCACCTTTCATGCCTCAGCATCCTGTGCGTTGGGATTGGAGTCACGCACCACCACACCCAGCTAGTATACTTTAAAATGGATAAAATGGTAAACTCCGTGTTTCATGTCTTTGAGACGCTACCAGGCTCTGGAAGGAAGTGGGCAGGTGACTCAGAATGAGGTGGGGATCCGTCTGTGTAACTTGCATGAAGGACAGATGTACCCCCTGCCAGGCTCTGAACCCCAGCAAGATGCCAGGAGCCTCTAAGGAAGAAGGGGTTTGACCAGAGGGTCTGTCACAGAAAGCGCCTTGGCTTCTCGTTAATTGAAACCGGAACGGAGAGCCTGGGCTGTGTTTCCACACACATTTTGCAGATTAGCCGAGGTCTAAAGTGAGAATCCTGCGGGAGAGGGCAACAGGTGGTGGTGGGAGGCTCGCCTCTGCTCATTTATAATAGATTCCCGAGGAGTGGTGTCCGCTGCAGGGCTAGCTCCGAGAAGGAGCTGGGTGAGCAGGTGGTGGCTGGCTTCCACCTCCAGGGAGACAGCGGAATAGAAGGTAAGCGGAGGCTGCTCCCCAGATACTGAAAATAGTGACCTGAGCCGGCTGCCTACCATGGGGAGGTGGAAAATTCCAGCATCCCCCGGCTGTCAGGAGTCTTTGATGATGGCTCCTCTGCCTCCTTCAGATCCCACCGCAGCCAGATGGTGAGGAGTCCATTTCAGACGCAGAGAAGGCCGCCCTGGACCTCAAGGACCCCAACCGCCCTCGGTTCACGCTGCAGGAGCTGCGGGATGTGCTGCACGAGAGGAATGAGCTTAAGTCCAAGGTGTTTCTGCTGCAAGAGGAGCTGGCCTACTATAAGAGGTGAGGGCCGGTAACCAGGAAACAAACAAAACTCTGGCCTGGCCTCAGGGACACACCCCGAACCCAAGCACGTCAGGACCTGTGTAACATTAGTCAGGCATCCTTATAGAGTTCATAAAGGTCACACAGCCTCAGGGCAGCTCACTGCCCGTCTTGCAAAATGCATTACTGGAAAAAGAAAGGAATGACCTTTTGAGCCTTTGAGCTGCAAAGATGTCTGTCTCAGGGACTGGGGAGATGGATAGCTCAGTGTGAGAAGAGTTTACATTGTGACATTGGGGACCTGTTCAGGTCCCTAGCCATGTGCTGTGGTTCCTGCCTGTTATCCCAGCACTGGAGACGTGGAGACAAGCTGATCCCTGCTGTGGGCTGGCCCCCATTGTAGCCAAATCACTGGACTCTAGAATCAGTGAGAGACCCTGTCCCAAAAAAGAGAGAGGCTGGAGGGATCGCTTTGAGGGTGAAATCACTAAAACCCACTTGCCTCAGGCACCTGCACACACATCTCTCTCTCTCTCTTTCTCTCTCTCAAATAAGAATAATAAAATAGCTGGGCATGGTGGTGCAAGCCTTTAACTCCAGGACTTGGAAGGCAGAGGCAGGCAGAACTCTGTGAGTTCGAGGCCAGCCAGGGCTAAAGAGAAACCACATTTTGAAAAAAACAAAACAAAACAAACACACAAACAAAAACCTATAGTGTCAGGTAGTGTGTGATCCCTTTAGCAAACTTCTATCTCTAAAAGATATTCAGAACTGTAGCAAAATCACAGCGGGGAGGTGGCAATGAAAATCATTTTATGGGTAGAGATCATCACATCACTAAAGGGTTGCAGCATGTGGAGGGTTGAGAAGAGAGGATTGGAAGGCGTTGGTCATTTTCAGCTGCATAGGACATTCAAGGCCCATTTTGGGTACATGAGACCTTGTGTCAGAAAATCAAAACCAAGAAGGGATGGATGGAGGGCTGGAGATCTTCAGATCTTCACCATGTGAATGCTGGCATGGTGTGTGGCTTGCTAGTCATTCTAGAAGATCTGCCGAGCAAGCTGACTAGTAGGACTACCCTGATCTGAGAGCTCAGGGTTTGATGGAGAGGTCCTGCCTCAAAGAAAAAGATATGAGAGAGAGAGAGAGAGAGAGAGAGAGAGATCCCCATTAACTTGGACCTCTGCATGTACACACATGTGCTTATGCATTCAGACATGAACACGTCTGCAGGCATGCATACATGCACACACACTCTCACAACAAAAGGAAGGAGTGGCGATCAATCAAATCCTCATCCTAAACCACTTCCCCTGGGCCAGAGACCATATTACAGCCCCAGGCAGAGTGTGACAACAGAGACACCAGAAGCCATCTTCCCAAGTACCTTATTCCCCATCGAGAAATTTTGCACCCTATCAAACCATTCTATCCGCTTCTGGCATGTTCCGGTTCTCACAGAATTTTCTGACTTCTCGGTTGCATGCCTTCAGCGAAGAAATAGAAGAGGAGAATCGAATACCCCAACCTCCGCCCATCACACACCCGAGGACGTCCCCCCAGCCCGAGTCTGGGATCAAGCGACTGTAAGTGTTGTGTTTCCTATGTGGGGGCCTCGTCACACGTGGCTCATCTTGGTTCCTGCGACCTCTGACTCCAGGTCCGTCTCAGGCTTGTTGCTAACCACAGCTGCTGAGACAAGCTGCTCCCAATGGCTGTGTGACCCGCCAACCTCCACCGTTTGGTCATCTCCTTGCCTAGACAGCCCGTTCTTCTTGGGCAGAGACTTGGGGGGCACCTGGAAGGCTGGGAGGAGCTGGGGCCTGTGGCATTTACTCAGAGCTTGCTTGGGCGAGTGCATGGGTCGTGGCACTGGGCTTGGTATAGGGAAGACGTTGGAGGGCAGGGAGGCTCATGCGCTTTTTTTTTTTTTTTTTTTTTTTTTGAGTTGGGGACGAACCCAGGGCCTTGTGCTTGCTAGGCAAGCGCTCTACCACTGAGCTAAATCCCCAACCCCTGGTCATGCGCTTTCAATGCTTGAAATGTCAGCACTAAGTAGCTAGGTGTAGTGGCCCATGCTTGAATCCCAGCACTCGGGAGATGGAAACAGTAGGATCAGGAGTTCAAGGCCATTCTAGGCTACAATGTAAGTTCAAGACGAACCTGGGCTACATAAGTCTGTGTTAAAAAAAGGGGGAGGGGGGTTGGGGATTTAGCTCAGTGGTAGAGCGCTTGCCAAGCAAACGCAAGGCCCTGGGTTTGGTCCCCAGCTCAAAAAAAAGGGGGGGGGGGCTCCACAGAGGCTTAGGTCCACCCCATTTTGGATTCTATGATGATAAACCCCCCTGAGCTGTTATGTCTACCTTGGTACATTGGAACCATATATATGCAAACTCAGGCCCTGGTTGCTCTGAGACACATGCAAAAGAAAGCATGTAACTTCTGTGATCTTCCTGGAGTGCCTGGCACTGTCGCTCTCCTTGGTTCTCAGGGGACTTTACAGACATTTTTCTTGGAAATGAAGAGAGGTGTGGAGTGTTGTCCGTTTTAGAAGATCTATGGGGCTCATCACAAGCCTGCTGGAGGCCAGCTCCCTTTCCCAGGATGTAGGTCCTCTCCTGGTTCTAGCACATGGAAGACTGTCATTTTTATAGGACCCTTGAAGCAACTGAGACTCCTGACTGGCCATAGTGCTGTAGAAGCAGGAGCCCTGCCGAGTGAGGTAGCCTGGCCCCAGAGTACTGTATTCAAGCCCTTTGTACACCCACCCACCTTGAGTTCTCAGGGGTATCCCAGCCTGAAATGGGATCCCTGGGCCTGGGCCTTTGGCTTATTCCTAGAGAAGAGGTCTTGGGCCCCTCCCTAAATGCAATAGAAGCTTTGAGAAAAACAAAAAAGAGCAGGCAGCATGTGTGGAGGTGAGGAGAGGAAGTGGGCGTTCCCCATATACTCTACCCTTTAAAATTCAGTGACCACGCTGGGAAGTTGTTGGCCTGGTTTTGAGCAGATGGAATGTGGGCTGTTTTGTACACCGGGTGGGCCCACTCCCTTGGGAGGCGGCATCCTGCTCACTGTGGGCCCTGGGACTTCAACAGCTCAGCAGCTTCCTGGAGCGCCTGGCTTTAAAGCTGGCCAGTTAGGCTGTACATCCTTGCTGGCTATTGGAGTTCTTCTGAGAGAGATATAAATACTGTGAATCTCAGAGTCTGGAGAGCTTCCCCTGACTCCCAGCATGTTTTGACCGTGTTTGTTTGTTTGTTTGTTGTTGTTTTACCCATCTGGCATCACAACTTAGAAAACTTAGAAAACTGGAGAGAAAGAATAGTGTAATTCCGAGGTAACCAGCATAGTCCAGCCCCGGGCATGGCTGTCTCCTGCCATTTACCTGTTTCCCCATGGTTGGGCTCCATCTAACACTATGCTCCTGCAAACTCAGACCCCGAACTCAGTGGGGCAGCCACCAGCAGCTTGGGAGTCTGTGTCTACTAGGTGTGGTAGCTCACATCTGTAATTCCAGCATTTGGGAGGCTGAGGCAGGACTGCCACTATTTTGAGAGCCACCTAGATGGGTGTTAGCTTTATGCTGTATACAGCGCTCAGATGAGGATGGGGGGGGACTTCAAGTTTGAAGCCCGGAGAACTTAGGGTGAGAAAACCAAAACAGAGGCCAGTAAGATGCAGGTAAGACACAACAAGGCTACAGACCTACTAAGTTTGGTTCCCCAGAACCCACATAAAAGTGGACAGAAGAATTGCTTCCCCCATGCCAGTCTTCTGACCTATAGGCACACCCCCACATCACAGCTTGTGTGCGTGCACACACATATACACTGTCCCAAAAAATAAAAGAGAGGCTGGCGGGATTGCTCTTACAGAGGATCTGGGCTCACTTCCCGCCGCCGCCCCCCCCCCCCCCCCACCCCACTCCCCCACCCCACCCCCACCCCCCAGAGCTGGGGAACCCAGGGCCTTGCGCTTCCTAGGCAAGCGCTCTACCACTGAGCTAAATCCCCAAACCCTGGGCTCAGTTCTTATCACTCGTACCACACAACCTAACTCCAGCTGTAGAGAATCTAAAGCCCTCTTGCCTCAGGCACCTGCGCGCGCACACACACACACACACACACACACACACACACACACACATCACTTTTTTAAGTTATTTTTTTTTCCAGTCTGACATGGGGACAGAGGCCCTGCTTTAGCACATGAGCAGGCCACAGCATCTGCCAACACTCTTCCCAAAGTCCCTCTTCCCCTTTAGCTTTGCCTCGGGTTGCTTAGCAACACTCTGTGCTCTGAGCCTGACAGGGTTATCAGCTCCAGAGAGACAGGGACAGAGACAGAGCGGGGCCACAACTCCCGTACATGCCGCACAGGTGGCCAGTTCTGTGGCAGGCAGTTTCCTACGGGTGACAGGGGCGGCCATCGGACACAAAAGGCTTTTGACCAGCACAGCGACAACACTGATAGCCTTTGTCCTGCTCGTCTGCTGACTGAGATCAGTGGCCTGTGACAACTTTCATTAGTGGGCTCTGCTAGAGTCCTTCCTCTCCATATGGTCCCCTCTGTCTGTCCTCCCTGTCCTCGCCTTTGGACTGTGTTTGACCTGCATCTCTGGGTCCCTGCTCCTAGCCCACCTCTGTCACGACAGCCAGTAAAGAACTACCAGGCATAGTTGAAAGGGGGTCACCACTTGAGTTGGGCCAGAGTCTGAAAGCTAGGGCAGTCATCCCCATATCTCAGATAAAGAAACCGAGACCTGGGCATGCTACAGACTTAATTCAAATCTGTGCAATTGGGAAAAAACTCAAAGCTGGGCCTCTGAACTGTGTCTTTTGTCCATATAAACTCCCTCCCTCCCTCTTCCTTCCTCTCTCACATCCCTGCATCCGCTAGTGGCTGGCTGCCCACACCCCTTATCACTCAAATGGACCCTGAGCCCAAGATGTCAGACTTGACGTTTGTTTCTGGACTGGGCGCAAGGGAACCAGAACCTCCCACTGCCAGTCAAAACAGCGAGTCTGAAGATGGTCCAAGAATAGCTTGTGACTGCGAGGTCACTGGCCTGAGAGGACAGGTTGGCACAGCCCAGGGAGGTCACAAGAGAGCCTCAAGTGACTTCAGTCTTGTCCCCAGGAAACTGCAAACACCAGTGTCCCTTTGGTGTAGTCCCTACTTCTGAGTTGGTCCCACACATGCACAGGATGGCATTCCCCTGGGCAGAGCCAAGAGTGGGTAGTCTGGAGGGAGACAGGAAGAAAGGCTACAGTAGCTGGCCTTAGGGACCCGGAAGCCTGGCCTTGGATAGGCCCCACCTCTGTCTGCAACAGTAAGGACCACAATATGTTCTGTCCCTGGCCTCGACTCCCACGCCCCTCCTCAGCCAGGAATAGTTTCTTCAAAGCCACCCTTGAAATGCCAGGAGTTAGCACTTGGTTTGAACGGCCCAAAAATACCCAGCAGAGGCAGAGGAATTAAAACCATGTCCTGGGAGTGGCTGTTCCTCTCTTACCGTGCTCCAACTAGCCAGGCTCAGCCACCTGAATCTTAGAATTGATTCAGTCGATCAATTATAAGAGCCAAATTAATAATGAAAAACAGAAAGAGATGTATTTAATGTATTCAGCATGGCCACAATGAGAAGAGATACACACACACACACACACACACACACACACGCCCCTTCAGGGGCCTGACGTCAGGGTAAAGTTTAAGGAGAAGGTGACAGCTGAGCACATCTAAGCAGAGCCTTGATCAAGGCATAGCCCCTCCTATCACAGGCCCACCCTGTGCTTCAGTTTTGCCCTGCAAGGTGGTGAGCTTTGGACCTCTGGAAACAGAGTGTTCTCTTCCTGGGGAAATCCTCGGAGTCCCTTGTTTTAAGAGTCTGATGATCAGAGTGAGAGACTTAAGTGTCTCTTAAGAATGTCTTAATTTGGGAGCTGGAGAGATGGCTCAGTGGTTAAGAGCTGCTCTTCCAGAGGTCCTGAGTTCAAATCCCAGCAACCACATGGTGGCTCACACTTGTTTGTAACTCCAGTCACACAGACATACATGTAGATAAAATACTAATGACTATGAATATATATATACACACACATATGTATATATATGTATATATATAAAAGTGTGAACTACCACTTTAAGAAAAAAGACTGTCGGGGTTGGGGATTTAGCTCAGTGGTAGAGTGCTTGCTAGGCCCTGGGTTCGGTCCCCAGCTCCGAAAAAAAAGAAAAAGAGAAAAAAAAAGAAAAAAGACTGTCTTCATCTCTGTTATACCTCTAGAGGTCAAATCTGTGCAGAAGCAGTAGAAAGGGACCATCTGGATAGGATGTTATAGGTGACAGATGTTATAGGTGACTCAGGAACTCTTCCCTTGGTGTGGCTCCTGTATTTGTAGGTGGGCAAACATCCCTCTAAGCAGAATGTCTATAGACAAGTTTGAGGGGTGAGGGCTCTGAGTGGAAAAGGTGGGTGCAAAGTAGTGTGACTTGGAGTCCCTAAAGCCTCTGGTGCCCAGTGGTTTGCAGGAAATCAGAGCCCGCCCTCCCTTCTCACAGTCAGTATGACTGGCCTCCTGGGCGGGCTGTGGGTCTGTGCACCACTGTGATGTGTGCTATGGGTCCCTGCTCCGCTGTGATGGGCACTAAGATGGTGTAAACACAGGGTGGGATTCTGCAAACTTCGTTGGAGACCATGAGGGCGTGTCTTACGTGCTGGTGATGACGCTCAGTTAGTTGAGTTTGTGACTAATGTTTAAGATCAGGTATGGCGGGGCATGCCTGGTTATCCCAGCCCCAGGGAGTTGTAGAAACAGAAGGAGCAGGACTTAGTGAGTGTGAGGCCAGCTTAGAATAAAGACTGTATCTCAACGGCATGGCACCTTTAATCCTAGCACTCAGGAGGGAGAGGCAAACGTATCTCTGTGAGTTCAAGACCAGCCAGGTATACAGAGTTCCAGGACAGCCAGAGCTACCCAGAGAAACCCTGTGGCAAAACAAAACAAAACAAAAAAACCAGAGAGAGAGAGAGAGACAGAGAGAAACAGAGAGAGACAGAGAGGAGAGGGGGGAGAGGGGGGAGAAGAGAGAGAGAGAGAGAGAGAGAGAGAGAGAGAGAGAGAGAGAGAGAGAGAGAAAGGGGGGAGAAGAGAGGAGAGGAGAGAGAGAGAAAGAGAGAGAGAGGGAGGGGGGAGAGAGAGAGAGAGAGACAGAGAGGGAGAGGGAGGGGGAGAGAGAGAGAGGGAGGGGGAGGGGGAGAGAGAAGGATTTTGTCAGTATGATTGGTCCTTGAGAGAGTCTTTCTTTCCTGGGTTGCTTGTCCTCTTAGGGTAAGTAACCTTTGGCCTTCCTTAGCCTATAGGAACATCACCCCCCCCCATTTCTGCCTCTGTACAGGTCTTTGTCCAGATTTCTCCCCATATACAAAGTCCTTTTGACATAGGGCTCTCCTCCACCGTGTCCTTCTCCAGCAGGATCCTGTGTCTTCATGGGTCACACATACTGAGAAATGTGGGGGACACGTCTCAGCCCACCACACAGACCATAGGTGCAGCTGTCAGTGAGGTCTCTTGGGGGGGGGTTCTTGGTCACACTGCCCTCTTTTTATCTTCTCTATCTGCTTCTGGAAGCAGGCTCTTTACAGCCGTCATGCCTATGGTGGCAGCTGGATTGCTCCTTGACGACCCCACGCTGCAGCCTGTCAGAAGACTCGTGTCCCTCGTAGGCACTGTCTGTGTTTGGGGTTTTGTTTTGGGGTTCTCTGCTGTGCTGTTGTGGCTGCTGCCAGCCCTTCCCTTCTGGCCACCTCAGTTGCATGGCATGCACCTGCTCGTTGGCATCTCGAGTGGGTATGGAGTGTGATCGCCACGGCTGCTCTTGACCTTCACGAGTGCAGCCCAGAATGTCACCGATAATTCTTTTTGTCTCTTCTGTTTTCGCTCTAAAAACCACCTTGTCCATGATCCAGTAAAGAAGGTCCTTTAAGTGACGGGTCAGTAACCGATGCCCCCCGGGGACTCGGGAGTGTCACTAACTGCTTTTCTAGTCACCGTTGGCCTGAAAGCTTCCTAAACAGCTTTGTCTTGGCAGCTGTTTGGTTTTGTGCAAGGAAAGGGTGGGGGCTGGGGTGTGGGGGGAGCTGCTGTCTGCCTTCCCTCCAAGTGTGAAGTAGCAGGCGGCTTTCCTATGTCAGGCTGAGACAGAGCAGAGAGGAGGCTGAAGTGGTTTGGGCTAGCTAACTCCACGGCTGCTCTGTGTTAGAAAGAGCCTTCTCCTACTGATCATGAACCGTCACTTGCCTGCTTGCACTTGCCCTTCAGAGCTCTGGAGAATTCTCCCAGGTGAACCAGGCTTGAGGGTGCAAGAACGTCCTATCCCTGCTAGAAAGGAAGTGTAGTTCCAGCAACACCCCAGAAGAGTAAAATCCTCTTCGCTAGACAGGATTATAACAAACTGAGTGGGACTGGGGAGTTGGCTCGGTTGGTAAAGTCATAGCCTGGTAAATGTGAAGACAGGAGCCCAGATCTCCAGGACCCACGTCAAGTCAGAATCAGGAGCATGCATCGGACATCCCAGCTCTCCTACTGAGGGACAGGAGAGAGGGGCTGGCAATAGCGGAAGTGAACAAGACCCTGTCTCAAACAAAGGGGACTTGTAAGCTGGCTTAGCAGCCAAAGGTGCTTCCTGCCAAGCATGACAGACCACCTGGGGTTGAGGCAGGAGGATGACAAGTTAAAAGCCAGTCTAGGCAATTTGACAGAACCTTGCAAGATTAGTATTAAAGGGTTGTGAGTTTGGAGAGATGGCTGGTTGAGTAAACCCGAAACCTAACAAGGCCTGACACCTAAGAGAGAGTGGAAGAAGAGAGCCAATTTCACAAGTTGACGTCACACACACACACACACACACACACACACACACACACACACACACACCTAGCATGTGAGATTTGAGAGCTGGCAAGATGGCTCAGTGGATCCGTGGATTAAGGCCCTGGCCACCAAGACTAACAACCTGAGTTCAACTCCTGGGACCCACACAGTGGAAGATGAGAACGGACTGCTGCTATCTGTTCTCTCACCCCCATGCAGGAGCTATGTCACGTGACTGCCCACATACCCATACATACTCATCAATGATTGGATGAGTGAATATTAGGAATGGCTTTGCCAAAAAAAAAAAAAAAAGGAATGGCTTTGCCTCAGAATCATCTTCCTCATAAAGTTCTCTTTTTTTAAAACATTTATTCTATGTATGTGAGTACACTGTTACTCTCTCCTATACACCAGAATAGAGCATCAGATCCCATTACAGATGGTTGTGAGTCACCATGTGGTGGCTGGGATTTGAACTCAGGACCTCTGGGAGAGCAGTCAGTGCTCTTAACCACTGAGCCATCTCCCCAGCCCTTTCTCCTAACTTTCATGTTCTTTCAAAGGATCATTAAGCTCGTTAAGGAAATTCCTAGGCAGAGACTGGGGCTCAGTGCGTTAGAGCGTTTGCCTAGCATGGACAGGGTCCTGGGTTTGATGTCCAGCGTGTCATAAACTAGGTATGGTGATTCACGCCTGTAACCCTAGCAGTTGGGAAGTAGACACAGAAGGTGACTCATAAGTTCAATGTTGTCCTCTGCTATGTAAGTCGGGGGCCACGTTGAGCTATCTAAAACCTTCTCTCTAAAAATGAGAGAGAGAGAAACCAGGCTGGAGAGATGGCTCAGTGGTTAGAGCACTGACTGCTCTTCCAGAGGTCCTGAGTTCAAATCCCAGCAACCACATGGTGGCTCACAACCATCTGTAATGGGATCTGATGCCCTCTTCTGGTGTGTTGAAGACAGCTACAGTGTACTCACATATAAGAAATAAATATTAGGGGTTGGGGATTTAGCTCAGTGGTAGAGTGCTTGCCTAGCAAGCGCAAGGCCCTGGGTTCAGTCCCCAGCTCAAAAAAAAAAAAAAAAAAAAAAAAAAAAAAAAAAAAGAGAGAGAGAGAGAGAGAGAGAGAGAGAGAGAGAGAGAGAAACCCACCAAATTCCTGAGTGGGCGAAGCTAAGCCATAATGTTCACCTGGCCTTCGCGAAGACCCGGGTTGTGTTGATTTTCTTTTCTTTAGTAATTACAGGAGAGATTCCCTCTAGTGGCCAGGTAGGAGTGCCCCAGCCCCCATCACATACATGCAGGATGCTCACTCTGTGATTTATAAGGTTCTGAGACTAAACAACACACAGAAGCCCCGATGCTCTCTAGAATTCGGCTGACCGCATCCCCCATACCGAGAATGGATCTGCTCCTGTGTTTGTTCCTGTGTGTCCCAGCCCTTAAAGAAGCAGGTAGGTAGGACAGCAGACAGCAAGCACTAATCTCCATCTTTCTCACGTTCCTTTCCAAAAGGTTTAGCTTTTTCTCCCGGGACAAGAGGCGCCTGGCCAACACACAGAGACCCACACACATCCACGAGTCCTTTGGCCAGTGGGCGATTACCCACCGAGATGACGGCTACACGGAGCAAGGACAGGAAGCCCTGCAGCACCTGTGACTGGACCTCCTCCCGGACCTCCTGCCACCCGCTCCAGGTGGCCTCGACATCAACTCCTCAAACGAACTGTCTGCTTTGAGGATGGATGATGAGAAACTGACGCCAAATTCTGAAGTGTTTATTTATCTGCAGGGCTCCCCAGTTTATACTCAATGCCTCTGACCCCTTAGGACCTATATTTAATAAGATGAGGATATGAAACCAGACCACATTAACTTTAGTTAACGAGCTTCCTAACCTGAACACATCACCACTATCATAGCTATTTGACTCTCCTAGGTTTTGTTTTCTTATGGCCTTGGTCGGTGAGGAGCAGTGGCAAGGGGTGAGTTTTATATTATGAAGTTGCCCTGGAGGTAGCAGGCTGTACAGGAAGTGTGAATCGGACAGGTGGAGCCTCTAATCATAGGACGGGCTACCCAGTTTGGCTGGGACCCACCAGAAAATCATGCAGTCCTTCTAGCCACTGGCTAGAAGCAACCTTGAGATCGTCACTCTGTTCCTGATAAGAGCTAGAGGCCCAAGCAGCCTGTCCGAGATGGTGTGCCTTGGAATCTGCTGTGAGCTCCACAGTACTAACCAAACAAAGTTGTTTAGGATGAGACATTGGCTTGTTTCCTGTGTGCCTTTTTCCTTTCCTGCCATCTTTTGTCTTTTTCTCATGTACCTTGGGTGAATGAAATACTCGGGTCCTGTGCAAAGACGACAATGCTTTAGAGTGGATTGGGTGAGGAACTGAAGGCTAGCCCATGGACTGATGCACAGAGCACTTGGGGATCAGGGCCTCAGGGGGGTGACACTTTCTAAGATCATATGATGAGTGGGACCATGCCCTGAGCATTACGCCATTTAACTGAGAAACAAGGTGAAGCTGATCACGTGGGTGCATGCTGATAGCACTCACTGTGGCTTTAGTGTGAGTGACACCTCAGGTTCCAGCCATTTTCTGACAGCAAGGACGTGGAAATTTCTATAGCAACTCATTTTGTGATGGCTTTTAAGTTAAGATTTTATTATACGGCCCCCGTTGGCCTCAGATTCCCAACAGTCCTGTGTCTCCCAAGTGCTGGGTCGACAGGCTTGTGCCACCACGCATGGCTCTACTAGTAACTTTTATTATTGTGTGACGTACGTGTCATGGTGCTCATGTGGAGGTCACACATCTTTCACAATCATGGGTTCTGGGGATCTAAGGTCAGGGTTGTGTGACCTTTTTAAAGAGATTTGATTTTAGTGTTTGTGTGAGTGCCTCCGTGTGTGTGTGTGCGCACTTGTCCACATAAGGCCAAAAAAGGGTATGGGATCCCTGGTACTGGAATTAGAGCTTTTAAAGCCACTTCGTGTTATGTGATACCAAGAATAGAACCTGGGTTACCTCTGAAAACATCAAGTGCTCTTAAAATGCTGATTTGACTCTGCAGACCAAGTAATATATCCGTTTATGCTCTGAGCCATCTTGCTAGCTCTCCAAAGGCAGTATGTTTACTGACTGAAACGGCCAGATCAAACTTAGCCTCGCATGTGGTGAGATTAAAGATGGGCCTCGCTAAGCCCAGCTAAATGCCATTTTATTTTTTTTAAAGTCTTGAGAGCGGTTTTTCGTTGGTTTCAAGTCCACAGAACCCAGCTCTCCAGCAAACCAGAATCCAGATAGTCAGAAAAAGAGCACACCAGTCCTTCAAATGAGGTAGTCTCTTGTTCCTCCCTTCCGTTTTTTTTTGTTGTTGTTGTTTTTTTTTTCTCTTCAAAATTTATTTTTTTTTCTTTTTTTCGGAGCTGGGGACCGAACCCAGGGCCTTGCGCTTGCTAGGCAAGCGCTCTACCACTGAGCTAAATCCCCAACTCCCAAAATTTATTTATTATATGTGAGCACACTGTAGCTATCAGACACACCAGAAGAGGGCATCAGATCCTGTTACAGATGGTCGTGAGCCACCATGTGGTTGCTGGGATTTGAACTCAGGACCTCTGGAAGAGCAGCCAGTGCTTTTAACCGCTGAGGCATCTCTCCAGCCCCGCTCCTCCCTTTCTTTCATCCCATTCCTGCTGAGAAAGTCTCACTTAGCAACCCTGGCTATCCTGGAGCTCACTCTGTAGACCAGGCTGGCCTCAAACACAGAGATCCGCCTGTCTCTGCATACAGCACCACCACTGAATTTACCTTACAAGAGCTGAGTCATCATGGATCACAGCCCTGCAAGAATGCTTTTCGTTTTACATGGCTGTCTTGGAAGAAGGCTGGCAGCTGGCATTCTTTCTGGGAGTGGGTTACACAGACTTGACAGCAGCTGCCTGCTGACCCAGATGTTCAACCTGCTGTCGAGTTATTAAGAGCTGGAAACATTCTCCTTGGATTTGGCCTTTCTAGGCTCTTTTCTTTCAATTCAGCAAACCCTGGGGCTACAAACATGAAAATGCAAAAGACAATGTATGCCGGGAGTCAATGTCAGTGTAACTAATTCTTATAGGCTATGGAGACAGTCTTATTTTGTACCCTAAACTGGCTTCAACTTGCAATTCTCCTGCCTTGGTCTAGGATGTCAGGGCTGTGCCATCACACTAGGCTACTTCAGGGTTTTAAACCATTATCCTCTCTGCCACACGTTCAACCCCACCTCAAAGGGTGTGAGAAAGCACAGACATAGATTCTTTTTTTTTGCAACACAAGTCGATCTTTATTGAAAACTGCAGTATTAATTACATAACAATTCTGGTCATAGATTCTTTATCATCCTCTTTCATACTCCTGCCTCCAACTCCCGAGTGCTGGGATGACGGCATGTGAACTCTTTCTATTTCCACTTGAGTGGGTGACGGATACAGTTGTTTCTCCCTCTCATCCTATGTGGCTGTGGTTGGAGTGCTTGCCTGGCATGCCTGTGCTCTCCAGCTCAATCCCCAGTACTGCAAAAGGAATGGCCCCAGCCTGACGGAGGCCTGGTGGCTTCAGCCCCTACCCTCTGCGTGGGCATCCACTGCCTGCTGCTGGCTCTACTTACTTCTGTCCCTCTTGTCCCTGGTTTTGGCCCTCTCGTCCCTGAACTCCCTCTCTCTTTCCCAATCATTCTCAGGCCACACCCTGGCCCTGTCTTGCCAGTGCTTCTCTCGGCCCCTATCATGGTCCCGTTCCCTGGGCCTGGGGTCCCAGTGTCTGTCCCTGGACCGAGATCGCTCCCTCCTTTCCCTTTTCCCTTCTCTATGCGGCTCATTCTTGACAACTGGCAAGTTGATGGGTTTTCGGAAAGGTCGATCCCGGCCACCAAACCTCAGTTGCCCAGATTCCTTTTTCCCACCCAACCCACCACCCAGACGCCGAGGGATCCAGCCACGGAGGGTCCTCTCTAGCTCATAGTCCACAAATATCTCATGCTGGTCAATGACCAGTCCATCAGCATCTCTGTAGGCCTTCAGCAGGGCCCTCTCCTCCTTGTACTCAATGAAGGCATAGCCCTTGGAGAAGCCTGTCACCAGGTCCCGAACCAGCCGTAGCCGTCGGATGTCACCGTATCGGGAGAAGACTTCCTTTAACTTCTCCTCTTTGGTCTGCAAGTTCAGTCGTGCCACAAACAGGGTAAGGAGGGGGTCTCCGGTGACTCCTTTGTTGGGGACATAGCGGGCCAGCATGGCTCTCCACACAGCCCGGTCATGTGGGTCTTCATCTGTACCATCGATGCTGCCAGCTTTAAGCGGGTCATATTCCTTGGCAATGGGCATCCAGTCGCTCATGTTCTACAACAGTAACAGAAAGTTAGGGAGCCCCCACGCTTCCGCACCCTCACCACAGCTCTGGAAAGCAGTACCATGCACCCCCTTTATAGTCCCAAGCTGGCCCTGAACTCCAAATCCTCCTGCCTCACCCTTAGTGCTGACATTACAGGCGTGTGCCACCAACTAACCTCACTGCTCATGTAGAGGGCAGTGGGCTCAAGAGCAGAGGCTCTCTTCACAGCTCCCAACAGGGTGCCCCATTCATGCTGGACATGAGAATGCCTGAGCCCCGCTGTAGCTCATTCCTATTGACACAGTTAATTCAGACTCTAGAAAGCTTTGACCGCCCGCTAACCCTGTGAAGCCAATGCTGGAATCAGGAGGCTGAGACAGGAGAGTTGCCACAAGTTTGAGACCAGTCTAGGCTACCTGACTCAAAATCCAGAGAGCTAGGGGCTGGAAAGACGACTCATTAGTTAAGAGGGCTGGCTGCTCCTGCAGAGGACCCAGGTACGGTTCCCACCACCCACATGGATGGCTCATAACCCTTAATTATTCCAGTCCCAGGGGATCTGAAGCCCTTTTCTGGCTTCTTTGAACACCAGGCATGTGCACATACAAACATGCAGACTGTTAAGTCCAAAAGTGCTTCACAGAGGCCACTCACAGATGCAATTGGCAAGAGTGTTTTCATTTCAAGAAAGCAAGAAGCCTGCCTGTAGGGGTCAGCAGCTTACAAAAATGAAACTCCATTCAAAGGCACACCATCCTTTATTAGGGATCTGGGGGGATTTTAGCTAGGATTAGGCAACCTAAAACTTCATTGGTAGGTGCCACAGATGTTATATCGGTTATTTTTTAAAGATTTATTATTATTATTATTATTATTATTATTATTAAAGTACACTATAGCTGTCTTCAGACATACCAGAAGAGGGCATCAGATCTCATTACAGATGGTTGTGAGCCACCATGTGGTTGCTGGGAATTGGGATTTGAACTCAGGACCTCTGGAAGGGCAGTCAGTGCTCTTAACCACTAGGCCATCTCCCCAGCCCAGTGGGTTGGTTTTGGATTGCCTTGAGTCCAGGTGATCAGGGACTGCATTCCTGTGTCATGAACATTTAACCACAGGATGAGATACCCAAACCATATAAGGCTGCCCTGCACAGATGGCCACAGATATTTCCCATTCCTGTGAGTGTCTCCAGGCTGTTCTTTGGATAGGCCTTGTTCCTGGAGCTGGTGACTTATGTCTAGTTTCTGGGATTGAGCACTTGGGGGTGGGGAGGTTATGGTCCGTTCCTGGAACAGATGACTTTCCTTTGAAGTCAGGCCTGGTCCTAACATGGCGTTTCTGTTGTCCTCTCATTCGCCTTGAAATCATACCATGGGCCAAATCATAGGCCCATCTTCTGGGTGACGGGGTTGAGATGTTCACACTGAGACAGTAGGACCATAACCTGGACTGTGGAGGTGTGCTCTCACACAGATTTGACTAGTGCATTACCACATAAGGTCCACAGGTGAGGACCGTTATCAGTGTAGTCAGCCTGGTGGACCGGAAAAAGGACGATTTGTCCAGCTTTGAATCTGTCGTCTGAGTTCAGCGCTCTCCTCTAATCTCTGGAGGATCACAGCCAGGCTGTGATAATGCCTGAGTTGGTGATGTAGAACAGCATTGCTTCCCCCCTGTTCTAGGAAGGGGAAGTCTAATCCCCTTCTATTTTCTAGTACTACTTCAGCTAATGAGTCTAACGACTGTTCTAAGCGATGGACAGACTTTCTAAGTGAGCTGGATCTGTGTCAAGGCTGTTTAAGACCTGAAGGGTTTGAGCTGCTCTGACGAGGGCTATAGCACCAGAGCTGATTCCTGCAACCATGCCAGACCTCGCTAGCATTGTAAGGAGGACTGCTGAGGCAAATTCTCATCTTTCCCTGTGGTGACCAAAGCCATCTCCATATAGATAGTGTATTAGTCAGGGTCCTCTAGAGTCACAGAGCTTATGGAAGGTCTCTATGCATTAATAGAAATTATTGTAATGGCCTACAGTCTTCCGTCTAACCCAGCAATGGGCAGCTGTGAGGGGAAGTCCAAGAACATAGCAGTTGCTCGGTCCTAAGAGCTGGTTGTTTCGGCTGCTCTTCTGTATAAGCTAGAAGTAGGTTCCAACAGACGTGCTGGCAAGTAAGTGAAAGGGGACGAAAAAGAGTGAATCTTCCTGGGGTTGGGGATTTAGCTCAGAGGTAGAGCGCTTGCCTAGGAAGCGCAAGGCCCTGGGTTCGATCCCCAGCTCCGAAAAAAAAAAAAAAAGAGTGAATCTTCCTCTTCCAGGGTCCTTATGTAGGCCTCCAGCAGAAGGTGTGGCCCAGTTTAAAGGCTTGTACCACCAAACCTGGACCTAGGACTTGCTTTGTCCCAGGCTGACCTTGAACTCAGATATCTGCTTTAGTCACCTGGGATTAAAGGAATGCACTATCTTGCCTGGGCGTAAGCTTTTCATAGCCACTATACCTCAAGATCTCCATGCCAAGATACAGGTCAGAAACCTGTGTCTTCCAGCATCAAGGTCTGGATCACAGGGCTGAAGAGATGGCTCGGCGGTTAAGAGCACTGACTGCTCTTCCAGAGGTCCCGAGTTCAAATCCCAGCAACCACATGGTGACTCACGACCATTTGTAATGGGATCCGATGCCCTCTTCTGGTGTGTCTGAAGACAGCTACAGTGTACTTATATATAATAAATAAATCTTTAAAAAAAAAAAAAGATCTGGATCATAGATGTGCCTTCCATTTCTGGATTCTAGTTCATTCTAGATGTAGTCAAGTTGACACCAGGAATACCATCATAGAAAGGTAATAGAGCACTGGAGAGATGACTCAGTGGTTAAGAGTCCTGACTGCTCTTCCAGAGGTCTTGAGTTCAACTCCCAGCAATCACATGGTGGCTCACAGCCATCTGTTATGGGATTGGATGCTCTCTTCTGATGTGTCTAAAGACAGCGACAGTGTAGTCACATATATTAAAAATAAACTTAAAAAAAAAAAGGTAATAGAGGGAATGGGTAACCAAAACACACAAGCTGGAATTCTGGAGTACCTGTAGATGGATGTTAAGGGGTGACGGTCAAGGTGCCTGCAAATCAAGTTTCATTTAGGAGCACAAGGTAGGAGTTTCTGACTCACAAATAAAGTGAGGGAAGCTATTTAGTCTTCTCCCTTTTTCTCTCACACACAGTCCCTTTCCAGTCACTGCTTGAAGGGTAAGAACTGGGACCTTTCCTATGAACACTTTGGTGGCCTTTCTTGGGATATCAACAAATTTTCCATGTTAGCACAACCAGTATGGGATGGTGACCTCAGTTCCAGGAAGAGCCAACAATCTTCTCAGGTGAGGTGGTGGAGTTAAAGGTAAAGTTCAAGCGCAATCTAAACAGGGCAGATATGTCAAAGGCCCTAGAGAGGTGTGAAGACTGGAGGTGAGACTGAGTTTAAAAGGGAGAAGGGATCTGAAACAGAGGCTGATGTTGTAGTTTTCAGGACAGGCAGGGAGTGGCATTGCTGGTGGGGCTGGTCCTATAGCTATAGGTGTGTGTGTGTGTGTGTGTGTGTGTGTGTGTGTGTGTGTGTGTGTGTGTGTGTGTGTTCAGAAAAGACTATTTGTTTTTGTGTCTGGAAGGGAAATCTCCTATTGTGTCCATGATAGACCATGGGCACAAAAGGGACGAAAGCATTCCCTATGCTTTCGTCCCTTCTCCATTATTGAGATGGAGATGGGATCTCCCTCACGTTGAGCCCACCAATCCCCTGCAGTCAGGCTTGCTATCCTGCCTATCTAGATAAATTCCCGATTATTATGTACTCATGGGGTGTTGACCTCAGTGCCCCATTTATGGCAAAAGAAGCTTCCTATATCACCTTAAATCCCATAATCATTTGTCTGTGGGCATGCTCTGAGTTGGACGGTTGTGAACCGTAGTTCTTGGCAGTCCTTCCTGCAAGTCACTCTAGCAATTTGCAGTTCCTGATATGACAAACAGGGTTTACCTCTTGGCCTCACTCAGACCCTTCCATATGTATCAGGCCAGGACACAGAGGTCTAGGTTAACAATCAATTGACTGGACCAATCAATGTCAAAGTCTGTACCTCTCTCCCTGAATCTCGTGGGCTTCTCCCAGGGCCTGGAAGAATCCATTTGGTGGTAAGAGCTTGAGGAGGGTTTGTGTTCCCTGAAGTCTGATCTCCAAGCAGAGCAAATGTGAGGTGCTGGTAGTTGGAACCCTCTGGAGACCTGTCGGGACCCTCAGTTGTTTAGGGTGCAGCAGGGCGTGTGTGAGGCAAGTTTTTGAACTCTTAAATTAAGCAGGTTTTGTGGGTGGGTAACAGCCTCGGATGTGTAGTTGTCAGGGTCTGCGTGTGGGTCAACAAGTTTTAGGTGGGACATTAGTTAATGTCTCCTTTAAGGTCTAATTCAGTCTCTCTATTTGACCTGAACTTTGGGGTCGGTAAACACAATGGAGTTTCCAATTTGTCCCCACAGCCTTGACTAACTTTTGGGTTACCTGGGGGAGAAAAGTAGGTCAACTGTCTGACCCCATGAGTACAGGGGCTGGGGGGAGCATATCTGAAGATGATGTCCTTCTAACAGCTTCCTAGCCATCACCACATTTGGTGGGCTAGGCCTCTGTCCATCCTGACAGGGTATCTACTAACACTAGCAAGTATCTGTACCCATACGACCCAGGCTTGATTTCTGTAAAGTAACTCTCCCAGGTTTTTTAGGTTTCTTTCCCTGGATCCCCATCTGGAGCTCCCTCCATGCTTAGCCTTGACTAGACGGCAGGTGGGGCACCAAGCCCTGGCTTCCACTGTTTTTGTCCTTAAGTCATAAAGACTTTAAGGTGCTCTCTTCAGAGTAGGTGTTCAACCTTTCTTCTCCCTAGGTGGGCATTCTGGTGCATCTGCCAAGCAAGGTCTGAGGGGAGGACAATCCTTCCATTGTGGTCCTGTACAATCCCTTTTCCTTGGAGGCTGCTTGTGCAGGTTTAGATCCTCTGGAGTTCCTTGTTGGTGTAAATTGGGACCTCGGGCTATGTGCATTTCATCACCGGAGCAGCTGGGCTATTAGGATACTGGTGACCTGGAGTGCTGCCCCCGGCCCAATCCCAGTTGTTTCCTCCAGGGATGGTTCTGTCTCCCTTTTGGTGTCCAGGGCAAGTGTATGGCTGCTATTTTCTAGGACAGTCACACTGCTTGTAGGAGGCTTAGGATCTCATACTTATCTGTTGACAGTTTTTCCTTCTGAGGTGAGAAGCTCTCTTTCCTTGTAGATGACCCCATGAGCATGCTCAGTGGCAAAAGCATAACCACCTGTCTATGTGATATTGAGTCTTCTTTCTTGGCCAAGCTGTGGGGACTTTGTCAGAGCTATTAATCCAGTTTTCTGGGCTGACATACCTGTAGTCAAGAATCCTCAACTTTTGATCATCCTGCCTCTACTTCCTCAACGTATGTGCAAACCAACCCATCTCGTTTTCTTGGGATGTGGGCGGGTCTTTTTCTTTTCTTCTTAAGATTTATTTATTTATTTTATGTACGTGTGTACACAGACACACCAGCAGATGGCATCAAATCTCATGCCTGTGGTTGCTGGGATTTGAACTCAGGACTTCTGGAAGAGCAGTCAGTGCTCTTAACTGCTGAGCCATCTCTCCTGCAACCCCCTTCCCCTTTTCCTTTCCTTTTTTTTTTTTTTTTTTTTTCTTGTTTGTTTTCTTTTATGACCTGATTTCACCCCTGTAGCCCTGAACTGGCTCTGTAGAGAAGGCTGGCTTCTCTACTCAGAGATCCATCTGCTTCTACCTCCCAAGGGCTGGGATTAAAGGGCTGGCATGCGCTAGCACTGCCTACCCCAGCCCCAAAAGGTGTCTTTTTCTTGATTTTTTTTTTTTTTTTTTCGGAGCTGGGGACCGAACCCAGGGCCTTGCGCTTCCTAGGCAAGGGCTCTACCACTGAGCTAAATCCCCAACCCCCCCAAAAGGTGTCTTAATAGCTCCTTTTTGTTTGTTTGTTTGTTTGTTTGAGATTAGGCCTAAAGTAGCCCAGGCAGGCAAGGCTTGGTTGCATAGGTCTGTAATCCCGACCTTGATTAATTAATGAGTTGGAGACGGGCCCAGGACACGTGATGTATCCGTTTTTAAAAGGAGAAAAAAAAAAAGTCCTCACCTTAAGTGTAGAAGTCTCAGGAATTTGAGAAACTGGCAAATGCTCCTTCGGAAACCCAAACTAAAAAGAAACAGCTACTGCCAAACCATTTCAGGCATGCGCAGTGGTGCTGAGGAAGCCAAGACGGAACTGTCGGAGTGAAGCTGGCCTCTCGGTACCCAGGTTACAGCTACGCGAGGATAAGGCTGCTCGCCCGCCCCTCACCCGCGTCGCCTTCCCACCCAACCCACAGGCTCACTCCCACTTCCCGGCCTCTGCCAGGCTTCAACATGGCGTCGGCCACGCGCGGACGTGGCGCCCCGCCAGGCCTGTTTGGGGACTCTCTCCGCCTTCTCGCGTTGGCCCTGCCCCTTTCGAGCTTCCACTCACCTCAGCAAAAGTTGGGTTCTTTCCACAGGGAGACAAAAGTAGTTTCCACCGCCCGTTTGCCCGAGGCTGCAGATTCCTTACTCCGACCTCCACTGGAACTCTTTATTGGCAGCAGCAGATTCGCCACGGCCGTTGAGCAACGTGTTTTTGTTTGTGTGTGCGCACGCGCCACAGCCATAGAGCAACGTGTTTGTGTGTGTGTGTGAGACAGGATTTCTCTATGTAACCTTGGTTCTCCTAGCAACGTGTTTGTGTGTGTGTGTGTGCTGTCAGAGACAGGATTTCTCTATGTAACCTTGGTTCTCCTAGAACTCTCTTCATAGTCTAGGCTGGCCTCGAGCTCAGAAAAACTCGGCTGCATCCTGAGTCCTAGGATTAAAAGTGTGGGACCTTCTTCTGTCTTTTGAATTACTTAAAAATAATGAATTGATTATATGAGTCAACATATAGAAGTGTATATTTTGAGAATAAGGAGATTTCTTTTTTTGTTTTTACATGAAAAAAAAAAACCTAAATTGATAGTTGGTAGACTACCGAATGTGCAGTTAGTTTTCTAAAACCAGTGTACCCTGCGAATCTGGTTATATTGAATTGGTTCCTAGAAAATCCAGTGATGTTAATGAAAAGTTTTTCGTACAGTTTCCACAGATATACTAATCTCTAGACTTAGTAACTTCACTTTTAGTATAGGGCAAGATGAGTACGACTGTAATTTCAGCATTTGAGAGTTTGAAGCAGGAGGATTGCCATTTACAGGCCACATGACACCCAGTCAACAAACTGGAGAGATGGTTCAGGGATTGAACGCCCTGGCCGCTCTTCCAGAGACCCGATTCGGTTCCCACCCAGCACAGTTACTGAAGTCTGTAACTTCAGTTTCAGAGGATTAATGACTTCTGGCCTCCCAAGACATTGCAAACGTGTTATTTAGGCAAAACACCGATATACATAAAACAAGAAAAAACCTAACTGGGGGGCAGTGGCGCATGCCTTTAATCCCAGCACTCGAGAGGCACAAGAAGGAGGATGCCTGAGTTTGAGTCCAGCCTGGTCTACAAAGTGAGTTCCAGGATAGCCAGAGCTACACAGAGAAACCCTGCTGAAAAATGAAAATAATAATAATACAAAGAAACACAAATGAACTGTAAAGACCTATATTCATTGTACAAATATTTGTAACCACATAGGGTTTTTTTCCCCTCTTGTCTTTAGATTTTAAAATTGATTAAAATAAATGGGTTATCTTACATTATGATTCTACTCAGAGAAGAGCCTAGGTGTATGGCTAAATATGTTTTTAGCTCGAATCCTATGGGGTTTGGAGGAAAAACCAGGGCCTAACTTCTACAATGAGTCATTGAGAAATTTCTCCAGCCTAAATTTCCCTGTTACGGTTGTTTGAGATAGGGTCTCATATAGCCCAAGCTGGCTATATTTTCTCTCCTTATTGTTTTGTTAGTTTTTTGAGACTACTTTTTTTTTTAAAGAAGGACTCAGATCTTGTTTTTTGTTTTTTAAGATTTTATTTATTATATCTAATATATATTATATATATTTATTATATCATATTTATATATAACAAGTACACTGTATTTGTCTTCAGACACACCAGAAGAGGGCATCAGGTCCCATTACAGATGGTTATGAGCCATCATGTGGTTGCTGGGATTTGAACTCAGGACCTCTGGAAGAGCAGTCAGTGCTCTTAACCACTGACCCATTTCTCTAGCCTTTGAGACTAATTCTTAGCTACGGAGTGCAGATTGGCCTGTTATTTCAGCTCCTGGAATTCTGGGATTACAGGTGTGCCCCAAGACACCAGATTTGATCTTTCTGCAAGTGTTACACTCACTCTCAGCAAACGTCTCACATCCCTGAGGTAAACCCATTTCACTCACTCCACAGTTCCTTAAGGAAGGGCATGTTCTGGGCCAGTGGTAGAGCAGAGCTGATGGCCAGGAGGGTGGGGAGCTAGAGTCCCTTCCCATAATTCCCTTTAGGCTCCTCCCATGAGTGAACAGATCACAAAGATTTAAAACACACACACACACACACACATTGAGGATCATGGTGGCACAATCCTTTAATCCCATCATTCTGGAGGCTGAGGCAAGTGGATCTCTAGATCTCTGAGTTCAAACCAGCCTCATCTACAGAGTGAGTTCTAGGCCCTTCTCTTTTTTTTAAAAAAAAAAAAGTACTTATTTATTTTATGTATACAAGCACACTGTCGCTGTCTTCAGACACACCAGCAGAGGGCATCGGATCTCATTCCAGATGGTTGTGTGCCACCACGTGGTTGCTGGGAATTAGAACTCAGGACCCCTGGAAGAACAGTCAGTGCTCTTAACCGCTGAGCCATCCCTCCAGCCCCCTCTTGTCTTCAAACAAAGAAAACCTCAGTTACTACTGATGCACAAAGATTCAAAACTAACAACTGGGATACCACTCCTCCTCACACGACCCCCGGCTCCTTCCCCTAAGAGTTTAACTAAAGGTGAACTCCTTAGTCTAGGACTGCTCCAGAATCCTGGTTGCTTTCTGGCATAAAAGAACAATGTCGGGCTGGCGAGATGGCTCAGTGGTTAAGAGATACTGACTGCTCTTCCAGAGGTCCTGAGTTCAAATCCCAGCAACCACATGGTGGCTCACAACCATCTGTAATGGAATCTGATGCCTTCTTCTGGTGTATCTGAAAACAGCTACAGTGTACTCAATCAATAGATAATTCTAAAAAAAAAAAAAAAAAAAAAAAAAAAAAAAAGAACAATGTCTATAACCCTGAAGGACCCACCCAGAAATCGGTGTCACATGGAGACAGGTGACCTGAACAACATGCTCATGTCCCACACAGGCCAGGTGCTGGTGGAACATTTCTGTTTGTGGGTGTCGGCCCCCAAATGTCTCCAGTTCCACTTTGATGACGTGTGACCTCTCCACCCACTTACTTCTGTTTTGTCGTCTGTCTTAACTTATTTCAGGAGAGTAGTGGTTTAGAAAAAAAAAACCACACACACAAAAAACAATGTTATTGACTTTCTGAAGGCCAGTAGAGTATGTGGGAGGAGAGAGCGGTCAGGCTGAGAACGGAGGGTACATGCCCAAGATGTGTATCTTGTGTACTGTACAAGAGGGAAGGTTGCCTTAAAATTAATTTTTTTTTTCTTTTCTTTTTTTTTGGAGCTGGAGACTGAACCCAGGGCCTTGCGCTTGCTAGGCAAGTGCTCTACCACTGAGAGCTAAATCCCCAGCCCCTAGTTTGGTTTTTTTTTTGTTGTTGTTGTTGTTGTTTCAAGACAGGGTTTCTTTGTGTAACAAGCCCTGGCCATCCTGGAACCTCACTCTGTAGACCACAGGCTGGCCTTGAACTCACAGAGATTCACCTGCTTCTGCCTCCCAAGTGCTGACATTAAAGGTGCCACCACCACCACCCCCAGCCTTTTTTTTTTTTTGGAGACAGGATCTTTCCATAAAACCCTGGCCTCACTATGAACGCCAGACAGACTGGCCTAGAACTTAGATCTGACTGTGTCTGTCTTAGTGCCTGGATTAAAGATGTGTGTCTTTAAGTAACTGATTTTTACTTTGTGTGCCTGGACCACAGTATGCATATGGAAATCATAGCTGGCTCTCCTCCGCTCTCCCACCTCTTGGAGGCAGTGTCTCATTTCTTCTGCTATGCTGTGTACCACAGGCCAGCTGGGATAGAAGCTTCCAGATGCTTCTCCTGATGTGTACCCCTGCAAGCGGATCTTTATATGAGTTTTGAGGATCCAACTTGGGCTGTCAATTTGTGCAAAGCAATTGCTTTTACCTACCATCATGTCCCCGGTCCCAGTTTGGTTTGAAGGCATCATTTCACTGCCTTTACTCCGTAATGAAAGGATATATGGGAGGGAGGGAGAAGGCTGTGACACTTCAGAGGGTCAATTTCTGGAAAAAAAAAAAATCAGGACAAGGCTTTTTGGCAAGGTCAATCAATTGGAAGAGTTCCAGGAAGTCTTGGTATCTGGGAAGGTTGAAGGGAATACAGTAATGACTGGGAGACGGCTCAGTAAAGCACTTGTTCTGCAAACACGGGAGTGAGTCTAATCCCAGAACCCACATAAAAGCTAGGCATGACAGCTCATGTCTGTAATCTCAGAGCAAGGGAAGTGGAGACAGGCAGATGATACACACTGGCCAGGCAGCCTAACTGAATCAGAGAGCTCCAGGGGCAGTGAAAGTCCTTCCCCCCCCATTTTAAAATAATTTTTAAAAGATTTATTTCTTTATTTTGTGTATGAGCACACTGTCGCTGCCTTCAGGCACACCAGAAGAGGGCATCGGATCCCATTAGAGATGGTTGTGAGCCACCATGTGGTTGCTGGGAATTGAACTCAGGACCTCTGGAAGAGCAGTCAGTGCTCTTCTTAACCGCTGAGCCATCTCTCCAACCCAGGCCCGTCTTAAGAACAAAGAAACCAGACGGCTATTAAGATGACCCAAGGGGGGGTTGGGGATTTAGCTCAGTGGTAGAGCGCTTGCCTAGCAAGCACAAGGCCCTGGGTTCGGTCCCCAGCTCCGGGGAAAAAAAAAAAAGAAAAGGAAGATGACCCAAGGGGAGAACAAGCAGGGGGACCTGAGTTCCGTATGTGGAACCCACACAAAAAAGCCAGATACAGTGGGACATTGCAGTGCTTCAACATCTAGGTAGGAGGGGACAGAAGAATCTCCTGGAATCACCCTCACCTGGTGAGTTCCCAGTCAGCCAGGGCTACACAGGGAAACCCTGTTTCAAACCAAGCAAACGTTAATCACAGTACTCAGGAGGTGGAAGCAGGAGAATCTTTGTGAGTTCAAAGTCAGTCTGGTCAACAGAGTTGAGTTCTAGGACTGCCAGGATTACATGGTGAAACACCATCTGGAAAAACCAAAACCCAAACCAACCAACCAATTAAAAAAAAAAAAAAAAAAAAAAGAAATCTCTCACACCAAAAACAAAAACAAATAAACAGTTGGAAGATATAAGATATTAACCTCTGGCCTCCAAACATGTGGGCATACAAATAAATGTGCACACACTCTCTGGTCTCTCTGTCCAGGAGCCCACTCTGTAGATCAGGGTGGCCTTGAACTCACAGAGATCTCTGTCTGCTTCTGCCTCCCAAGAGGTGGGATTAAATAACCAGCAACGCTCCGTTCTTATTTCATTCTTAAGGGAGCTCCACTCTAAGCTTTAAAGAACTACCCAGTTCTTAGTTTAGAACTTATTGCTCTCTAATAACGCTCTCCCTCCACCTCAAGATCTGATCCCAGCCTTGAGGCCCTTTTCTTCTTACAAATGTCACTGAAGGGAGGTGTTTGAATTGTCAGCCTCTGTGGCGGCCCAACTGCTGCTCTTTTTCTTAACAGGAAGCTGATACTCCTTTCCTGCCTGAGAACTCTATTTTGTATCTTTCCAAGAAAGGAAGTCATGTATACGCGGCTTTTAGCAGCCTGTTTTCAAGGTTCATTTATGGTGCAGGGGAGACCGGGCTCGGTTCACTTTCTCGAGAACCTTGCATGTATAGAGATACAACTGGGTAGCCAACGAGATAGCAAGCTCAGTGGTAGAGGCCCATGCTGCCAAGCTTTACCAACTGGTGCTCATGCCAAACTCCACGGCTGTTATTTGCTACACAGTTTTTTAAAAATACCCTTCAATAGAGACCTGGATTTCCCCTCCCCTGCCATGCAAATTCGATAGCTGGAAAGCTCGAGTTTGCAAAGTAAAAAACTTGTGAGCTTTTTTTTTTTTTTTTTAAATACCATCTTTCCATGACCACCCTGGGAAGTCCGCCCCCGTCTCCATGGAAACCAGGCTTCTCACGCGCCCGTCACCAAGGGCGGAGCTACGGGAGGCTCCTCCCTCGCGGACTACCAGGCCTTGGGTGCTCCTCGGTGCCCCTTCCTCTCTGCTTTGCTTCCCACAGTCCCCTGTGCGTGTCCCTCACTTTTGGCGCACGGCTGTGTGGCTGCGCGCGGCTTTCCATGGTTCGGTGCTACCCGCTACTCAGCGCCACCCCCCAAGGGCCACACAGACTGCTCACGGCGTGGACTCGGCCCAGAGAAAAGTTTCCCTGACCCAGAGCCCGTGGATGCGTAGGTGACAGCAGCCCTGAAGGTCGCAGAAGTCCGGGGTACCATGGAGGAGCCCCCAGTACGGGAAGAGGAGGACGGCGAGGAAGACGAGGGCGCCCTGGCCAAGAGCCCCCTGCAGCTGACCACGGAAGACGTGTACGACATCTCCTATGTGGTGGGCCGCGAGCTGATGGCCCTGGGCAGCGACCCCCGCGTCACCCGGCTGCAGTTCAAGATCGTACGTGTGATGGAGATGCTGGAGGCGCTGGTGAATGAGGGCAGCCTGGCGGTCGAGGAGCTGAGGATGGAGAGGGACAACCTCAAGCAGGAGGTGGAGGGGCTGCGGAGAGCCGGTGTGTCCGGATCCGAGGTGAGGAGAACCAAGCCTCAGACTGGAAGTTTCTCCACAGTTATTTATTGAGTTTACCTACTAAGTGTCTGACCCTGCAGTATTCCATGTCAGTAGCCTACTGCTTCGTTTCTAATTTACTTAATTTCTTTAAAAAACGTTTTTTAACCTTTATTTTTATGTGTGTATGGGTGTATTGCCTTCATATGGCTGTGCACCATATGCGTGCAGTGTCTGGGGAGGTCAGAAGAGGGCGTTGAATTCCCCCACTTCACATGGATTTATGGCTTGTTGTCTTTTGGGTGCTGGGAATGGAACCAAAGTCTTCTGCGAGAGCAGCCAGTGCTCTCAAGCCCTGAGCCTTCTCTCCAGCCCCTATTTTAGTTTCTTCTCTTTTTTTTCTTTTTTGATTATTTTCCTTTTGTTTTTCGAGGACGGGGTAGCCTTGGCTGTCCTGGAATTCAGTCTATAGACCAGACTAGTCTCAAACTCAGGTCTACCTGCCTCTGCCTGCTGCGTGCTGGTATTAAAAGCATGCACCACCAGCGCCTGATTACTTTCTTTTTAATTTTTTATTTATTAATAATTATTCATGTGCACACACGTGTGTGTGTGTGTGTGTGTGAGAGAGAGAGAGAGAGAGAGAGAGAGAGAGAGCGCCTGAGAGAGCTCGTGCGCCTGAGAGAGCTCGTGCGCCTGAGAGAGCTCGTGCATGTTCCCCAGAGAACTAGTTTATAAGGTGATTTTCACCTTCCTCCATGCCAGCTCTTCTCAAGATCAAACTCATTGCCTTAAGCCCTCTGTTGAGAACCTTTAACCCTTGGGCAACCTCTCTAGTCCTGTCCACTGCACACATGACTTTCACCTCCACGGATGGCTTCATTAGCACATTTCAGAATCACGTCCTAAGAGTGGTGTTCGAAAGGTACTGCAGCAAAGCCCAACATTGCTAGACTCAGCTGGTCTGAAGAGGGATCTAAGAAGCTGGGGTGGGGGTGGTATTGTTGTTTCTGTGGTTTAGGGTCAAAATGTTGGGCAAGCAGAGGGGCCGGAACATCCACCACTCTGTGCTTTATTATTTTTTGGTTAAAAGATAAGGTCTTTTTCCTTTCTTTTTCTTCTCTTCTCTCTTCTTCTTCTTCTTCTTCTTCTTCTTCTTCTTCTTCTTCTTCTTCTTCTTCTTCTTCTTCTTCTTCTTCTTCTTCTTCTCCTTCTCCTTCTCCTTCTCCTTCTCCTTCTCCTTCTCCTTCTCCTCCTCCTTCTCCTTCTCCTTCTCCTCCTTCTCCTTCTCCTTCTTCTCCTCTCTCTCTCTCCCCCTCTTCCCCTCTCTCCCTCTCTCTCCTTCTCTCCCTCTTTCCCTCTCTCCCTCTCTCCCTCTCTCCCTCTCTCCCTCTCTCTCTCTTTCTTTTTGAAAGCAGGATCTCATAAAGTAGCCCTCGCTGGCCTGGAACTTTCTGTGTAGACCAGACAGGCTTCAAACTCAGATACAGATATCTACTACCTAAGCATCCCAAGTGCTATTATGTCATTATGCCCAGCTTATACAATAATTTTAAGAAAGGACTTCCCCGGGGGTTGGGGATTTAGCTCAGTGGTAGAGCGCTTGCCCTAGCAAGCAGAAGGCCCTTTGGTTCGGTCCCCAGCTCGGAAAAAAAAAAAAAAAGGACTTCCCTTACACACACACACACACACACTCACACACACACACATGCTCAGACACACACTTGAGAGAGCTCTCAAGATCTGCAGGTGTATACTTCCTGGTGCAATTTTTTTTTTCTTTTTTCTTTTTTTCGGAGCTGGGGACCTAGCAAGCGTTCTACCACTGAGCTAAATCCCCAACCCAATTTTTTGAGTTTTAAATCCGTTTATTTGGGCTGGAGAGATGGCTCAGCGGTTAAGAGCACCCGACTACTCTTCCAGAGGTCCTGAGTTCAATTCCCAGCAACCACATGGTGGCTCACAACCATCTGTAAAGAGATCTGATGCCCTCTTCTGGTGTATCTGAAGACAGCTACAGTGTACTTATATATAATAAATAAATAAATCTTTAAAAAAAAATCCGTTTATTTGCAAGGCCAAGGTTGGAGTCCAGGGCCCTGCTCATTCTGAACAGCTGCTATCCAGCTGCACCTCCAGATTTCTACATCATTTTATTATTATTGTTGTTATTATTATTATTATTATTATTATTATTATTATTATTATTATTATTTTACTGCTTCCTTGTTTTGTATTGTTTAAGTCAGGATCTTACTCTGCTGCTCAGCCTGGCTTCAAGCTCATGGTAATCCCTCCGCCTCAGTCTTTGTGAGGGTCAGAATCAAGGATGGGAGCCACCCCTGGTGGCATATTTCACCTGCTTCTAAGTCACAGTGACAGTTGGGTCTGCAGAGAGACCCCTCCACCATGGCCTGGCCTCGGAGATTCAAGAAAAGTTTAACTGCTTGAGCTGCCTGGGTTACTCAAGCACATCCTGGGTTTGGAGTGTTTGGTCGTTAGGCACAGGGAAATGGAAGTTGCATCACGGCCTGGAAAAGGTGGTTTGCATGGGGCCCTGTGATTTCCCCCATGGGGCAGAGGGGACAAGTGTCAGGCGCAAGATGAGGTGGCATTTTTTTCTTCCTTAAATACAATCTTCAGATGGGGTGTGTGAGGAGTGGAGTGGGCAGTCGGATGTGGTGACACATGTCTGTCATACCAGCTTGGGAGGCCAAGGCAAGACTATGTAGGGAGTTTGAGGCCAGCCTGGGCTACATAGCAAGGCCATGCCTCAAAAAAGGAAAACATAAGGAAAAGAAAAAGCATAAAATAAAGAATAGATTTTTCACTGAATTTATTAAAATATGTTTTTTTTTTTTTTTGGTTCTTTTTTTTCGGAGCTGGGGACCGAACCCAGGGCCTTGCGCTTCCTGGGTAAGCGCTCTACCACTGAGCTAAATCCCCAGCCCCAAATATGTTTTTTTTTAAAAAATAAATACTTTTTGGTGATCTTAAAATTTTATTCACTTGTAGTCAAATGCATGTAACATGAAATCTGCTTACCATCTTTATTTAGTTACTTTTGAGGCAAAATCTCACCATGTTGACCAGGAACTCACAATGTAGACCAGGCTGGCCTCAAACTCAGATCTACCTGCCTCTGCCTCCTGAGTGCTGGCCGGGATTAAAGGTGTGCACTACCAATGCCAGACTTTAATTTGTATTTTTTTAAATATTTATTTATTTATTTATTATAAGTACACTGTCGCTGTCTTCAGACACACCAGAAGAGGGCATCAGATCCCATCACAGATGGTTGTGAGCCACCATGTGGTTGCTGGGAATTGAACTCAGGACCTCTGGAAGAGTAGTCGGGTGCTCTTAACCACTGAGCCATCTCTCCAGCCCCTAATTTGTATTTTTTAAAGTTAATTTATCATTATGGATTGTTTTTCCTATGGTGGGGGTAGACCTCAGGGCCTGGCTCACACTAGGCGAGCGTTCTACCATTGAGTGGCTTCCCCTGTCCGCCCTTACCTGTTCAGCGGCTCCACGTTCATTCACATACAGGAATTTGTTCTTTCTACGTTTATTTATTTGGTTATGTGTTTGGAGCATGGTGATGTGCATACAGCCCTCTGGAGTGGATTCTCTCTTTTCACCTTGTGCAATCTGGGGATCAAACGTGGTTTTTAGGTTTGGCAAATATTGTCTAAACTAGGTTTCCATTGCTGTGAAGAGACACCATGACCAAGGCAACTCTTTTTTTTTTTTTTTTTTTTTTTTTCTTTTTTCAGAGCTGGGGACCGAAGCCAGGGCCTTGCCCTTGCTAGGCAAGCACTCTACCCCTGAGCTAAATCCCCAACCCCCCAAGGCAACTCTTATAAAGGAAACATTTAATTGGGACTGGCTTAGGGGTTCAGAGGTTCTGTCCATTATCATCAAGGCAGGAGCATGGCAGCATCCAGGCAGGCCTGGTGCAGACGGAGCTGAGAGTTCTACATCTTCATCTGAAGGCAAACAGAAGAGCTGTATTCCAGGCAACTAGGAGAAAGGTCTCAGTGCTAAACCACAGTGTCACACTTCCTCCAACAAGGCCACACCTCCTCATACTGCCACTCCCTGGGCCAAGCATATTCACACCACCAGCAACTCTTTTTACCTGCTGAGCCATCTCTGGCTGTAATTGATTTTTTTTGCTTTTTGCTTTTGCTTAGCGCAATTGTGTCCCTGGTTTGCCTAGGCTGGCCTCATGGCATCTCCCTGTCACAGCCTTTGGGTGACTGTCCCAGATAGGTGCTGCTGTGCTCAGCTTGCTTTCTGTCTCTGTGCATTGACCTGTGGCAGGCAGTTCGCCTCATCCAATTCTTTCCCTTCTTTGTGACAGAATTGCATGTAGTCTAGGCTGCTCTTGGACCCACCATGTAGCTAAAGGTGGCCTTGAACCTTCTGCTTCTGTTTCCTAAGTGCTGGCATGACAGGTCGGAGCCAGCATGTCCAGCCACATACAATTAGCATCTTAGTATTCCTCCCCCTCCCTCCCCCCCCCTCCCCTTCCTCTCTTCTCTTTCCATTTCTGAAATCTAATTTCAAAATTCAGACAGGATGGGCTGGAGAGATGGCTCAGCGGTTAGAGCACTGACTGCTCTTCCAGAGGTCCTGAGTTCAATTCCCAGCAACCACATGGTGGTTCACAACCATCTGTAATGGGATCCGATGCTGTCTTCTGGTGTGTCTGAAGACAGCTACTGTGTACTCATAAAATTAAAACAAATTTTAAAAAAAAAATTCAGGGGTTGGGGATTTAGCGCTTGCCTAGGAAGCACAAGGCCCTGGGTTCGGTCCCCAGCTCTGAAAAAAAGAACCAAAAAAAAAAAAAAATTCAGGTAGTATAAAAATAATTGAGTTAACCCCCCACCCCCCACTCCTCCACCCCCAGTTTCCCTGCCCTCCCTCCCTAACCCTCTTCCTCGGAAAGATTTTGAATGATCTTTCCCTTCTGTGAGCCATAGCCCACACAGAGAAGCATGCGGCTGTAATTTTCCCTTGTTTTGCAACTGTGTGATTGCCTCGCTGCCTCTTCGTGACTTTCCTACAATGTGACTGAAAGTTGAGCATAACCAGAAGGAGAAGAGCTTCTCTGGACATGGTGGGGCATGTCAGTCAGCCAGGAGGCAGAGGCAGGAGTATTACTAAAGAATGAGACCAGCCAGAGCCACAGTTTGAGATCTGGGCTTAACAGGCCAAAACCAACCAACCAATCAAACAGAAACGAAATGAAAAGTCCCGAAAACTGCCCGGTGGCATGGTGGCTCAGGCCTTTAATTCCACCACTCGGGAGGTAGAGGCAGGCAGATCTCTGAGTTCAGAGGCCAGCCTGGTCTACAGAGCAATTTGGGGGGAGGGGGGCCCTGCTACCTAGAGAGGCCCTGTCTCAAAAGCAAGCAACCCCTCCCCCAAAAGGAAACCTGGGTTTCTTTGTTTCTTTTTTCATCCTCTAGACAGAGCTAGTGATGAGCTGCTCTCCCAGTGTCAGTGCCCCTACCCCTGTGCTTTTTTTTTTTTTTTTTTTTCCGGAGTTGGGGACCGAACCCAGGGCCTTGTGCTTGCTAGGCAAGCACTCTACCACTGAGCTAAATCCCCAACCCCGCTTTTTTTTTTTTTTTTTTGAGGCAGGGTTTCTTTGTGTACTTTTGGCTGTCCTAGAACTCCCTGTTGTAGACCAGGCTAGCTTTGAACTCACAGAGATCCACCTGCCTTTGCCTCCCAAGCGCTGGGATTAAAGATTTGTACCACCACGCCTGGCCTTATTTTTGTTTTAGTCTCTGGCGTCAGGAGCTGGGAAAACATTTCCCAAGGGGCCTTCAGCTGTCCAGGGAGTGACTTGGGAAGTCCTGAGTCAGCATTCTCTTTTAAAAAATATGAGGAATGTGTTTGTGTTTCTGCGAACTTGGAAAATTCCCACTGTCTTGTTATCAGAGATGAGAGTTCAGAACTGAATGTGGAACTGACGCACCACGAAGGAAGTCTATGGACTCCCAATTGTTTGTGAGCTTTTTATCTTCACCAGAGGCAATGGAATGTAGCCGTGAGACTAGGAACACAGCCACACTGCGACCGTGTCCCATGAGTCATGTCGGATTTCGTATGACATGATACATTGGATCACGTGACTGTTGTGGTTCGATTATTTTCTTGGATGTTTTTGGTGACGGGGAAAGACCCTCCTGGCTTCACACATGAGAGCTTCCTCTTCTTAATGTATTTATTTAGTTTAAAGATTTATTTATTGTATATATGAGTACACTGTCACTCTCTTCAACTCCCTTTCTTTTTTTTTTTTTCCGGAGCTGAGGACTGAACCCAGGGCCTTGCGCTTGCTAGGCAAGCGCTCTACCACTGAGCTAAATCCCCAACCCCATCACTCTCTTCAGACACACCAGAAGAGGGCATCGGATCCCATCACAGATGGTTGTGAGCCACCAGGTGGTTGCTGGGGTTTGAACTCAGGACCTCTGGAAGAGCAGTCAGTGCTCTAACCACTGAGCCATCTCCCCATCCCTAATGTATTTATTTTTATTTCCTCCGTATGGGTGTATTGCCTGCATGTATATGTGTGCACCACTCGTGTTTACTTGATGCCTTCAGAGGCCAAAAGAGGGTGTTACAGAGTCTGGAACTAGCATTATCAGTGTCTGAGCGAGCGGGCGTGTGAGTCCTGAGTACCTAACCTGGGTCCTCTGCAAGAACACTGAGTACTCTTTTTTTTTTTCTTTCGGAGCTGGGGACCGAACCCAGGGCCTTGCGGTTGCTAGGCAAGCGCTCTACCACTGAGCTAAATCCCCAACCCTCACTGAGTACTCTTAACTGCAGAGCCATCTTGCCAGCACTGGACTTCTGGTTTTCTTTGATGAATCCTGTCCATTCCCATCTGTCATTTTGATATTTGAGTCCTTCTCAGTTGGAGCAGTAGCGGGTCCCTTCAGGGACCAGTGTGGCCCAGGATAGTGACTGAGCCTTGTTGGTATGTTGTCTTTCAGGTGAACTTGGGACCGGACAAGATGGTAGTTGATCTGACAGACCCCAACCGGCCCCGCTTCACCCTGCAAGAGCTGAGGGACGTTCTGCAGGAACGCAACAAGCTCAAGTCGCAGCTGCTGCTGGTGCAGGAGGAACTGCAGTGCTACAGGAGGTGAGCTCCCTGTGGCGGCCTAGGATACTCACCGAGTTACAGACCGGCTCCTGTGCTCGCTCACTCAATTCATTGAACACCTACTACATGCCAGGCACCAAAGGCACAGCCGTGTGGCCCTTAGTAGCCAAGGGCCTTGACAGTCTAGTGGGTAGATCTGTCCAGGCATCTGGGCAGTGGGGGTGCGTGCGTTTAATCCCAGCACGTGGAAGGCGGAGTCAAGTGGATCTCTGTGAGATCGAGGCCAGCATGGTTTACAAAGTGAGTTCTAGGACAGCCAGGGCTACACAGAGAAACCCCGTCTTCTGGGGTTGGGGAGGAAAATCTAGGCTGGGGACGGGGTATGTGCTTGTAACCCCAGCACTCCAGAGGTAGAAGCAGGAAGGTCATAAACCTCTCTACCGACAAACATAAAAGAGGTCTGTGCCTGTGTGGTCACGCAGACCTGTGATCCTAATGTAAGGTCTGGAGAATCATGAGTCCAAGGTACCCTGGGCTGTATAATGAGACACTGATTCAAGACAGCAGGGTCAGACTTGATAGAGCACCCCTTTAATACTCAAGGGGCAGAGGCAGGCAGACCTCTGTAAGTTAGAGGCCAGCCTGGTCTACCTCATGAGACTTTGTCTCAAAACACGATGACCACAAATGCCTTAGTTTACTTATTTTTGGTGTCAAGGGATGGGATCCGAGGCGTGGTGTGTACTAAGCATGTGCTATACCTGTACCCCTGAACTAAAACCATGTACTAAGCATGTGCTGTACCCCTGAACTAGAACCCTAGAAAAGCAGTAAGGAAAACCATTATTTATTCGCTTCCTATTTTCCCAGTGGTCTCCTTCCACCCAGAGAAACTCCAGGAGGAAGAAGAGAGAAGGACGCTATGGTTACCATGGGCAACGGCGAGAAGGAGGAGAGGACCATTATGAAGAAGCTGTGAGTCACCTGGATGCTCCCACCCCTGCTCTGTCGAGAGCGTGAGATGGGGTGGGTTGATGGGAGGCTTAGGCAGCCTTGGGATGGTAAGGTTCTTCTCTCTCCTGCGATGTGGTTGCAGCCAGTAGGAAAGTCTCATGCCCCATTTTATAGCTGTAACCAATACCAGGAGGAAGTCAGGCACTGGATAAATCCCAGCAAGGTGTGGGGCGAGAGTCTGCTCACAGAATGAGAGTCTCTCTGACTCAAGTACGTTGAACCATAATGTTATTGATAGTTTCTTATAGAACCCAGAACCTGGAGTTGGCACCAGACACAGTGGCTAGATCTTCCCACATCAATCGCAAATTAAGAAAATGCCCTACAGGGTTGGGGATTTAGCTCAGTGGTAGAGCGCTTGCCTAGCAAGCACAGGCCCTGGTTCGGTCCTCAGCTCAAAAAAAAAAAAAAAAAAAAAAAAAGACTGTTAACTAAGAAAATGCCCTACAGGCTTCTTACAGCACATTTTTGTTTAGTTTTTCTTTTCTTTTAAGAATTATTTAGGGGTTGGGGATTTGGCTCAGTGGTAGAGCGCTTGCCTAGGAAGCGCAAGGTCCTGGGTTCGGTCCCCAGCCTCCCGCCCCCCCCAAAAAAAAAAAGAAAAAAAAAAAGAATTATTTATTTTATTTATATGAGTACACTGTAGCTATCACAAACACACCAGAAGAGGGCATCAAATCCCATTACAGATGTGGTTGCTGGGATTTGAACTCAGGACCTCTGGAAGCGCAGTCAGTGCTCTTAACCGCTGAGCCATCTCTCTCCAGCCCCGTTTAGTTTTTCAAGACAGGGTTTCTTTGTGTAATCCTGGTGTCCCAGGCTGGCTTCTGCCTGCTGGGTGGCAGCTTAGAAGTATGTATGTGCCTTACCACCAGGATCCAACTGCCCCCTTTGTTTTTCAAGACAGGGTTTCTCTGTGTAGCTCTGGCTGTCCTGGAACTTGCTCTGTAGACCAGGCTGACCTGGAACTCAGAGATCTGTCTGCTTCTGCCTCCCGACTACTGGGATCAAAGGTGTGCACCACCACGGCCTTTCTTCCTTTCCTTTCCTTCTTTTGACCCTTCTCATGTGCCCTGTATTTCTCTGAAATTCATGGCTTCTATTTTTTTTAATTACACCCACACACACACACACACACACACACACCCCTCTAAATACAGAAACACAACCTTCCCAGCCTATCATATGTTACTTAATATGTATGATTTCAGGGTTGACCATTGGCACTGGAAAGCCAATTTGGGGGCTCTTCCCTGGGAAATACTTTTTCCCCTCAGTATTCCTTAGCTGCCATTTCCTACATTAAAATAAAAATCTTTTTGAAATGGTTTCTGTGCAGCTCTGGCTGTCTTAGAACTCGATATGTAGACCAGGCTGGCCTCAAACTTTTTTTTTTTTTTTTTTTTTCTTTTTTTCGGAGCTGGGGACCGAACCCAGGGCCTTGCGGTTGCTAGGCAAGCGCTCTACCACTGAGCTAAATCCCCAACCCCGGCTGGCCTCAAACTTACAGAGCTCTACCTCCTTCTGCCTCCAGTGCTGAGATTGAGATCAAAGGCGAGCACCTTTATTCTACATTGTAATGCAGTGCACTGAGCTGTATTCCTGGGCCTCTTCTTATTTTGCATTAATTTTTTTTTTCTGAGACACACTCTTACTAAAAGTTGCCCAGACTGGCCTTGAACTCCTGATCCTCCTGCCTCTACCTCCCAAGTGTTACAGATGTGTGTCATTACCACTACACCCAGCTTGGGGTCCCATTCTCCACGAGAGGGGAACACAGTGGGGCTCTCGGCAGTCTAGCAACGTGACCGTGGTACTCTGCTGTCTGTGTTCTGGGGAGGCTGAGGTATTTCTCCCTTTTCTGTATATCTCAGTCTAAACGAAGCCCCCAGAAGGCAGAAACCATTGGTTTCTCTCAGCCTCCCCTTTGGGACTTCTTTGAGCCAATTCACAGGCGTCTGAGCCAAATATGGCAAAAGTCAAATGTCTGTGGCCAGGAGGCTGGAGATTCCCATCAGATAAGCTCCTTAAACTGGTGGAGAGAAGGAAGGGAGGGACAGGTGACTTTCTGAGTAAATAGGTCAAGCTAAGAAGGATTTTTGTTGGTCTTGAAAACAATGGGACCCAGGGAAGGGCTTTGTGAGTGAGTGGACCTGGGGTACAGTGGAGGCCAAGTGTACTCACCCCTGTGGTTTGGGTGGTCCCCAGCCTTTTGGTTTTCAAGATAGGGTTCTCCCTGTGGTCCTGGCCGTCCCAGAACTCCAGTCGAGGTTGTCCTTGAAGTCGGAGATCCGCCTGCCTGCGGCTGCCTCCTGTGGACTGGGATTAAAGGCTGGTGCCCCCACTGCCCTGCTTGGTTATCAGTTCTAACAGCTCTCTTGGGTGTTTCTCATCATAAAGATTTGTCTTCAGATAATCATTTCTGTTGAAAAGCCATTGTTACACCCCTCTATCAAGAAACTCCTACAAACAAAAACCAGAGGCTGTCATCTGACAGGAGTTAGGAAGCCGGTTGCTTGGCTCATTATCCAGTCTGGCCTGTTCCAAAGGACCTCGGATTGCTCATCTGTAAACTGGGAGTATTAATCATGCCAACTGCAGAATTTCTATGAGTGTGAAATAAGTGAAAGTTGGAAACATCTAGAACAATGCTACCCCATTAGAAGCCCTGAGCAAAATGTTTATTATTTAAAAAGATAACTGTGGTGGCACACGCCTTTAATTCCAGCACTTGGGAGGCAGAGGCAGGCAGATCTCTGAGTTCAAGGCCAGCCTGGTCTACAGAATGAGTTCCAGGAAAGCCAGGGTTACACAGAGAAGCCATGTCTCAAACCAAACCAACCCAACCCCAACAACAATAACAAAAGACAGGGTCTCTCTTATGTAGCCCTGGCTGTCCTGGAACTTGCTATGTAGACCAGGCTGGCCTCGAACTCAGAGATCCTGTCTGTGCCTCCCAAGTGCTGGGATCAAAGACTTGAGCTACCACCCCTGGCTCCTGGACAAATTTAGGTTTAATTATATGTACTTATTTGGTTATTTATGGATGCTCATACCACAACAGATGTATGGAGGTCAGATGACAAATTATACTCTTCCCAGGGATCAAGCTTGGGGCAAATACCCATCTATACCCACTGTAACATCACACAGGCCTCTCTGAATGGATTCTGAGTCCATAGTCTGCATGATGTTTGCTTGTTTTGTCTTTTACCATGCTCTCTTCCTTTCCTTTCACACAGGTTCTCTTTCCGGTCAGGGAAGCACACCTAGATTGAAGGCCATTGCCAAGATGGTGACCCTCTCGACTTGAGAAGATAATTGCCAATATGCCTTCTGGAACCATCTTTCTGTGCTTTGGGGCTTTGCCCTCAGAGCAAAGTCAAAGGAAGATGCTCTCATGGCTCGCCTGCTCCCCGGGGACAGAACTGGATAGCCAGTAAGCTTTGGCCAGGACAAGTGAGGCACGATCAGGAACTTGAGAAAGCAAAGGAACACTGAGCATGGCCGCATCCTGCCTCCACTCATGGACAGAGGCCTCTGGCCCGCAGCTTGTTCCTGCCTCGGTGGTAACCCGGTCATAGCAAGATGGAAAAGTAGGAAAGTATGGAATTGCTTTTACTGGTATTTGGTGAATACTTGATTTCTCTCACTCAACTTTCTTTATATGACTTTTGTATTAAAATGAAAAGACCTTTAGAGTTTCTATTACTTTCAGACTGGTCTCTTTTTTTAAGAGTTAAGATGGTGTGTATGCCTGTGGATATACAACTTGCGAGTATCCAAATGAACCCAAGTAAGGTGTCAGCCAGGGGGGCTCTCTCCAGACTGAAGGAAATGCCGAAGATCTGACTCAAAGAGGACTCCAGGTTTTCGAGTTCAGTAGTGCAAAGTACTCCTCATTTTTTTTTTTTTTTTTAAACTAAAACAAGCAAAACATTAGATGTCAAATTCCCTAGGACTGGAGTTTTAGACTGTTAGCTGCCATGTGGGTGCTGGGAATTGAACCCGAGCACTCAGGACAGGCAGTCATCACGCTTTAACTGCTAAACCACCCTCCCAGTCCACAGAGGACAACTTCTGAAGCAGTTCTGGACTTGCATCTTGTGGCATGGTCTCCCTTGTTCCTTTGTAATTCGCTATGTACCCTAGGACTGCCGGCTCTGACTTCTGAGGGATTCTCCAGTTTCTGCCTCCTTCTCCCTGTTGGAGCCCTGGCTGGCTTGGAACTCAAGATGCTTTAGCCCCCTGAGCACTGGGATCAAAGGGTGCACCACAAACAGCCAGTGTCTACTTTTTTGTGTGGGTTCTAGGGATTGAACTTGGGTCATCAGTGTATGTCGATAGTGCGTAGCCCTGGCTGTCCTACAGTTGTGTACATCAGTCTGAATTTGAACTCAGAAACTCACCTGTCTGTGCCTCCTGAGTTCTGAGATTAGGGGTGGCAGTTAGTGCTTTTACACAGAGCCACACCTCCTACATCCAGCCTCAGATATCAGAACAGGGAATCACTGATTCGTATTGATCACCATGGGCCTTTGCAGGATTGTATATCAAACCTTACCTCGGTATACTGACTGCATCAGTGTAGGAAGGAAGGCATGGATGACCAACAGGCCACAGAATCCCTAAAAAGGGATGATGTGAAAACTCGCTCAGTCCAAGTCTGCATTACGCCCCTTGTAGGCAGTTGACAGGCTGCTCCCCTTTGGCAGGCACATGGAATCTCTAAGCCATCAAGTTCCAGCAGGTCCTAAGTACGGAAACCACAAAACCATGGCCAAGTGGCTGAGGCCACGGCGCAGCTTTAGGCAGGACGGAGTGATGGGAAGAGATCCCTCTTAAAAAGCGAATCTGCAGCCTTGTAGGCGTGGTGGTGCACGCCCTTAACCCAGGCACTTGGGAGGGAGAGGCAGGCAGATCTCTGAGTTTGCGGTCAACCTGATCTATGGAATGAGTTCTAGACAGTCAGGGATACACAGGAAAACCCTGTCTTAGCAGTCAGGGGTGGGGTGGGGTGGGTAGTCACATTTAAACCGGAAATGACAATGGAGCTGGTGTGGGCATGCATGTACACTTGTGATCCCAGCACTAGGAAATATCAGGCCAGCCTGGCATACCTGTGACTTCCAACAATCATGGCAGTTAAGCAGCTACCACTTAGGATATACGTTACATGTTGGCCATTACCCAGAGGTAGTACTACATCCCCAACCTTCCCAAGAACCCTCTGAATATCCCCCTTTTATATAAGTTAATCAGAAGTCAAATTCTAAGCATGCTTGAACTCTGGCTCCCTAGGAAAAACCTCAAAGTTCACTCTGCAGGAAATTAGATCCCACTTTCTTCAGTGTGCGCACCAGGGATCAAACTTGGGTAGTCAGGCTTGGCAGCAAGAACATTTTTTTTTCTTTTCTTTATTTTGGAGCTGGGGACCGAACCCAGCGCCTTGCACCTCCTAGGCAAGCGCTCTACCACTGAGCCAAATCCCCAACTCCAACAGCAAGAACATTTAGAGGGCGAACCAGTCAACTTTCCCCCTTTATCCCACTTCCACTTTATTAAGAACAACAACACATACATAGGTGCCCTTGCCTGGAAATAAATACTTTAATTTTTTTGCTTTATTTTTAAGATGACAAATAAGTTTCAAGTTTATTTCCTTTTTTTGTTTGCTATTTAAATACAAAGCTAAGCCACAAACAGGTACAACCAAGACATTTTCTCTCACAGTTACACCCTCCTGTCGGATCCTCCTCCAAGTCTGACCACTGACTGGGCTAGCAAAGGGTGCGGGGAAGACTTTCTTAGGTAGCACCATCATGAGGCTGGGAGACGGAGGGCTGGGGACAAGGGTAGGCTCTTATACCTGGCTCCTGAACCCCAGGCCCCCTGGACTGAAGGTGAATGGTTAGTCCTCCCCAAGAGGGAGAAGGAAGCCTACTCTTGCTATCACAGGTCACAACTGAAGGATCCGCCTGGTCTCTGGCTGCTAAGCCTTGCGGGCTGCCAGGTACCCCAGGGCCAAACACATGTGGTGTCTGATGCCCACAGGACTGACGGCATCTTCACGGGAGACCAGGGGTTCTGCCTTGACAGCAGGTAGAGAACTTCCCACGTAGCAGAATTGGGATTGGGGAGGGGGTGTGGGCTTAGTAATTTCTGGTCCCACTACAAACCTCACTTTTGATTAGAATAGAGTACCATCTCAAATCTTCTCTACACAAACCAACCAGCCAAGCCAAAAAGAAAAATAAACCCCAGAAGAAAAGAAAACTGCATTCATTTCACTCCCTTCAAAACCTATATACATGTTAAGTTGTTTTCTGTGGGTTTTTTTTTTCCATTTTTTTTCTTTTTAAATTTTTTTTACTATTTTATTTTTTTTTTATTATTTTTTAAAATAAATTCAGTGTTCACATTTCTATAAAGAATTAATGCAGTTTCAGGAGACCTGCCCTTCTTGGGCAGGAGAACAGTGCTTTTCCCGGCCCGCCTCTAGTCTGACTGCCCACCCTGATGCTTCAAGGTGCCTGGAAAAGCCGTAAGCCTGTGGAAGAGGTCTGTTCCCGGCCGGGCCTCGAGCCCCGGGCTCAGTAAGCTTTGGAGAAAGCAGAGGGGAAGACTAGCTTACTGTGAAACTTTGCTAAAAAATATTCATACACGTCAATGTGTACACCTGTCAAGACGCTGAGGAGAACAAGAGCTTGGACACATCCCGTCCAGGCTGTGCGTGGGGGTGGCAGCACCCTCACACCGGCCTGTCCTCGGACGTGGGGTGCGGGGGAGTCCTGGCTTTCATCTTGGGCAGAGCCCGGCTTCCTAGTTCATGTTCAACTCCATTCTCTAAAACCTGTGCCGAGTCTTACTGCGCGGGAAGCACAAACGTTCAGCTTGTATGCAAAAAGGTAGAAAAACAACTAGAATATAAAAGTTTTGGTAATATAAGGCCATCTGTTCAAGTCCACCTTGGAAACCTGTAACAGATATTTAAATACTACATGAAAAGGCATCTTTAATATACTTTTTAAAAACATTTGAAGTAATTAGCTAAGAGTAAGAGTGTGAGTGTGGGGAGTGTGTGTGTGTGTGTGTGTGTGTGTGTGTGTGTGTGTGTGTGTGTGTGTGTGTGTAAAAAATTCATTTCCCTTTGAGGGCACTTTGTCCTTTGAAGGAGGCAGGGTGGCAGGGAGGCAGGGAGGCCACATGGTTGGTTAGTGCTTCAGCCAAGGGTAGGCTTGATGGAGGCCTTGTCCGGGTCTCCATAGTCGACAGGAGCTCCTCCCCGCCGCAATGTCTCGGGAGGCTATGAGGATGAGGTGAGGCACGCCGTCGATGTCATGCAGTTTGGTCTGGCAGTTCCCACACTTACTGTGATTGATCAGCCTCCCCAGGCGGTTCGTTTCTTGAGTGGCATCCACGCTGGCATAGTGGGAGAGTGAGGGGATTACACTGATAAAGAGGCTTTGAATCTGGCTGGGAGGCCTCACGTGGGAGACAGGTTAATTCCAGAGGCTACTTTTAAAGCCAGAAAGGCCTGCATGCAGAGCCTGGGAACAGAATCCCAAGAACTCTCTCTGGAGTCCAGGAAGTAGCTAGTGTTTCAAACACATCAACGGATACAAATGGGCTCTCCTGACCTCAACCAGGAAGGAGCAATTACCATTCTGCAGAGCTCCTCTGCAGACAAATGCCCAGAGGGAAAGGGCTTGTGACCAGAGCAGGTTTCTAGGGGATGAGTCCTCTCCTGCTGAAGGAGAGCTCCAATCCCAAAGCTAACTGGGGAGAAGGAACAGATCTCTGGACACAGTGATTTCAATTGCAAACCTAGCACTCAGGAGGCTGAGGCAGGAGGATGATCAGTTTGATGCCAGTCAGAGCTACATAGTAAGATCTGATCTAACTGTAACAGGCAAGGAGACTGATCAGATTCAGGAATGGCCCTGGGCATCCGGCTGTCTGCCTTTCCCCCACCCCACACCTCGTACTCACCAGTAGGTTTTGCTCAGATATTGAAAATAGTACATGTAGCAGCCCGTGGAGGGGTCCTGTGCATACAGAGCCTCCCGCTTCTTGGCATCGGTGATTTCAATGAGGTCTCCATGGTATTCTACTACAAAGTCTCCCCGGGAGAATCGCTTGGTAGCAATCACACCCCTGCCTTTGCCATCGATGAGATCAATCTATCAGGAAGGGACAAGACAACATGGGTTCAAAAATATGAGCGGTGTCAACAGGCGTGATGCCTTCCAAGGGGCTTGAACCATACTTTTTGCCAATTTTACTGGCTGGACGTCAATAAAAATAAAACCCACCAGCACCGTGGGCTTCATAGCTTTTACTGTGTGCACTGGGTCTAGTCTCAGGCCATTCCCACTGCATCCCACTAAGAGCTCCACTCTGCCCAAAGTTCTAAGTCTGGCTCCCAGCTGAAATCTGCTAAGTGGGCAAACACCATTTTGCAGATGACAAAAAGGAGGCTTAGAAAGGCCACGAAGCTAGGAAATGGTGACATCGGGGACTCTGGTCCATAAGGGTCTCTGCTCACTGGGTGATGAGCAAGGCCAGTGTCCTGCACTTCCTGTGATCCACCAATAACCTCTGGTATTTCTCTTCACTCTCTCACACATAGGAGTTACAGAATGGATGGCTGCTCCAGGGGCCCAGGACTAAGTTTGAGTCTAGGTTATAGGTGGAAAGAAAAGGTTGTTTTTTTAAAGATTTATTTATTTCATGTATGTGAGTACACTGTAGCTGTCCTCAGACACACCAGAAGAGAGCATCAGATCCCATTACAGATGGTTGTGAGCCACCATGTGGTTGCTAGGAATTGAACTCAGAACCTCTGGGAGAGCACCAGTGCTCTTAACTGCTGAGCCATCTCTGCAGCCCCAAGAAAAGGTTTTTGATCCTTCACTCCTAGAACAGATCCATCCACCAGCACACCTTAGAGGTACAGCCCCTCAGCCAAAACACACTGAGATGTATGTCTTGGGGCCCATTGATACAGCACATGCTTAGCATGCACAGGGCTCAGTAAACCCCCAGCCTCAACACAAAGCAAGACCCACGTGGAGAAAAGCGCCTGCCTTCCTTAGCCCTGGCCCCAGGGACAGCCTAATCCTCTGTGTAATTATCTGCTGCTTTCCTTCTTTAGGGGTTAGGGGTGAGGGCTGGGGACTGAACACAGGGCTCTGTTGATGCTCCGCAGGCACAGCACTGAGCTACTGATGGACGGTCAACCACGCCAGGAAGCGTGGTAGGGTCCAGCAGGTTGAGACCCAGGGACTTGGTGGGCACACACCTGAGACTTAGGTGACTCCCCGTTCCCTGCTAGACTCCTGGCCTGGGACACACGCCACACTCCTCACGTAAGGAAAAGTGACCTATGGTCACATAGGCCCAGAACAGAGTCCTCCATGCTAACGAGGTACCTAGTGGTCCTGAGGGCTTAGCCAATAACCTTCCCTTCCCAGCATCCCTTCCTACAAAAGGTATGTATCTCTGGTCTAGCCTGAGAAGTGGGTACCGTACAGTAAGCATCCATTCTCCACCATGAACAGCCAATAAACAGTTCCTTCAGAACCATGGACTGTTTCATCAAGACCCCCTGAGCAGAGCCTTGGAGAGGGCCTTCAGCTACGGAGCTGCTGCTTACTTCTCCCACAGAGGCCTCCCTGGGCTGTCAAGCTGAGAACTCTCATGACCGCTGGGACAACCCAGAGCTGTGCTGTCCCCTGGCCCCAGGCCGTAGCCCGCTGCCCCCAGACTCTGTTCTCAGCCTTTCCTCGACCCCACAGTTGTCACAGGTCCAGGGAACCCCAGCCAGCTCTGGCTTTCCCACACCTCTGAGTGAGTTTTCCCAGCCTTGAGTCTCGGCACTTCCCTGCCCAGTACCGGGTGTAGGGTAAGCACAGTCGAACTCCCTCTGCCTCCCCCCGAGGCTGTGCCCAGCTAAGAGGTGGACATGGACCCACAAGCTACATTTCTAGCCCCTTTTTGTATCGAACTGACTTCATAATCCAGGTAAGACTTGATCTTACAGTCTTTTTTTTTTTTCTTTCGGAGCTGGGGACCGAACCCAGGGCCTTGCGCTTCCTAGGCAAGCGCTCTACCACTGAGCTAAATCCCCAACCCCTTTAATCTTACAGTCTTAAGACCACTTTACCTCAGTCTCCTGAGTAGACAGATGGGCTAACAAACTTTGCCTCCATTCCCACAGCAATTTTTCTTTTTATATAATTGCCCAGGCCAGGTGTAGTTGTATGGGCCTTTAATCCCAACATTTTAGAGGTAGAGGCAGGAAGATCTAGCCTGTGACTTTGAACCAACCTTTTCTACAGAATGAGGAGCTCCAGGAATACATAGGGAGAGAGAAAGGGGCTGGAGATGGCTCAGCAGTCAAGAGTGCTTGCTGCTCTTGCAGAGGACCCAGTTCAGTTCCCATCACCCACACCCAACACTGGGCAGCTTAGAACCATCTGTAACTCCAGCTCCAAGAGGTCTGATGTCTTCTTCTGGGCTGTGGGTAACCCTACTCCCTGTATATAAAACAGAAAGATACACACACACACACACACACACACACACACACACACACACACACACACACACACACACACATTAAATAAAAAAAATCTTTTAAAAGTTACATTAATAGGGCTGGAGAGATGGCTCAATGGTTAAGAGCACCAATTGCTCTTCCAGAGGTCCTGAGTTCAAATCCCAGCAACCCCATGGTGGCTCACAACCATCTGTAATGAGATCTGATGCCCTCTTCTGGTGTATTTGAAGACAGCTACAGTGGACTTATATATAATAAGTCTTTAAAAAAATTACATTAATAAACGGGGCTGAAAGATAGCTCAGCAATTAAGAACCTTTGTCCTCCTCTTCCTGTAAGCAGACAGAGGTGACCTGTGAAGATGGTTTGCTACTCCCTTGACCTAGAAAACCCCACAAAATCATGCAAGTCAAAAGGTTCAAACCTTCGTGTTCACTTTAAGAACACCCTGGAGGGGGGTTGGGGATTTAGCTCAGTGGTAGAGCGCTTGCCTAGCAAGCACAAGGCCCTGGGTTCGGTCCCCAGCTCCGAAAAAAAAAAAGAAAAAAGAAAAAAAAAAAAAGAACACCCTGGAAACTTCCCTGGCCATCAAGGGTATGCATATCCGCAAAACCCCCAAGCATCTGAAGGCTGTCACTTTAAAGACGCAGTGTGTGGCATTCCGGCGGTATAATGGAGTCAGTAGGTGTGCCCAGGCCAAACGCTGGGGCTGGACACAGGGATGGTGGCCAAAAAAGAGTGCTGAATTTCTGCTGCACATGCTTAAAAGTGTAGACAGTGATGCTGAATTGAAGGGTTTAGACGTAGATTATTATTGAACATATTCAGGTGAACAAGTCATCTGCAATGTGCTGATGATACTACAGAGCTCAAGGCCGGATTAATCCATCCATGAGCTCCCCCTGCCACACTGAGAAGGAACAGAGTGTTCCAAAGCCAGAAGTGGAGGTTGCACAGAAGAAAGATATCCCAGAAGAAACTGAAGAAACAAAAACTCATGGCACGGGGATAAATTCAGCATAAAATAAATGTAGATAAAGTAAAAAAAAAAAAAAGAAACCAAAACCAAACAAACAAAAAACCCATTTGTTCTTCCAGAGAACTTGGGATCAATTCTCAGCATCTACACAGTAAGTCCTAACCACCTACTGGTCTCAGGGGATTGACTCAAGCCCTCTTCTGACTGGTGGGTACACCAAGCCCACATGCAGTATACAGACACACACAAGCAAAACACATTTCACAAAGATAAGAACACTGCAGTGGGGGTTGGGGATTTGGCTCAGTGGTAGAGTGCTTGCCTAGGAAGCGCAAGGCCCTGGGTTCGGTCCCCAGCTCCGAAAAAAAGAATTATAAAAAAAAAAAAAAAAAAAGAACACTGCAGTGAAGTGGGTGACCCAGCCCGGACATCTCAGTAAGTCTGCACCTTCCTGACGTGCTTGCTTACAACAGCTGTTGGGTCTGGTGCTGACACTGAGCATGTGCACTCAAGGCAGTCTTGGGGCGTGTCTTAGCGGTGTGGAGCGGACCTTACCTTCATGCCTTCTTCCTTCCCGCTCTCAATTAGCTCATCTATCTTCTTCCTTTCTTCAGACTGTGGAGTTAAGAACAGTGTTAGTGTTTGCGTGCCACGCCACAGCCAACCTGTGCTGCCCTGAGCAACCTCTCCTCGACCATCTGCCACGAGCAGCCGTCACCCAGCCTCGCCTGGACAAGAGGCACACAGTTCTGGCCTGTTGTATTTTCAGCCTTTGGTGTGTGTCTGGTTGGTTGGTTCTGAGTCAGGGAATTCAGACTGTAAGCCCAGGCTGGCCTTGACTCACGTTCTTCCTGCCCTAGCCTGGGAAGTGTGGGGTTATGAATGGGCATCACCATACCTAACTCGTCTGGATCTTCAGTGTTTCCCAAGGGTCCCTGTGATGAACTGGACGGTCCACACTATGGTAAGTATTGGGAAACATTTAATCCATTAAGAGGTGGGTCCTGGGCTGGAGAGGTGGCTCAGTGGTTAAGAGCACTGACTGCTCTTCCAGAGGTCCTGAGTTCAAATCCCAGCAACCACATGGTGGCTCACAACCACCCGTAATGGAATCCGATGCCCTCTTCTGGTGTGTCTGAAGACAGCTACAGTGTACTCATATACAAAATAAATAAATAAATCTAAAAAAAAAAAAGAGGTGGGTCCTACCAGGGTCCCTGGGAATCTGCTCTGTGTGGGACAGTGAGACTCCGGCCTAGTCTCTCACTTTCAGCAGTCAGGAAAGCACTCTTGTCCCACATGCTCCCCCATGATGCCCGAAGCAACAGGAGTCAACTAACAGCCTCAAGTCTCCGCCACAGTAACAGAGATGAACCTTTATTATCTCGGGCATTTTTTGCAGAGCCTTAAACATGAAGTTTGTCCTGCAGAGTACTTTAAAAAATGGTTTTTAAGTTTATGAAGAAAGGAACCAAATTATTAGTTACGCTTTTAAAAAAAATTACCAGTTTACATAATTAATCAGGGTGCATTTTCAGTTCTAACTTTGTGTTATATGATGCATCATTTAAAAATACTGAGGAACTCTTCCTTCGTTCTGAATGATGCATGTGTGAAAGTAATGCTAGTTAGCAGTATTTGATTATAAGAAATCAATAATTGTGTTTCAAAAAAAAAAATGGTTTTTAATTCACCAGGATCTAAGAAACAGGACTCTGGGCTGTCGGGAAGGCCCACCGTGCAAAGGCACTTACTTCGACTGCTGGCCATCCTGACCATCTGAATTTGATCCCTAGAACATACAATGTACAAGGAGGGAACCAAGTCCCTTCGGTGTTCTCTCTGATCACCATACACAAACCACAGCTCACGAATGCCCCTGCTACAAGTAAGTAAACGTAAGATCTGGAGGCTGACTCCTTACGAAGTAACCATCCCTCACTATGGGCATGGTGGCCTACGCCTGCCATCCTAGCTGCTCAAGAGCCTGAGGCACAGTTTTCAGACATTTGAGGCCAATATGAGTTACAAAATACGATGTGGGCCAGCATAGGGCAATCTGGTGAAAGCCTGTCTCAAAATAAAAAGGAAAATAGAAAAGGAGGCAAAAAAGGATCAATGTTTGCTCAGCATATATATGGCTTTAATGCCCAGCACCACCAAATAAATAAATGGATGAACTGACCAGAGCAGATCGCAGGCAGGACATATCTGCTCCTTGTCCCTCCTAGCTAAGCTAACCGATACTCCCCTTGGAGGTCTATGCTCAGATCTCTGAGCTATGCCTGTGCTCCTAACCAGCAGAACAACATAGCAAGGAACAGAGGAGCTAGGGAACCACCATGGGTTCTCTCCTGCTGCTACTCCGTCTCACTGGATCCCACTGTGCCCTCTCATTACACAAGATGCTAGGGAACAAGAGGGGCTATGGACACCAGATGCCCACAGCTTTGGCTCACTAGCGTGGAGGGCCTTCCTCGAGGCTGATGCCATCTGTGGAGGCCTTGGCACCTGTGGAACTCACACCCTTGCTAGACCTTATAGGCAGAGCCTGGGACCAGGACATAGCTAGCCAGTCATTCAGTCCACACCTACCCTGGAACAGGCCCTGGGATGTGTGATGGAGACAGTGCTGAGGGAGTGTGAACGGGTGACCTCAGGACAGTCTGATATCTAGTCACCTTCTCAGCCCCTACTGTCCTCCCTCAAGCCATTATCTGATAGCCATCTCTGGGAGTCTCAGGGCTTCCACTACAATACCTAGCTCTTTACCTATTGCCACAGGAATGTTCTGAAAAGATTGTTGTTATTATTGTTACTTTGAAAGGCACCACCACACCCAGCTCTTTTAGAACTATAAGAACTCTTAGAACTATAAGCTTTCAGAACTATAAGCCTGGGGCAGCTGGGGCTACATAGAGACACTGTTTGGAAAACAAACACTAATAAAAATTTAAAAAAAGCAAATAAATAACTAGGCTTTTACTATGTGTCAAGGCTGGCCTGGAACTTAATGAGATTAAAGCAAGACATAACCTCACCCAGAATGTGGGTTACCCGTCCACTCATTAAACTTTTCTATTTTGAGAGTTTGGAATTAAACTTAGAGATCTGCCCACCTCTACGTCCCGAGTGCTGAGATTAAAGGCGTGTGTCACTGTGCAGGACTTTTCCTTATGTGGATAGATTCTGTAAGGTACAGGCGTCAATGTCTCCCCTCCACCCATCCCCCACACAACAGGCTCTTCCAGAAGGCCAGGTCTCCAGCCTCTAGGCTACGGAGCAGCTGTCCTTCCTGCCTAGTGTGACCTTTTCCCTGATCCATGTGCCTGCTTATTTCCTCTGCTCTGGAGTTAAGGAGCCTTAGGCTCACCACGGAACCAAACTACTCCATCTCACCAACCATCCAAAGGAGGCAGAGTTAGGTTTTGTCCTCCTGACAGTACTGGTGACTACACCTACATCCTCATGCATGTGAGACAAGGGCTCTACCGCTGCACTCCAGCACTACCTAGGGGTCTTCTCAGCGTAGGCAAGGTCTGAGGGAAGGTGGACAGGAAGGACAGATGGCTCCTTGCAGTCCTCAGGGAGTATCAGAGAGGAGGAGGTAGCCAGGGAGCTGCCTCTGCTGCAGTACAGTTCCCCCACACAGGGCAGGCCAGCCAGACAGCCACGAGGCTGGGGGCATTTCCCTATGGCTTGCCCTGTGCTTAAATAGCTCCCTCCGGCTCTGAACTCTGGACCTGGTTCTGCCCCAGCAGCTTTTCTTAAGCCCCACAAGGTGCCCCACCACTTGGTACTTTGATTTCACTCTTGGCCACTGGTCAAGTACAGCTTCTCAGTCCACTTACTCAGCCCCTAGACTAACCTAGTTAGGTGAGCAGGAGGAACTTCAGCCCCTGACAGACCTCACTGCCATGCCCTCCAGCTTTCTCTGCAGTCAACAGAATACAAACTCTGCCAGCGACAGCCACATCCATGGCGCCACGGGCAGCTGTCACTTCCCTGCCACGCCAGCGACAGGGGAACAGTGCTCTTTCAGCAGAGCCAAGACAAACAGAGGGGCACAGCATGGTGCCTGCCTGCTGGTGCTGCTTCCTGCTCTATCTATCTGGAAACAGGGTGTGCTATCCCTGCCTGCTTATCTGCTGCAGTGAGCAGGTGAGCTCTGCAGTCCCCCTGCAGCTCTGCAGCTTTCCGGCCTCTGCTCTCCAGGCACAAGAGCCTGGCTTTTCTTTAGCACCACTGACTTAGGTACTCCCACCCAGCAGCACTTGCCCGTGTGGGGCCTGCCATGCCGCCTGCCTGGCTGGGAGGAGCTCTGGGTTCTGTGGGCAGGCACCACCTCTGCTCTGCAATGCAGCCTTTGAGAGTGACCCAGCACACCCTCCCACTGCTGGCAGGCGGTTCTAACAGCTCATTCTTGGCCAAGGCACTGCCTTTCACAAGAAATGAAGTGAAAGCTAGTGGGGTGGGCAGGTGGGGAGGGAGGGAAGCAGCCCCCCTCCCTTGGGCTTGTTCTGGATAAAGCTGCACTAACCTGAAGCTCTGCATGCAGATCTGCCATCTCGGATACTGAGGGGACCTCAGCAGCATACAGAACGCCCAGGCTGCCCAAATCAATCCCCTCTCCCCTGCTCTGAGGTGATCCGAAGCCTACAGAGTCAAAGTCTTACAGGAGAGTGAGGCGTTGACCCTGACGCCCTGGGCATCCCAGTGGGATTCAGAACAGAGAGGCAATAACCACACCCCACTGCACCAATGTTGATAAGGCTGCCCACTGGGTACCGTATACATGGGCGTGGGGCCGCCCAGACTGGCTACCTTCCTCCCTATAAGCCACTTCACGTTTAGCCAGAAATAGGCAGATGGGAACAGACTATACTGGGAAGCAAGGGAGGGTGACAGTCTCAGCTCGCTGCCATTTGCACTCCTACACCATTACAGAACAAAGTCTTTTATGAGAATATCTCATCTAGTTCAGACTGGCCTCAAATTCTCTATGTAACGCAGCCTTAACTCTTTCCCCCAAGACAGGGTTTCTCTGTGTAACTCTTGACTGTCCTGGAACTCACTCTGTAGACGAGGTTGGCCTCTGCCTCCCAAGTACTGGAATCAAAGGCATGTACCACCTCCTCCCACTTGGCCTCGAACTCTTGATCTTTCTGTCTCTACCCACTTAGTCCTGGGATTATAGACAAGACCCACCCTCTCCAGTTTATACAGGGCTAGGGACAGAAGTCGTGGCCCTCTGGAACATGACAGGCAAGAACTCTAATATGCTGTACCTCTAGCCCCAGGAGACCATTTTATTAGTGCGTTTTGCTTTCAGACAGGGTTTTATTATGCAGTCAAGGAGGACCTCGAACTGGAGCTCTGCCTTCACTCTCCTGCGTGGATTCGCCACTGCATGTGTGTGGATCCCCGTCTTTCATCTTTGTAACAACTCACTACCGTCTCTTTTCTTTTTTGAGGCTGGGTCTTGCTATGTGGCCCTGTCTGGACTGGAACTTGCTATTCAGACCAGACCACTCTCATCAGAACATCCATCAGTTCTCTCAACTCCGTGTTGAGTACTAGGATTATAGGTGTGTCTCCACCCTTGGACTTTACCAGACCACTTTACAGACAGGAAAGTGCAGTCCACCACCAGCAGTGAGCACTTCCGAGCTAGTGTTCTTTAAAGACTTCTCGGCTGAAGACAGGAGAAGCTCCTGAAAGAACAGGCAGCTTTCCCCGCAGGGTCCAAACGCGCTGCCAGAGCATCCTGGGAAAGCCCATCTGACCTTTCTATGCCGTGAAGAACAAGTCACAAGGCTTCCTTCCACAGTGGTCTGAAGTATGCCTCCTGCACCAGGATGGCCTGTGCTACACGTTTCACCCCAGGGTCCAGGCCTGGCCTCCGCGCCCCTCCCAGCTGCAGCTCATCAGACCTTACCTGCAGCTCAGCTTTGCTCTTCCTGGAGCTCCTTCGCACGGGGTAGAAATCTGTGAGTTTTCTATTCTGCTGTGTCTTCCCTTGAGACCTGGGTAAGAGGGGAGGGAAGAAAACAAGCATGAGGCCTGCTGCCCTGCTCAGACCCAGGGGGCGACTCCCTGTAAATGTGTTCCTCCGACACTTTTGTGCATTGGGACCTAGGTGCACATCTGCCCATCTACCTGGGCGGGCCCCAGACTCCAAGGACAGCTGCTCACTCCTCTCTGGGGAAGAGATAGGGAGGGAGGCCTTGACCTCTGGACCCTGACGCGCACACAGGGAAACACCGGAAAGTGAGATGACTCAGGAGAGGAGAGGCCGGCCTGGCAGTGGACTACACAACCACGATAGACACGGGAGCAGGTCCCTGGGAACCAAGTGGTGCTGTGCTGAAAGGGCTCCAGGCTACTTACTTCTTCCGAGGGGCCTGCTTGCCCTTGAGGGGCTTTTTCAGGGCTTGCTTAGCAACCGCTACACTGGTAGAATCACATGACGGGGGTGGAGTTTTTGGAGGTTCTGTTGCTTCAGATTTTTGGTTTGGAAAAGGCGCCAGGGGACCTCTCCTGGTATCTTTGCTCTTCTGTTCTTCCGACTTCACAGCGCTTCGGATAACATTCCCAGCGTTTCTTTTCTCTGCACGGGATAGGTGGGAGACAGGGACTCATTTACTCCATGCACCGTGCTCTAAGACAGGCTAAGACAGGAGCATTCTGTGAGGGCCAGGAAGGAGGCGCTGGAGCCTACTATGCCAGTGTCCACGGAAGCCAACCCAGCAGACGCGCTTAGAGACAGGGCCTGGTCCTCCGCATGTGGGCATGGGAGACAGCCCGAGTCTCAGCCAGCGGCTTCCAGACACTGGCGGGTGGAGCGAGGGGACGGAGCCCAGACTCTTCTCCCCTCACTGCCTGGCATGCTTCCCTTCAGAATCTTAGCCAAACAAAGCCTCCTTCGAAAAGAGGTTGAGGTCCCAGGCTCCCAGAGGTTCTCCGGATGGCACCTAGGCAGACTGGCACGCACCCTGTCACGAGGCACACAACAAAGAGCCTTCTGATAACAGCGTGCGCAGATGTGGTGCTGGTGAACTGTGCTATTTTAAAAAATGGATTTAATGATTTACTTTTTAAAGTAAACAAGCTAATATGCTACCCAGAGATATGAGATGGCACACCAATTTTAGGAAACAGTTTTGAGGTTCCCTTACAAAGTTAAACATAGAATTATCCTATGACCCAGCAACAAGTCCACGGTCAGGCATCGACTGAGGATTAAAACCACATGTCTACACAAAAAAAAAAATCTGTCCCTGAAATGTGGTAGCTTATGCACATTAGCCGAAAGAGCAAACATTCCGAACACCGGTCAGTGTATAAATAGTTGAAATGTGGTGTGTCCACACACTGGGGGTGACGACTCAGCGGCAGAAAGGTACACAGCACTGACACACAGCATGCACGCACGGCAAGGACTGACTCTGAGAGGCTCGCTGAGTAAAGAGTAAAAGGCCAAGCACAAAAGGCTACGTGTCATGACTTCTGTCATGACTTCGTTTGCATGAAATGCCCACAACAGGCAAAGCTGCAGACCCAGAAAGGAGTTTCAAGGCTGCCTAAGGCTGTGGGGGGATGGGGAGTGCAGAGTGAGTGTTAGTGGGTATGTGCTTTTGTGAGGTAACAAATGGTCTGGACTTAGGGGTGGCAGTTGTACGACTGCAGACGCACTTAAAAAAAAAAAAAAAAATCACCCAAGCGCACACTTTGGATCTGGGGAGGGAGTAAACTGTGGAGTGGTGGCACAGGCCTGTAATCCCAGCACACGTGCGAGGTGGAGGCAGAACACAAGTTGAAGGCCACCCTCAGCTGCGTGGGAAGTTTGAAGCTAGCCTGGGCTACAGGAGAGCTTGTCTTGAAAATAAAAATAAAGACCTGGGCTAGCTCAGTCAGTGGTAGAGTGCTTGCCCACTCTCTGGGTTCTATCCCAGGTTCTACAAAACAAGCATAGAAACGTCGATAGCTGAATCATAGCTCAGCAAACAAAAAGGAAAGAGAGATGTATCACAGGTATCCAGGAAGGTGAGGCTTGCAAGCGGGCTTAGTCAGTAAAGTGACCCACATAACAGGGGGACCTGAGTTCAGTTTCCGAGCACAGGCATAAAGAAAAGCTGGGGAAAGGGGGTGCGGTTGAGAATGAGATGGGTCAGCAGGTAAAAGCCCTTGCCACCAAGTCTAATTCCCCGAATCGGATTCTCAGGCCCTTCATAGGAGAAAATGACTCCTGTAAGTTTCCCCCGCACGTATACGTAGCACACAGATACCCACCCACGTACAAAACAAACAAGCAAACAAATGTAATTATAACAAAAAACCCCAAGCCCAAATGTAATTATAACAAAAAACCCCAAGCCTTTCTGGATCAGCCCCACTCCTTCCCATCCTTCTCGCCTATGAATACACAGGGTCCGCTGACGCCTACGAGGAGATCTGTGCCACAGCACAGTTAGGTGAGACGGTGACCTTTCTCAGAGACTCCGATGTACACTTGCCCCCAAATTCTCATTATTGCCCATTTAACAGCACCAGGAATCAGTAAGCCCCCAGCAGCACACGGACAATGTTCACTCTGCCCAATTTTGGAAGGGATGCAGGGTGGCTAAGGCCCCAGACGGGGACTTTGGCCAAGCCTGGGCAGCAGGTACCCTCCTGACAGCTGAGGACACAAGGATGTGAAGGACAAGGCAATGCGGTGGGGCTGTGCTTACAGCTGTAGCATCTCAAGGCCCTTCTACACCCAAACAGCCCAATGGGTGAGACGGGACGCCTCTCAACGGACAGGAATGTCACCCAGGACTCACAAAAGAATGGCAGCTTGCCCAAGTCTCCTCCTTCCAAGTGGCAGACAACATAGCCCCATACATGGGGGTGGAGAGAAACGATTAAGCTGAGGCTGGGCTCCTTCCACAGGCACAGGGCTCCCCCCCCCCTTAGTTCTCACAGACAGCCTGAGAGGCTCCTTCCACAGACACAGGGCCCCCCCCCCCCCCTTAGTTCTCACAGATAGCCTGAGAGGTTGGGCTTTAGCACTTCTGTTTCTGTTGGTGAACACACTTTCATCCCAAAAAACTGCTGGTAGCCGGGGGCGCCCTGCTCAGTAGGGCAGGACTCATTCACAGAATGAACTGTGGGGGTAGACAGGAGCCTTTCCTCACTGAGGCTCTAAGAGGGCCTGTCTGGAAGAAGGCAAGCTTCTTAGATGACCGCCTTGCTCGCAGAGCTGAGTGGGCTTTGGGGTTTTAGGGATTGAGCTTAGGGTCTTACGCTCGCTAGGCAAACATTACAGCACTGAGCCACATCCCAATCCTCCTTATTCTGGGCAGTGGGGGTGGGACAAAGTATCATACCGTAAGCCATGCTGGTTTTGAAATCACTGCAATTTGGCTTCCACAGAATTTCCCAATAACCACGCACCCTTGTGCCCCCCCCGCCCCCCTTTGTAAGATTCTCAGGATGGAACCCAGAGTCTCACATGCTCATCAAGTACTCTACCCACCAAGCTCTACCGCCCGCCCATGATTCAGCTCAAAATCTCACACAGTGCATACCGTTTCGGAAAGTAACACAGACCGCTTGAATGGAAAGAAACTGTAGAAACGGGGTCAGGCCCTGCTATATGCAGTAAGTTAATTGATCCCCTGGGTCTACTTCACGTTGCGGGCAGCTGCCTGCTCTGTACGACCTGGACTCACTTTTTTTTTTTTTTTTTTTTTTTTTCAGGGGCTGGGGATTGAACCCAGGACCTTGCGCTTCCTAGGCAAGCGCTCTACCACTGAGCCAAATCCCAACCCCTCTGGACTCACTCTTTCTGCCATTTCTAACAATCGTAAGCCTCTCCAACTGCAGGTCGGGTGTGTTATTTTTTTTTTTGTGGCAAGACGCGCCTGAAGGATATGCTAACTCTGTGAGAATAGGAAAAACCTGTCAGACCACAGGACACACACCCTGACACATCCGCCTCCTCTCCACCTGTATGTGCTTCTCACCGTGAGGAGGAACATGGTTACTATCTCCCTCACACCTGGCACTGGGAAGAAGTGTGAGAGTGTGAGTGTGTACAATCTGAGCAGCTGAAGGCAGAAAGAGGCCATTTGGGACTTACCTTCTCGCTTCCTGTAGATTCCGGCCAATGGTTTCCCCGGGCATTTGACCTCATGATGTGCGACGGAGTTCTCTTCCTGCAGTGGAGAGCGCATTCCAGAGCATTTGTTCGGACTCATGTAGGCATAGATCTTTGACTGCCCAGCAAACACGTTCTCCTGGAAAGACAAACACAATATTCTGAAAGAGAAACAAAGACAATCCCATGGCGTTTTAAGGGAAGAAGGGGAAGTAAGAATACAAAAGAGATTTCATCACCACTACACGACATGCCAACCAGAAGATGCCAGCCCCAGGAGAGCTCTCTCAGGAGAGCAGCGGCAGATTTTGAAGTCCCAAGTTTGGGGGGAAACATACCCTTCTCTAAAAACCTAGTCCCTAAGGGAGAAGTCTGGCCAGCGGAGGACAAGACCTTAAAGGAAGGTACAGTCCATTTAAGGGAAGAGCTAACCTACCAGCAGCAGGGAGGTCAGAATGACCCAGGGAAAACTGACTCTGGATTCGAAGGGCTGGGCTGAGTCAGGGGTTAGCCCCCCAGGCTAGGGAGTCAGCCACTAGCACAGAAACAGGCCTAAGGGAACCTGGTTAACCACTGGGTGCTGAGGCCAACTGGGAGGGCTTGTTTAGTGCCTGAACCTTCTGCGCCAGGCCTGGCCCCTCTCAAGCCACTGCAGCTCAGCACCTCCCAGTACTGTGGCTGAGTGATGGGAGGCCAATGAGAGCACAGGCTGCTGGCCAGCGCATTTAGGGCGGTCACTCCACTGCAAACCGCACCTTGGCAGCAAACACTGGAGCAGGGTGGGGTGGGGTGGGGTGGGGGTGTCAGTACAGGTCACTGCTGTGTTGGTGTCTTTGGGTGTGGAGCCTCTCCTCGGAGTGGGCTCTCCCCAGAAACAATTCAGGGTCTGGCAGTCTGGTAAGCCACTAAACACCCAAGTCAGACATTCTGATTATTAGAGGGGCGAGAGCAAGCCCCGGACACCCTTGGGAAGGCTGCCACCTCCCAGGACTCAAGGTCTCGGGAGGGGCTGGAAATGCCACCAGGCCACAGTCAAACTTTTCGAGGGCAGACACTGCCAGCCAGGGTCACAGTGGAGCCGGACCCACTCGTGGCGAGGCGGCAGAGATAGAAGCTGCCCCAGGCCAGTCCGGCCGGCAAGCACCGATGGGGGGGCCCCCTGCTGTGCCCACGTGCGCGAGGCCCGGGCCCGGCAGGCGCGCTGCTCAGTGCGGGGAAGGAGCCTGCTTACCCCGTCGCTGCGGGGCCTCCCCGGGCCCCTCCGCTCCACCATCTCCGGGCCCGGGGCCGTCGCCGCCACCGCCGCTGCCGCCGCCTCCACCGCGCGGGGCTTGCACATCTTCCTGCCTGGAGAGGGGGGACCCGGGGGAAGCGGGGGAGGGGCGCTCAGGGCGCGGCGGCGCGGGCCGCGGGACCGCGGGGGCCCGCCGCAGCCATGTCTCCAAGCCCGCACGCAGGGGGCCCGGCTGCGCTGTCCCAGGGCCCAGGCCCGAGCCGCGGCGCCCTTCCCACCCGGCCCGGCCGGGGGCCTCCTGCGCCCGCCCCACCCCATGCGCCCGGGCCCGACACACCCACCTGCAGCCCGGCTAGGCCCATGGCGGCACGGCCGGCGCCCTCGCCCTCGCCGCGGCCCGGCCACCAGCGCTGCCGCCGCCGCTGCTGCTGCTGCTGCTGCCGCCGCCACCAGCGCCGCCGCGGCGCCCCGGGAAAGGGCCGGCGGCGCCCCACGGCGCCCGCTTCGCCCATGGCCCGCAGCAGGCCAGGCGCCCCGCGCGCGCCGCAGCCGGGGCCGGGAGCGAGGCCGGGGACGGCGCGGGCTGGGGCGGCGCTGCCAGGCGCCTGCAGGGGGGGCGCGAGGGTTCGCGACAGCCAATCCTGGCTCAGCGCAGCCCCTCGCGCGCGCGCCCCCGGCCACTCCGCGCAGCGACTGCACGGCGCCCGGAGCCCGCACCCGGGCCGCGTCTGCATGCGTGGGATGTTCACGCGAGCCCGGGTGTCCACCCTGTGGGCACCCTAATAGGTGGGTAGGCTCTAGGGCCACAGAACCAGGAAGTGATGGGCCCTCGTCCAAAGCTAGGCAGACTCAGCCTGTAGCCGGTAGGAGGCCCTGAGGAGCCTGGGAGCCCTGGCTAGCCTTGATAAGTTTGCTGGGGTTCTTCTGCCATGCTATCTTGTGTACGCCCCAGAATAGCCCGGGGAAGACAGACACCATTATTACCTCTTTCGAACAGATGGGGAAACTGAGGCTCAGAGAAGCGATGGACCTGGCCAAGTTCTCACATCTAGATTCCGGCCCAAGCCAACAGACCAGAGTGACTGCACTCCTAAACCGCTACTCCTAGCTCTTTCAGATGAAGAAACTGAGATTGGGAGGAGCTACAGGGAGGCAGAAGGGTTTTGCAAGCAGGTCACCCACCTTGTGTTCCTGTGGCCCTCCCTGTAAGAACTGCCTAGGTAGGCAGGATTCCAGGCAGTCTGGTGGCTGCTTACTGCCTTGTGCCGTTGTGCGGTGGCTGTGTTAAGGCTTGCGGCAAAGCTTTGCTGTATTTATGCAAAGTCATAGACGCAAAGGACACAAGAAGGTACCCAGCGCCTGCCTTAGCATTAGGACCACACGACTAAGTCACTTCCGGAGTCTGGCCCTCTATGTCTTAGTAGCTAAAATTCCAAAGCTTTGTTTTCCAAGACCAACCCACAACATCTACAATAAAGGGCTGTTACACGGGCGCCTCTTCACCTTCCCTCCTGTTAAAAGGCCTTATACTGAGGATGATTACAGGACAAGCCACTCTCAGGGCATTAACACCTCATCTACTTGCTTTAATAACTATCAAAGTTAGAGGCCTACTCCCAACTCTAACTTCCCATCCCTCCGTAGAGCCTTCCACCCTTGGATCCTGGAGACTACCGGAAGTTAAAAAAAAAAAGATACTAAAAGCGACCCTCAGTGGTAAATCACAAGCCCCCAACACACGAAGCCGTGGGTTCGATCCGGAGAACTGCAAATAAACAAGCGATGGGAACTATCCCATTTGAATTGTACATGGCTGGCTCCTCCAGTCTCTTCTTGGCAGGCTAAGGCCGAATGATTGCAGGTTTGAAGCCACTCTGAGCTGTAAAGACGTTTTAAAGAACGACATAGAAGGGTTGGGGATTTAGCTCAGTGGCCCTGGGTTCGGTACCCAGCTCTGAAAAAAAGAAAGAAAAAAAAAAAAAAAAACCGACATAGAAATACAAACTCTATTCTTGCTAGGACTTCAGAGGACCATAAACTGACAACGATGTTGTATCCTGAATGTTTGCAGTGAGCATCAATTAATTAAAACTCCTGACTATGGTCATACTATTTATTATTCCTGTCTCACGCCTATGGAAACTGAGGCTTGGGACACACCACTTATCTACTGTGACAAGGAAGAAATGAGATTGGAGCTCACTTCTGCTATGTGGTGGCAGAGGCGCCTTGTAGGCCACAATGACTGTTATAGAATTGATCCCATGAGCAATGGGAAAATAGGGGAAGTAAAAGTCAGGTGATAGAAATCTGTAGTGTTAAGCTGCTGAGAACTGAACGTAGAAGAAAGGCAAACCCATTTGGAAGGAACAGAAGAGATGAGGAGTGTTGATGGGCTGGCCTGCCTCAAAATAGAGCACATGGTGGTTCACACCTGCAAGCCCTACACCAAACCAAACTGCAGAGGGATTTGAATCCAGAAGCACGGCGACTGACTAGAGACACGCCATTACTACACACCCTTAATCCTGTATAATGAAGATAAAGTTCATTTGTAGATGGAAGCACCTATGTTTGAAAGTGATGTCTGATTGAGAGGCAGATCTGAGGAAGATCTGACAGAATAGGATATGCTCAACTCTCACGGGAACAGAGAGAAAAGAAGAGGCTACTTAGAGAGCAGTGCAGAGAGAAAGGAAAGGAAGAGATGGCACTTTTACCAGGGCAGTTGTACAGAGACAGGTTGCAGAGAGGGAACAAGGTATTTACAGGTTCACGGGTGAAGACAGAACAAGCCAGAGAATGAGAAGGAGCCAGAAGATTGGAAAAGATTTCCAGAGTTGGTAGGAGGCAATTCAGTCAGAAGCCAAGAGATGACAATTTGAATCAGTCAGCTTGGGGAGGAGTTTTGAGCCAGCCAGCTGAGCTGAACCAGCCAGCCAGAGTTCAGAAGGAACTAGAAAAGATGCGTTTGTTCAGCAGTAAGTTTCAGAGGCTTAAACCAAGTTAACACCCAGGTCCTTGGGAAGCTGAGGCAGGGAGAGTGCCTGAGTTCTAGGCCAGCCTGAGCTACAGAGTGAGTCTCCATCTAAAACTCTCCACGTGAAAACAAAACCAAAACCAGGCCCCAGATATTGTAGTACATGTCCTTAATTCTAGTACTCTGGCGGCAAGCAGATCTCTGTGAGGGTTTGAGGCTAGCCTAGTCTGCACAGTGAGTTCAGGGCAGCTGGGACTATACAGAGAGACTCTGTCTAAAGAAGTGGGGGCAGGGTGTAGAGAGAGGAGAAGGATGTGTAAGAGAGCTTACCTAGCAAGTGTTAGGCTCCAGGTCCTAGGAGCACGTAGCTAGCCGTGAGAGTCAAAATACTGGGCAGAAGCTAAACAACTTTGTCCTTAGCTTTAGCTGAGAAATGGAGGCTATGGCATAGCAAAGACACAGCACAGCTAAAGTGTGTGACTCCACACTTCACCTTTGACCTCTGTAGAATGTTTCACAGGTTTATACAGACATACAGATTTATATAGGTTAACTGAAATAATGTTTGGATCTCAATTATAATTATTCCCATATTTCAATAATAGTTTTCTTCTTCTAATTTAATTAAGCTGTTTGTTATTGTTTTGATGTTTCTAAACTGAGTTTCTCTGTGTAGCTCTGGCTATCCTGGAACTTGATTTGTAGACCAGGCTGACCTCGTACTCAGAGACCCAGCTGCCTCTGCCTCCTGATTGCTGGGATTAAAGGCTTTCAATCACCCTACACACAGCTCAATCAAATCAAGTTTTACTCCCCCAAACTCATTATTTTAAGCATACATTGGTGCTTTGCCTGCATGTATGTCGGTGTACTACATGTGTGCAGTGGCCTTGGAGATCAGAATGTTTCCAGAATGCTACCATGTGGTAGAATACAGAGATGCTCAGTGGTCAAGAACACTGCTGCTCGGGGGTTGGGGATTTAGCTCAGTGGTAGGGCGCTTGCCTAGTAAGCACAAGGCCCTGGGTTCTGTTCTCAGCTCCGAAAAACAAAACAAAACAAAACAAAACACTGCTGCTCTTCCAGAGTACCCAGGTTCGATTTCTAGTATCCACAAGGCTGTTCACAACCTTCTATAGCTCCAGTTTCAGGGGAATCTGAGACCCTGTTCTCATTTCTGTGGTCAGTAGACACACATGGTGCATAGAAACATGTGGACAGACCTCCCCTACACATTAAATAAAAGTAATAGTTTGAAAAGTTTAAAAAGGGGCTGGAGAGATGGCTCAGCGGTTAAGAGCACCCAACTGCTCTTCCAGAGGTCCTGAGTTCAATTCCCAGCAACCACATGGTGGCTCACAACCATCTGTAAAGAGATCCAATGCCCTCTTCTGGTGTGTCTGAAGACAGCTACAGTGTACTTATATATAATAAATGAATAAATAAATCTTTAAAAAAAAAAAGAAAAGTTTAAAAAGGTGTTTGGTGGTGATAGAGGTAGAAATTCACCTTTTTATAACTAAGTCAGACAATTTAAATACACTTCTAGATACTTATTATTTTCCCAAGGAAAAACTTAAGTGTTAAACTTGGCATGGTGGTTGGTGTATGCCTAAAATCCCTGAATTTGAGGGCCAAGGACAAGAGGATCACTGCAAGTTTGATGCCAGCGTGGTCTACATAATGACTTCCATTTTGGTAAAGGCTATGTACTGAGACTCTGTATCAAAAACAAAAACAAAAACAAAAAAAACAAAAAAAACAACCCAAAACCCAAACAGGTGCTTGGAAAGCTTAAGAAACAGGATAGATGGATGGTTTAAGAGTGAAACTAATGTTAATATTCTCTAGGTAATGAAACACTTTAACGTGAAGTTCATTATACCTCATTTCTGGTTAGTATCTGAAGAAGTCTTGTCTCTAAAGACCCTGTGGGAATGCTGGGAGAATAAATACTGCAATAGGGTGCAGAGCATGCCAATGGGCCCAATAACTATTCCCTGAATGAATGACGAATTAATCTGATTATTACTCTACAGAGCAGTCTGCACTAAGGTACTTTTCCACTAAGACGTGAGGTTTTGGTGTTTCGAGAAAATATTCCACGTTATAAAAACAAAAAACAAACAAACAAAACTGACTCTCCAGTCACCCTCAAGTTTTTGGTCCTTTTGCATGTGACACTGAGGCTAGGAATGGCCAGCAGGTGAAGATTCCTTTGCCGCATAACAGGGGACTTTTGTCCTGACAGCAAATTATGTCTTCAAAGATGGATTTGCCTCGCGCGGCCGCACGAATCCACCCACGCCATCTCCAGTAGGCTGAAGTCCTGCCCGGTTTAGGGGTGAAGGGCTGCTCCACCAGGCACCTGGGGGACCTGATTCTCACCCCGAAAAGGACCAGGGACCTGGCCTGACGCCACGGTACAGAGCTGACTCAGGGGCGCACACTGCTGGAGATGCATGTCAGCAATCTGCGCCCTGCCTCGGGGTTACCCCCCTCCAGCAGCCAGGCTCGTGGCATCAGTAACCAACGTTCCCTGGAGGGGCGCTGCGCTCAAGTTTCCATGAGCTTGACATACGGATATACCAGCTCCGGGAAGACTGGCTGAACCACAGGCGCCCACGCGTCCAGACCGGGAAAGCGCTGCCCAACAAGGGTAACTGCCTGCGGAAGCAGCTAGAGTCCCAAGTCCCTCTGGGTCCCCGCACTCCACCGTAGGAGGATGCCTGTGAGCGTCCGCTCCCGCACCTTGCATTCTCAGCAGTGCGGCTCTCTCCTAGGCAGTCCCCCTGCGCTGGCCACCCTAACAAATACCTCTAGCCATGGCCCGGCTCTGTCACCGCCTGGAATCTCCCGGGAAACCCAGCTTTCGAAAAAAGTTGCAACAACTGTAGCCAACTGCTCAGCTAGACCGCGGCTGCGGATGCTGATTGGAGCCGTCGCCCGCTCTTTCGCGAGCTGCCCGCTGTGATTGGCGGGCACGAGGCCAGGGCCCGCCCTTCTCCCCGCCTCTCTGCAGGAGGCTGGGCCTGCAGCCAGGTGGAGGGGGTGACTTTAAATTTGATCATCTCCTGACACTGATTGGCTGAGATAGAAAAAAATCATCTTCTGCTATTGGGAGGGATGAACCGTAAGCTCCGCCCTCCCTGCATGAAGCTCCACCTCAGGTTCTTCAATAGTCAGTTGGAGGACCCGGTATAGAGGTGAACCTAACCAGGAACTTCCGGTTTCCCTTAGGTTTGACCGGAAATCAGACCTTTGACTTGTCGACCTTTCCTTATGCTCTTGAGCAGCGGTCACGTTCAGAAGTTTGTCATCTCTATCACCTTGACGTCCACTCTTACTTTGGCAGTGTCATTCGAATTCCTACGTTGCAAAAGGCTTACTGCAAAAAGTATGTTTTCCCAGTATGTAAACTCTGTGGGTACAACTCCTATGAATTGGATCAATGGGTAAACTCAACCTCAAAAATGCGGCCCAGGGGCTGGGGATTTAGCTCAGTGGTAGAGCGCTTACCTAGGAAGCGCAAGGCCCTGGGTTCGGTCCCCAGCTCGAAAAAAAGAACAAAAAAAAAAAAAAAAATGCAGCCCAAACTGCCTGCTGATTTTACAGATGGGATAGTAGACTATTTCCCTTCAGACCCTAGGTAAATATTAGGACTGCTACAAAGCCACCTAAACTCCAGAAAAGCAGTTCAGGGCAAGGTCCCAGATAAGCACAAGTATCCTGAGTGGTCTTGGCTTTAGATGCAGTGAGGGTAACACTAGGTATTTTCTTTGTGGAATACACACTTAGTTTACCCCACATTGTCAAGGATTTTCCACTGCAATAGGGTAGTTGGAAAGCAAAGTAAGAGGGGCTCCTTGGGTAAAAGTACCAGCCACCAAGCCTGATGACTTGAGTTTGATCACCGAGATATGTGTGACAGGAGGTGAGAACGGATTCCTGTAGATTGTCCTTGATTTCCACACATATACAAATAAATGCACACACAGACACACACACACACACACACACACACACACACACAGGGCACTTGAGAGGCAGAGGCAGACAGATATCTGAGCTCACACAGTGAGTTCCAGGGCAGCCTGGGCTAAACAAAACGAAACAAAAATAAATTAAAAAAAAAAAAACCCAAAATATCCCGGCTCCAAACAAGCAAAAATCAAAAAGATTCCTGGCTAAGGAGGTCTCTATGGTTTTTTTTTTTTTTTTTTTTTTTTTTTTTTTTTTCAGAGCTGGGGACCAACCAGGGGCCTTTGCTTGCCATAGGCAAGCGCTCTACCACTGAGCTAAATCCCCAACCCCATTATGTTTTTTTTTTTTTTAAGATTGATTTATTTACTATATATGAGTATAGATCCCATTACAGATGGTTATGGGCCACCTTGTAGTTGCTGGGATTTGAACTCAGGACCTCTGGAAGAACAGTCCATGCTCTTAACCACTGAGCCATCTCTCCAGCCCAGGAGGTCTCTAAAAAAAAGGTTAAAAGAGTACTCCAGGCCAGGAGTCCCACTGCCTGAAGGGCCTCTGACCAGTGGTCAGGGGGCAGTCTCTCCTGGGACTCTTCCACTAGTGCAGCTCTGCTCACTCCCCCTGCCTGCTAGGAGGAACCCGCTTCTGCACTTGTCACTTCAGTATCTTCCATTCTTCCTTTTCACTTGGCTGGTCCTGCAGCACCTCCTTAAACAGTTTGCTATTTTCAATCCTTTGAGTTGACTGTTGCCGCTCACAGCTGTAAGTCCTGCACCCCTGACTGGGCCTGAAGGACTGTCAAGAGTTTGAGGCCCTCCATGGTAGTTCACAATCTCCAGTCTTCAAGCAGATCTCACGCCGTTTTTTGGCCTCTGAGGGCATCAGGCATACAGGCATACAGATGGTTCACAGACATGCAGGCACACAAAAGAATTTGTAAAGTAAAGACAGAGAGACACACAGAGAGAGAATTGCCATGCATGGTAGTGCACACCTTTAATCCCAGCACCCAGGAGGCAGAAGCAGGTAGATCCCTGAATTTGAGGCCAGCCAGGTCTATGTTTTTAGTTCCAGGATAACTAGGACTACATAGACCCTATCTCAACAAGCAAGAGAATTTGAGGTCATCTTATATACATACGTACAAAATAATTCTTTTTCAAGACAGAGTTTCTCTGTGTTGTCCATGAATTAGATCTACAGACCAGAATAACCTGGAACTCAAAAGGTCTGCCTGTCTCTGCCTCCAAGTGCTGAGAATAAAGGAATATGCCACTACAGTCAGTTTTATTTTTTGTTTTTTTGTTTTATTTTGTTTTGTTTGTTTTAAGATTGGGTGTCGGGGTTGGGGATTTAGCTCAGTGGTAGAGCGCTTGCCTAGGAAGCGCAAGGCCCTGGGTTCGGTCCCCAGCTCCGAAAAAAAGAAAAGAAAAGAAAAAAAAAATGTGTATGGGTGATTCGCCTGCACATGTCTATGAACTGCATACACAAAGTGCCCACAGAGGCGTGAAAATGGTTTTGGATACCCTAGAACTGGAATCACAAACCACTGTGAGTTATATCATGTGGGTGCTGGGAATTTGACCCCAGGCCTCTGGAAGAGTGACAAGTGCTCATAACGCCTGAGCTTTCTCTTCATCCCTCAACAATTATTTTTAAATTAAGCTGGGTACGGTATATAGATCTTGAATCCCAGCAGTAGAGAGTAATTTAAATTACTTAAAGATATTGCTTTAAGTAATGGTGTGGGTGTGGTGGCAAATTTCTCTGCTTAAATGGGAGAATTGGAAGTTCAATACCAGCCTGAACCTTTCCTCAAAATAACAGAAAAAGTATAGAGGTGTAAATTGTATAGGAAGATACAAAATGGTATATTAAAAATTAAATCTGGGGCTAGAGAGATGGCTCAGCGGTTAAGAGCACTGACTGCTCTTCTTGAGGTCCTGAGTTCAAATCCCAGCAACCACATGGTGGCTCACAACCATCTGTAATGGGATCAGATGTCCTAAGGTGTGTCTGAAGACAGCTACAGTGTACTTCTATATAACAAAATAAATAAATCTTTATAAAAAAAAGTTAAATCAGGAGTTGGGGATTTAGCTCAGTGGTAGAGCGCTTGCCTAGCAAGCGCAAGGCCCTGGGTTCGGTCCCCAGCCCTGAAAAAAAAAAAAAGAAAAAGAAAAAGGAAAAAGAAAAAGAAAAAAAAAAGTTAAGTCTTGGGCTGGAGAGATTGCTCAGTGGTTAGAGCACTGATTGCTCTTCCAGAGGTCCTGAGTTCAAATCCCAGCAACCTCATGGTGGATCACAAGCATCCGTAATGAGGTCTGATGCCTTCTTCCTCTGTGGCAGAAGACAGCTACAGTGTACTCATATAAATAAAAATAAATCTTAAAATTAAATCTGAGAATTAAATTTTCTGAAGACTTCTAATGTATGTGCAGGTTCAGGTAAAGGAAAGAAGAGATTTTTGGATATTGCCAGTGTCTCTCACAGGCATTGAGCTAATAAAGTGAGCCTCACGGACCTTCCTGATGCCATCTCTCAGTTTCAAGATTACAAGCATGAACCATAATCCCCAGCTCCAGAAAACTAAAACTAAGCTAAAAAGGTGGAGGTAGTGGCGTAGGGATCAAACTCAGGCCCTCATTTCAAGCATTCTTCCAACTGATCACCTGCCCAGCCCACCCCCTTCCTCTTTGAGACAGGGGGATCACTCTGTACTCCTGGATGGCTAGGACCTCACTAAGTAGACCAGGCTGGGCTTCTGAGTCCTGGGATTGCTGGCATGGGCTGCCACACCCAGCTCTCTTTTGCTGTTTTGTTCTGTTCTTATCTTTATGACCTGAGGTCATTTCGGAATAGAGTTTAATAGTCTCAGAGACTGGTGCCCTGGAGTCGTGACAGTCTGTGGATATAGGCAGCTTACACATGTCCCATTTGGCAAAACTATAATGGCTGAGTGGTTTAGGTTCTGAATTACACTTCCAGAGGACAACAGTCTGATACCCAGAATCTATATCAGGGGCCTCACAATTTTCTGTAACTCTAGTTCCAGGACATCTGATGCCCTTATCCTCTGTGGGTATCCACACTCATGTGGTGTGCACTCATGCTAACACACACATAGTTAAATGAAAAATTAAATAAAAACTAACACATGGCCGTTACCATTGCAAATACCTAGAGTGTACATGAACACAAAAGTTACTGGAGAGTAGGGAAAGTCACCACTGTCATGCAGCCATCAGAAGAAATGGGACCTAAGCCGGGGGTGGTGGTGCTTGCCTTTAGTCCCTGAACCTGGGAGTGAGAGGTAGGCAGATGATCACTAATTCCAGGCCAGCGTGGTCTACAGAGCCAGTTCCAGGACGGAGAGGATAGCATGGAGAAACAGTGTCTTGGAAACCAAACCAAGCAACCAACCAAACAGCAACAAAACCAAATGAAACAAAAGACTGCTTGCTGCTCTGTTAGAGGACCTGGGAATCTGGTGCCCTCTTCCGTCCTCTGTGGACACCAGACATAGAAGTGGTGTACATCTATAGATGTATGCAACACACACACACACACACACACACACACACACACAGAGTCACAGACTGTTGTTGTAAAAACGTAAAAAGAAAAAGGTAAAGTTGTTTTTACCCCGCTAGCTCTGGCACCGTAGTGTCCCAAGATATCTGTTAGACATCTGGGCAGAAACACATCCCAACCGCACACTTTCCTACACTCAAACCTTCACATAAAAGAACACACAACACAATAATCTTTGACCCAATCGGTAAGATATAATTGCCCACTTAAACATACAAAGCCCGGTACCATCCATCCCTTGAGAACATTAATAACAACTTGTAAATACACAGAGCAGAATCTTAACATCACCTGCCATGGCTTCTCACCCTCTCCTCTCCTGTCTCCTCCTCTCTCTCCTAGTCTCTCCTCCTCTTCCTGCAAACTTCTCTCCCGCCCATCCTTCCAATGACAGACCTCCTTCTATTCTGTACCTGCCCCTCACCTGTACTTTACAAATTCAATGGCAAGGTTCTGGTGAAGTCACCTGATTCCTTTTTTTTTTAAATGTTTATTTATTTGATGTATATTACAGATGGTTGTGAGCCACCTTGTGGTTGCTGGGATTTGAACTCAGGACCTCTGGAAGGGCAGTCAATGCTCTTAACCACTGAGCCATCTCTCCAGCCCCACCTGATTCCTGAGTAAAAAACACACACACACACACACACACACACACACACACACACACACACACACACACCAGTTTGCTGCACAATTATAATTATGCTTTTACTTTTTGCTGGATTGATGTGTATTCAATTATAAAGGCAGAGGTCCCAACAGCAGAGGAGGCCCTGGTTTTCTTGCCCTTGGATGCCTCCCCACTACCGTGGAAGCCTGGTTCCAGATATGAAATGAAGTGAGAAGTGTTTGGTAAATAGTCAACGCTATGCCCAAACAGGATTCTTAATTGTCTGCTTTCAGTAGCATCTCCATTCTAGGTGTCCCCTAAATGAGTATTCCTCCTGCACAGAGTTCCCCACTATCTTACTTCCTATACCCTAAATCATTATGTTGTCTTTCCACGGACATTCAAAGACATCACACACAATTACCATAGTTTAGAAAACTAGTCTGGGGGGCTGGAGAGATGGCTCAGTGGTTCAGAGCACTGACTGCTCTCCCAGAGGTCCTGAGTTCAAATCCCAGCAACCACATGGTGGCTCACAACCATCTGTAATGAGATCCATGCCCTCTTCTGGTGTGTCTGAACAGCTACAGTGTACTTATACATAATAAACAAATCTTACAAAAAAGAAAAGAAAAGAAAACTAGTGTGGGCTGGAGAGATGGCTGAGCAGTTAAAAGCACTGGCTGTTCTTCCAAAGTTCCTGAGTTCAAATCCCAACAACCACATTGTGGCTCACAAACAGCTATAATGGAATCAGATACCCTTTTCTGTTATGCAGGTATACATGAAAACAACACTCACAAACACATGCATAGACAAATAAATATCCATTTAACATAAGAAGAGAAAAATAAGGGGTTGGGGATTTAGCTCAGCGGAAGAGCGCTTGCCTAGCGGCGCAAGGCCCTGGATTCGGGTCCCCAGCTCCGAAAAAAAAAAAAAAGAAAAATAGTCTAGTTTTTCCTTCCTTCCTCCCAAGACAGGGTTTTTTTTTCTCCACCCCCACCCTCCACCTCCGGAGCTGAGGACTGAACCCAGGGCCTTGCGCTTTCTAGGCAAGTGCTCTACCAATGAGCTAAATCCCCAACCCCAAGATAGGGTTTCTTTGTGTAGCCACGACTGTCCTTCAGTGACCTTTAGGTTTCCAGTCTTTTCCTTCTACAGATCTTGCTGCCGTGGGTAACCTTGTCCTCAATGCTGTGTGCATGAGCTGTTGTAAGCAGCTCCTGAAATGCCATCTTTCAGATGGCGTCAATGTAAAGAGATTATGCAGAGAAAGCCGCAGGCACCGGGATGCTCAGAAAGAATCTCACAGAGCACCCAAGTCAGGCCTCACTATCAAAGCTTGTACTCACCTGGTCCAATAGTGCAGTGATTTGTAATTCTAAAGACACTTGTGTGAACTTTAGTTTGGACAGATTGGAACAAAGGTGCACTCCTCAGAGTGCACCAATAACAGACCAAAGTATGAGGCCAAATCAATGAACGAGGGCTTACTGACAGGCATGGATGACCTCAAGGCACTCCTGGACCACTGGAAAGTCTTATGGTTCACCAGCTTCCCTTAGCTGTAGAGGAAGAGCTCCTCCTTCAGGCAACCTTCCGTCTTCTAGTACCTCTGGAGGCCACAGGGCCACCTATAATTAGGGCGGAGCTGCACAGAGCTGGCTGTAGGAAGGAACAGCTGGAGTGTCAGAAACAAACAGGCTCCATGGTGTCTGTATTGAGTAGTCACAGCTGCCCTGGTGAAGGTGATTGTCCCTGGAGGACAGCATTCTCCAAAGGCACTAACATTGTAACAATAGTTCCTCAGATAGCTTTCTTGCTGGTCCGCTCCCATCTATCTGCCTTTGTTTGTTTCTCTCTTCCTTTCTTTTTCTTTCTTTCTTCCTTTCTTTCTTTTTTCTTTCTTTCTCCCCCCCCCTTTTTTTGACACAGGATCCCACTCTGTCACTCAGGCTGACCTTAAACTTGACCCTTAGTGCTGAGGTGACAGTCATACACTGCAGCTCCTTTCCAAAGCCATCTGCCTGTACTGCGTACACGATGGGTTCCTATCTGCCTCTTGCTGTCGTGTGCACTTCAGCTTGAACGACCTCGTGAATAGCAATGGAAATATGTTTGTATTGTTTGTGTCTTATAAAAATTGTTGTTTGTATTCAAAGGAAAAACTTAATAGGGTCTCGGGAGATGGCTTAGCCCAGCACCCGCATGACAGCTCATGACCATCTATAACTCTAGTTCTGTGGGATGCCATGCCCTCTTTTGGCCTCCAAGGGCATTGCATGCATGTACCTGGAGATTAACACTCAAACACACAAATATGAAGTAAAAATAAATCATAAGGCTGGGTATGGTAGTACATGCCTTTAACCCTGGCATTTGGCAGTGGTAGAGGGATCTGTGAATTCCAAGCGAGCATGGTCTACATAAGAGAGATGTAGGACAGCCAGAGTAGAAAGACCCAGTCATACACACACAAAAAAATCTTGATTTTTTTTTTTGTTGTTGTTTGTTTAACATTTGGGTGTTAGTATAAGCCTCTGCCTCCTATGGCGTGCGTGCGTGTGTGCGTGTGTGTGTGTGTGTGTGTGTGTGTGTGTGTGTGTGTGTGTGTGTGTGTGTGTGTGTGTAGAGGTCAGAGGGACTATGGGAGTTGGTTCTCTCCTTTCACCATGTTAATTGCGGGGATGAAACTCAGATTAGCAGGTTGGTTATATCACTGGCTCTGTCTTATTAAGACAAACAATAACAAATCAACTTTGAGACAAGGTCTCATGTTGCCCAGGCTGGTCCTGAACTCACTATGAAGCAGATGATAACTTTAATCTACTGATCTGACTGCGTCTCCCTTTCCAAAGCTTAGATGACATGTATGTACTGAGCGCCCAGTTTTATATGGTTCTTGAATCCAGGGCTTTTAAAATGCAAGGTAAGTGCTCCAAAATGAGTCTCATCTCCCATCTGTCTTTTCCCCCCAGTGACAAGAGTTTCTCTGTCTAGTTCTGGCTGTCTAGAACTCACTCTGTATAACATGCTGGCCTTGAACTGAGAGACCTGCCTGTCTCTGCCCCCTGAATGCTGAGATGAAGGCATTTGACACCATCAGCAAGCTTTCCAGCCCTGTCTTTTCTTTCTTTCTTTTTTATAAATATTTATTTATTTGTTATGTAATTATGTAGAGGTATACTGTAGCTGTCTTCAGACACACCAGAAGAGGGCATCAGATCCCATTACAGATGGTTGTGAGCCACCATGTGGTTGCTGGGAATTGAACTCAGGACCTCTGGAAGAGCAGTCAGTGCTCTTTACCACTGAGCCATCCCTCCAGCCCCTGGCTTTGTACTTTATGTTTATAGTTCTTTTTCCTCAATAAATGGGAGGAACCTTATATCTCTTACTATAGATAAAAATCTCCAGGGGTTGGGGATTTAGCTCAGTGGTAGAGTGCAAGGCCCTGGGTTCGGTCCTCAGCTCTGGAAAAAAAAAAGATGCTCAGTAAAATCTCCATAATTGATCAAAGAATTAAATGTAAGACCACAAACTATAAAACCATTAGAAAAAATGGAATATTCAGGACATTAATTGAGGCAACCACTTTTTGGATACGAGTTCAAAACATATGTCACCAAGTGTCTTTACTAGGGTTTTATTGCTGTGAGCAGACACCATGACCAATGCAAGTCTTATAAAAGACAACATCTAATTGGAGGCTGGCTTGCAGGTTCAGAGGTTCAGTCCATTATCATCAAGGTGGGAGCATGGCAGCCTCCAGGCAGGCATGGTGCAGGAGGAGCTGAGAGTTCTACATCTTTATCTGAAGGCTGCTAGTGGAAGACTGGCTTCCAGGCAACTAGGGTGAGGGTCTTAAGCCCACGCCCACAGTGACACACCTACTCCAACAGGGCCACACCTCCTAATAGTGCCACTCCCTGGACCAAGCATATACGAACCATCCCACCAAGAAATGGGCAAATTGGATTATGTTTAAACAGCTTCTATATAGCAAAAAAAAGCTCATCAACAGAATAGATAGTCACCAAAGGAGGAAAAGCCGTGCAATATATTTATCCAATAAGGGGTAAAGATCCAGAGTACATTAGAAGTTTAAACTACAGTAGCAAATTTACATAGTAGAATTAGATGTAAAATGTGCAAAACCAGCTTAATCGGTTTCTTGTTTGCTTTTGTGTGTACAGTTGTTTGTCACAAGCAGAGTCTCGCCATACAACCTGGCTGGCTGCGAGTTCCGTATGCAGACAATGCTGGTTTCAAACTCTCACCTCCCACCTCCCAAGGGCTCAAATTAAAGCCACGTGCCACCGCTCCTGCCATATTTTTAAGATATACCTTAAAAACGAAAAAGAAGGGGTTGGGGATTTGGCTCAGTGGTAGAGCACTTGCCTAGCAAGCGCAAGGCCCTGGGTTCGGTCCCCAGCTCCGAAAAAAAGAATAGGAAAAAAAAAAAAAAAAGACAGAAATGGGCCCTGCGGTGGCCAGGCCTTCAATCCCAGCGCTCAGATACTGCAGCTGGTCTTTGCTACTTTGTGAGTTCTTTTTTCCCACCCTTTACTCCCCGGTTTCACCCCCATTCACTAGATAGGAGAGAAGAAAGGATAGAAGGGAGGGGGAGAGATAGAGATAATGAAAATCTAAAATCTTTCCTTTGTTTCTTCTTCGAGCCCGACCCTATCTAGCAGGGCTTTACCATTTATATAACCTCTGATAAGTTCCCAGAATTCCAAACATCACACAATTGCAGAAAGTATCTGCAGCTGGCAAAATCACAGGTCTGCTAGAGCACGAGGCAAGTCAGAATCAGCTGCTGCTGCAGACATTCTGAAGCAGCCCCATATCCCTACACCTAGGAAGAAAGCTCATTTTTATATTTCTGTACTTTTTTAAAGAAACCGAAACTCCATATGTGATGGTTTGCATATGTTTAGCCCAGGGACTGGCACTATTAGAAGGTGTGGCCTTGTTGGAGGAAGTGTGTCACTATGGGAGTGGGCTTGGAGACCCTCCCACTAGCTGTCTGAGGATACTCAGTCTGTTCCTGGTGGCTTACTTTGGATGAAAATGTGGCACTCTCAGCTCCTCCTCCACCATGCCTGCCTGGATGCTGCCATGCTCCAGCCTTGGTGATAATGGACTGAACCTCTGAACCTGTAAGCTCAACTCAATGTTACTTATGAGTTGCCTTGGTCATGGTGTCTGTTCACTGCAGTAAAACCCTAATTATGAAACCATATTTCTCAGAACTTGTCATAACAGTAGAACTCTGTCGCCTAGCAAGCCACGACCAGGAAACTAGCAAAGGAGCCGAAGTCTGAAGAGACACCTGCACTGGCATGTTTATTATGGTACTGTTCGGTAAACCCAGATGGGGAATTAACCTTTCACTAGTGGATGAACGACAATGAAAACATGGTGTAGTCAAGTAAGTGTTATCTCAGCCACTTGAGAAGCAGAGGCAGGAGGATAAAGAGTTCAAGGTTGGGTTGGAGAGATGACTCAGGGATTAAGACCACTTGATGCTCTTCCAGAGGACCCTGGTTCAGTTCCCAGCACCCCCATGGCAGCTCATGTCTGTAACTCCAGTTCCAGGGAATCCGACATCCTGAAACAGACATACATGCAAGTGAAACACCAGTGAACATAAAATAAAACTAACAACAAATACAACATAAATGTGTGTGTGTGTGTGTGTGTGTGTGTGTGTGTGTGTGTGTATGTAGGTAGGTTCCTGTCCAGGTGATACATGATTTGACAGTAGAGAGTGGGAGTGGGGCGGGGGACAAAGTTTTTGTAAGGTGGGAGAGAGGAGGAAGGAGGAGATCAAGATGGATCTTGTCTAGGTGGGCGGTTTATATCTTTATCAGTTAGCAGTGAATTTACTGTGTGGATGAATTGTGGATTGAGAATTTAACATATAAATCTAATTGCTAAATTATAAGGTTTTGGAACTTTGATTACACCGGGCCAAAGAGGACAGTGTGTGAAAGAAATGGCTGAGAGGCAGTTGGAGTGTGCAGGTCTGGTTCTCTTGCCCGTGGGGAGTGAGAACGCGCAGGGCCTGCAGAACCAGTGTGTGCCAGGCATGGTAATTGCTGTCTAGGGGACCTGGCAGAGAGGGCAGCTAAAAGGAAGACAGCCAGGAGAGGGTGGCTTTCAGACTGTGAAAGAATAGCAGTTGGAGTGAACAGATCCAGCTCATGGGAACTGATAGAAACAGTTCCTTTTTGATTTTTATCGCAACATTTTTATACATACATACATATATATATAAACAAATACAACATAAATTTAAAAAAGAGTTCATGGTCATTCATGGCTGCATGGAGCATTTTGGATCAATCAAGGCCATATTAGACAGAATCAAAACAAAAGAGGAATACTATTCAGCCATAAAAGGATTGCACTTATGTCATTTGAAGCAACATGGGAAGAACTGGCTAGGCAGTACTGGAAATGAGAGAAATCAGGCATATACACATTCTCTCTCATTTATACACTAACTAAAAAGCTGACCCGATCAAGTACAGAGGCAGGCTTGGTTGGTACTCGTTGCAGCTCCTTAAGTGGATGGAGTGGAAGGATTCCAAGTTCAAGGTTAGCATGGACAAGTTACTGAAACCTTGCCTTTAATTAAAGTAAAAAAACGAGAGTGACTTGGCAGGCTGAGGCAGGACAGTTGCAAGTTTGAGGCCAGCCTAGGATCCACAGTGACTTCAACACTAACCTGTCAAACCTAGTGAGAACTTGTCTCAAAAAGTAAACAGAGGGGTACTGCAGGGACAGATGGCTCAGTGGTTAGAATCATATACTGTCTTTCCAGAGGACTTGAGTTCAATTCCTATGGCATCTCATAACCACCTGTGACTCCAGCTCCAGTTCTGGCCTCTGAGGGTACCTGCACTCTTGTGAACATTACTTCTCCCTCAGTAAACGTAATTAAAAATAATAAATCTTATGTGGGCATGGTGGTGCATGCCTTTAATCTCAGAATTTGGGAGGGAGAGAGGTGAATCTCTAGGTTCAAGGCTAGCTTGGTCTACAGAGTGAGTTCCAGGACAGCCAGGGCTACAGAGAAACCCTAGTCTCAAAAAATATAACTAAAATAAAAAAATAGCCTACAACTATAACACAAGTGCGTGCACAGTAAGTCAGAATAACTATTATTGCTATATTTACTTATCTGCTGTTATGGTCTTTGCTAACTTGGTTAAATCCAGATATACTTGAGGAAAGGGCAATCTCAATTGAGGAACTGCCTTCAATAACCTGACCTATGATCTGTGGAGAGTATTCTAAATTGCTATTCCTGTAGGTGAGTCCAGCCCACAGTAGGTCTGGGCTGTATTATAAGCAAGCAAGCCAGAAGCAGCCGAACTCTACTGTAATTCAGCTCCTGATTCCAGACTCTTGCCTTGGCGTGCCTCGTTGATGGATTATAAAGTGTAAGATGAAATAAACTGTCATAGCAACAGAAAACCAAACACATGCCCATAATTTGTCTGCAAGACTTCTCACCTTTTTTGTTGTTGTTGTTATTTTGTCTTTTTTTTTTTCCGGAGCTGGGGACCGAACCCTGGGCCTTGCGCTTCCTAGGCAAGCGCTCTACCACTGAGCTAAATCCCCAGCCCCCACTTTTTTTTTTTTTTTTTTTTAAAAGAGATTATTTCTCTGTACAGTCTTCGCTGTCCTGGAAATGACTCTGTAGATCAAACTAATCTAAACCCAGGAGATAGAACCACCTCTGCCTCCTGAGTGCTGGGATTAAAGACTTGGGCTACCACACCCAGCGGTGTTTACACATTTCCACGTCAATTGTCGAAACGCCCAGACCGTTTACTTTCAGGACAGGGCAAAACAGATGCACAGTCAGAAGAGAGTAGGAATCGTCCGGGCACGTCTATTTCCTAAGTAACGGAGTCAAACTGCATTCTCAGAATGACTTTACAAAACAGTGACCAAGAAGTTATTGTGTTTAGTCTGTTAGGCCTCTTAATAATACATGAAAATAAACAAGAGAGACGCTGCAAAAGAAGCCTTGGCCTGCAGCAATCGTGAATGGAGACAAACGGTGGGTGCAGGTGTCTGGGCCTGTGTAAAGAAAATAAGAGTCGGGATAATGACCATGGAGTACCCCAGGGGCTCACGGAGGTTTTCAAGTCAATAAAGCTCAATAAAGCTCAAATCAGCCTCAAAAGCAATGACTATGCAAGTTATTTTCCCTTTTAAACAAGCACAATATGTGCCCGTCATGTGACAGAAATCCCACAAGGACTCGACCGGTCGTAGCAACCCATTTCCAAGAATCTGAAAATAGCTTTGGGCCTTCCAAGCCAGACTACGACGGCAGGTGTGAGGCGCATGCGCGCACGTTCACAGGTTGACCTCCTGGTGGCACCCAAGTGAAGCGGACCTTCTTCCCGACGGGCCGCGGAACACAACCGGTGGGGAAACGTTATTCTCGCGAGGTCTCGGCTAGCGGCGGCGGAAGTAGCGGACACGTGACTGTCCTAGGCCGCCTTCGCCTTGCCCCCTCCCCCTTCTCGGAAACCCGGCCCCCTCACCCTTCGCCCACCCCAGAGCCGCGGTAATGGACCGTTTGGGTTCCGGAATTCCCTTGGATCCCATCTCTGGTACCAGGCTAGCGGGACTCGGCGGAGTCCGGTTTGGGTGGCAAAAGCAGAGGGGGCAGTCAAGATGGGGGGGGGGGATCCGCTTCCTTCACCTAGGAAGGAGGCGGGGCGGGGATGGGATGGGAGTGTGTGTGTGTGGGGGGGTATGGGGAAGTCACGTGGTGCGTGTCGCGCGCTGTGTGCGCGCGGCGCCTGACCCGTCGCCCCGCCCCCTCTTCCTGCGGGGCGGGGGGTCGGGGGGAGGGGCGTCAAGATGGCGGCGGGGAGGTAGGCAGAGCCGGACGCCGCTTCTGCCGCCGCCGCCGCCGCCTCCGCTCCTGTCGCCTCCAGCTCCACACCCGTTCACGGACCGGGAGAAGCTATTCTTTCGTCGGGTCCGGCGGGGAAAGTAAGTCCTTCCCTCAACCCTTTTTTTCTTCCACGCTCATCCTCCCGGACAGCCTCCCACTCCCACCACGGCTCCTCAGGGTCCGTGTGGGGCCGGCTGTGGGGGGAGGCGGCCACTTTACTGCTGTCCGCGCCTCGCTCGCCCGCTGCTTGGTCTCATTCTGCTGTCCGCCCCGCTGGTTCCGGCATTTTCAGCCAGACACCACCGGCCCTGACGGAGTCCCGCTGTCCCGAGCCGGATAGCAGTTCCGAGGCCGGCTCATGCGGACTCCACCGGGGATCGCCTTCCTTGCCTTCTCTCCTCTCTCCGACCTGGAACGTGGGGCGAAACTGAGGCGGACACCCTGTTAGATTCCGCCGGCCCATTGCTCACGGTTCCAGGAGCAAGGAGGGAGGCACCGGGACTCTCTTCCTGGACCTGGTTCTCTGGCGGGTGGGGTGCGTGGGACACGTGGGGGGACATATTTACGCCTCGCCGTGGTGGGCTTAGCGTTCCCTGAAGTGAGCTGAAGTGAGTGAGTGCACCTTCAGACTCTGAGCTCAGTCCGTGCAGAGGGCGATGGCGGTTGGGCATTTGTTCACCTTAGCGGTGTTGGTTGTAGGGAACACTCAAGTTCCTCAAAGCTGTGTCTGCTGGTGTTTTCCCGGGAGTGGCGTGGGATGGGCTCCATCGCTCCGAAGCCTTGGATTTGCCCGAACTGGTGTGATTGTTGCTTTCCTGACCCCGGCATCCAGCTCCTCCCCTTTCCATCCCGGCTTTGTGCCTCTGTTTGGTTAATGTTTGCGGACCACTAACTTGATGCACCCATATAGAAAGCTCTTTTTATGTGTTTGCTCCGTTTACTGTGGGAGGCTTTTGTTTGGGGGAGTCACTGGTTGAGAATTGTGCGGGGTGGAGGGAGCTGGAGATAAAATGAGAGCCCAAGAAAGCATCGTTTTCATCCATTGAATAGCGCAGCCAATTGTAGCCGCACCCGGAAGTTTGTGCTGAACACGTGTTAGGGGAAGGTTATAAAAGGTCCCCTTTGACCTTTAAACGTCGATTGTTTGCAGTGTATGTTGAGTAAAATATTCATATTCTCCGGACTTGAAGAATTAAGGGTAGAATACGGCTCGTAAAGAATGTTCGTGGACGGTTTATTGAACTGTCAAATCCAGAGTGCTCTAGATCTTATTAGCATTTGCATACAGTGCTACACATTAACAGCCTTGATGCCCCAAAGTCAGGGTTGATTTTCATAAGCATTGGGGAAAGAATCATCATTTACGCAGAATGCTGGGATGAAATGTCATTTGCAGAGGTGACTTCAGTCAGATACTAATTTCGATAGCATAGGAACATTAATTTCTGTTTTTTTAAAGCTTTTTTATCCCCAGACATTTTCTGATCAAGGAAGAATTCTTTCTCCTGGCTTCTGTGTGCAGTTTAACTTCATTCTGTGCAAGTTCCTTCACAATTTTACATCCAACTTCATCTTAATTGTCTAAATATTGAAAAAGAGCCTGTATTTATTTGTTTGAATGTTATGTTTGCACTTTTGTATGTCCTTAGATCTTTGAAGTTACTACTTAAAAATGGCCAGTGGGGACACTGGTGATACTTGGGGTAGGGGGGTGGGGGGGTGGAATTTGTTTTTGAGGCTGTCAAAAATTTTACTGTGTAGCCAGGCTGGCCTCCAACTCAAGATTTTCTTGTCATAGCCTCCCTGATGATGAGATTACAGGCCCGCATTGTCATCATGCCCAGTCTCTTCTTTGCTTTAGAAAGATGTGCTTCAAACAACTCCATCGTGTAGATGTGGGTTTGGTGCTTTTCATAGTTTAAGTTGAACTTTGAGTTGAGTCTTGCCACCTGCCAAGGGCAAGAATACACAGGTCTGTTCTTTCCAAAGATCTGTCATGAGGTACAGTAGGTCCTAAGCTTTCTTGCTTAAAATTAAAGTTTCTCTAAAGAGGCCTCTGAGATGGCACTTGCTACTAAGTCTGACTACCTTAAGTCTGATTGATACCTGGGATTCACCTGGTGGAAGAGGGGACAAGTTGTCTTCGGACATCCACACATGGGAGCCATAGCACTGAGGGCCCCCTCCACTGAATGTAATGACAAGTTTTTTTCCAAGACAGGATCTCACTATGTAGCTCTCAGTAGCTGTCCCAGAACTCACTATGTAGACAGGTTGGCCTCTGCCTCCCGAGTGCTGGGATCAAGGGTGTGCACCACCACTGCCCAGCAATGGAGAATTTCTTGAAGAGCAGGAAGTCCTCAGTATATAAGGTGGTTCAAAACATACCAGATAAATTTACTTGTTGGGATATAACAAATAAATTAGAAAACTATTTTCAGATGTTTTTATTACATTCTACTCTAAAATGTTGGTGGCCGAATGGTAGTGAATAAAACACAAAAAGTCTCAAAATGCTTGCTCTGTCCACCTGTGTGTTTTGGAATAGTTTTCTGTTCTATACTGAAATATTTAATTATGCTTACCATAGAATACTGTAAGCTACTTTGACAGTGAATCCTCTGTTAGATTGTCAACCACAGATGGAAAACAGTCTCTTAGTATCTGTAGGGGATTGGATCAAGACCCAGGAAAATAGCAAAAGTCTATAGGAGTTTAAATCCCTTATATAATAATGTCACATTTGCATATAATGTAGGCCCTTCCTCACTTCAGTCTCCAGATTGCTCACACAGCCCAGCAGGTGTATGTGCTGTGTGAGGAGGTATGGGCCCTGATTACCCAGTGAACCATCTACTTGTCATGCAGCGCTTTAATCTTCTGATGAGAAGGTGGCTTTTTGGGTTTTTTTTGTTTGTTTGTTTTGTTTTGTTTTGTTTTTTGAGACAAGGTCTTAGGTCTTACTATGTAACCCTGGCTGGCCTTGAAGTTCCAGTGTAGACCAGCTGGCCTCAGTGCTGGGTTTACATGTGTGGGAATGACATACCACCTTCTCCATTGACTTTGGAATATAGGTGCCTGTGGGTGTGGGGGTCAGTTACAGGGGTGAGAAGGCCAGGATTGTGGGAACATGTGGTACTGGGCTCCAAGCTTGTGTAGCTGTTAGCTTGTTGCATTCTTCAGTCTAGGCTTTAGCTCCTTCTCTGTGATAAGGAGGATACTCTTGGGTTATGCTGAGGAAAAGAAAAACCCAATCATAAAAAATATTAATGGTGCCAGAGTGTGTGGCTGTAATCTTAGCACTGGGGTCAGCATCAGTAATTCAAGGTCACCCTGGGATAAATGATACCCTGCCTCAAAAAACTTAACAGAGGTATTGGTCAACTAAATTTGAGGTAGTGGTGATGAGTTTTTGCTTTCCCTTCTCCAATTTGTTTTTTTTTTTAAGTATTTGAAACAGCGTCTCTTTACATAGTCTCGGCCTTCCTAGAACTCATTATGTTGACCAGGCTAGCTTGTAACTCAAAGAACTAAATCTGCCCCCCTCTACCTCCCAAGTGCTGGGGTTAAAGAGGTCTCTGTGTATGTGTTTGTTTATTTGAGGCAGGTTTCTTGGTAACAGTCTGGCTCTCTTGGAACTACTTTGTAGACCAGGTTGGCCTCGAACTCAAAGAGGCCTCTCTCTCTTGAGTGCTGGGATCAAAGGTGTTTGACTTCACTCCCAGCTCTGTTTATAATTTTCAGTGGAGGGTGGGTGTGGGTGTGTGTGTGTGTCTGTGGGGGTGTATCTCAGGTTAGCCATGAACTCCTTAATCAGTTGACTATTACCTTGGACATCTTACCCTTCTATCCCCACTTTGTAAGTGCTGGGATTGCAGGCTCCTTCAAATCCTCAAACTGAATGTCCGTCTTCAGTCTGTTCTGATGGTGAATTTTTTTGTTTTGTTTTGTTTTGTTTTGTTTTTCAAGTCCTTGAATTCAGTCTGTAGATAGACCAGGCTAGTCTCAAACTCAGATCTGTCTGCCTCTGCTTCCAGAATGTTGGAATTTAAAGGTATACGATGAAGATGGGTCTTGGATTTTATTTTGATAGAGGTTTTTACTAAATCATCGAGGCTGGCCTGACTGTATAGTTCAGCCTGGTTTTGTGTGATCTATCTCAGCCTCTTGAGTAGCTAGGGTCCTAGGTCTATGCTACTAGGTGGCCCTATGCTATTTAAGGAGGAGGAGGAAAAAACAAGCCACCTGTTTTGTTGTATTTTTGAGACAAGGTTTTTTTCATGTAACCTTGGCTATCCTAAAACTCACTTCGAAGACCAGCCTTGTAGTGATCCTCCTGCCTCTGCCTCTTTTGAGTGTTGGGACTAAAGGCATTTACTCCCCTGCTGTTCCTTTTTTTTTTTTTTTTTTAAAGATTTATTTCTTTATACACTGTAGCTGTCTTCAGACACACCAGAAGAGGGCATTCGATCCCATTGCAGATGGTTGTGAGCCACCATGTGGTTGCTGGGAATTGAACTCAGGACCTCTGGAAGAGCAGTCAGTGTTCTTAACCGCTGAGCCATCTCTCCAGTCCCCCTATTTTGTTTTTCATTCAGGCAAAAGTACTTGCTAAGTAGTATCTGTGCACATTTGGAAATGATTGCCAGTTGCCTTCACATCTGGTTGTCTGCACAACTTGAGATACTTTACTCGTATTTTATAGAACTATTTTAAATTTTTAAGTTTAATTATTTTACTCATTCACTTACATCCTGTTCACTGTCCCTCCCACCCCAGTTAATTTTAGATATATAAATTTTTTATTGTTTTATCTCATGTATACCAGTGTTTGTATGCATATATGTATACATGTATGTCACATGTATGCTTGGTGCCCAAGGAGGCGAAAAGGTGTTAGGTCCTCTGGAACTGGACTAATAGATGGTCGTGTGCTGCCAAGTAGATGCTGGGAACCAAACCCATGTTCTCTAGAGGAGCAGTGAGTGCTCTTTAATGACACTGCCATCTTCAGCCTCTTGTAGAGCTATTTAAAAATGAATTATTGGATAGATTGCTGTCATTAAAGTTGGTATTCTGGGGAGTCCAATGGTGTGGCATTTATATAAAAGAGATCATTTTGTATTTTCAGGTTTGTCAATGGTCAGTAAATGTGCTTGCTGAAAAGCTTGACCATTTGAAATTGATCCCATTGTAAAGGTAACACCTAACTCAAAAAAGTCCTTTTTACTTCCTCATATGCCTTGCTCCCTACCCCTGTTACCACACATATATACACTTTAAAAATAAGTTTTTCTTTCTTTTTGAGGCAGTATGCTTGGCTAGCCTAGAACTCAGATTGGCTAGTGCTAAGTACTAGGATTAAAGGCATTTTCCATGCTTGACCATTAACAGAAAATTTTAAGACCTAGCACACAACTGTAATGACAGTATGCAGGAGGATTATTACTTCAAGGTGAGCCTAGGCTAAGTGTGATGAGACTATCAAAAGAAAAGACAACCAGGGAAAAATTGGCTGCAAATATTCACTCTAGGTATCTCTCTCTCTCTCTCTCTCTCTCTCTCTCTCTCTCTCTCTCTCTCATTGAACACAAGAGTCTTAGAAGTTCTTAAGACTGTCTGCAGATGAAGAAACAACCTTGGTGTTTTACTTGGCTGTATTACAGCACTACTAGGGGATGCGTGCAGTTCTTTTGTTCTGTTGTTTCTGACTCTGCAGTGCCTCAGCTGCTTCCTACCCTCGTCTCACATGAAGAGCTCTAGGTCTCTGCTGTCTTGTCCATGCTGATAAGGATCAGTGTTGTTATTTACCTCTTGCTCTTTTGGGTGACATTGCTTTTCAGGATTTCCTGCCAAAGTAGTACATAACTTCTACACACCCTCCTCAGTTAGCCTCTCTATGAATGCTTTAAAATGTGATTTTGGTAAAAGTGGAATTTTGTTTTGTTGTTTTTCAATTACGATTTCCTTGTCTATCCCTGGCAAAAGTGGAACTTTTTGATGTACATTTGCAGTTGACAATTCTGTGGGTTAATTGTTGGGCTTGTTAGATTGCTGCATGACAGAGGTCCCCTTGAGTTGAGGTGTAAACTCCTTGGCAGACACAGTGTCAGTTTCCTACGTGCAACTGTGTTTTGAGTTTATACTGTAAAATGTTTTCCCCCTCGAGATTAAACAGCTTTTATGAAACCAGGAGCTTAGCCAGGGCAACTCTTAAGGGCTTTCTCCATTTAGCACTGAAGTTCTGTGAGTCTGTCTCATATGAGACTATGATTAAATACTAAGAGTCGCTTAATGCAATTAGAAAATGCAATAAGTGCTCTGCCTGTTCTCTTACTTCCTGCAGAAGAGGACGACTAGAAAAATGTGCGCCCCACTGCCTGGAAAGCTCCATAGACTGATCTTGCATGTGAGAAAGACACATCAACTGTTCTCCTCACTGTTTCTAGTGAGGTCAGAGAGTCTCACCTGTTCCTTTGTGTTTGGTTGTCTTTTCTGCTGGCGTTGAGTCGCAGGCCTTACTTATGTATGCTAGGCATCATCTCTGAGTTTTATCCTCTTAAGTTGGCAGGTAAAAGTTGCATATGTTTTTTGGTGGGAGGGAGTGGGAGGTTTGAGGCAGGATTTCTCTGTGTAGTCCTGGCTGTCCTGGAACTTACTCCATAGACCAGACTGGCCTTGAACTTAGAGAGATCTACCTGCCTCTGCCTCCTCAGTACTGGGACTAAAGGTGTGCATCACCACTGCCTGACTCTATGTTTGTTTTTGATACACAGAACCTTTGGAATGGCCAAAGAACCTTTATCTCTGAAGTGCAGTTTGAGATGCATGCTAATGGAGTGCTTAGGGCTCTCTGGGCATCTTGTATGAATATCAAAACATTCTTCCCTTCCACATTTTTATACTTTTAATGTTCATTTTAAAGAAATCATTTAAAGGTCAAAGCGTAGTGGTACAGGCCTTTGATCCTAAGACTCAGGATCTCTGTTACTTCAAGGCCAGCTTGGTCTATAAAGGGAGTCCAGAATAGCCAGGGCTCTGTTACACAGAGAAATCCTGTTGTCGTTGTTGTTTTATTTTTTTTTATTTTTTTTATTTTTTTTTTTTTGCGGAGCTGGGAACCAAACCCAGGGCCTTGCGCTTCCTAGGCAAGCGCTCTACCACTGAGCTAAATCCCCAACCCTGTTGTTTTATTTTTTAAAGGCACTTAAAAAGCTCTTTGAGGTTGAGTATAGAAGTCCGGGCCTTTAATCCTAGCCCTATATTAGTACCGAGAACCAAATCCTGGTCCTCTGCAAGAGTAACAAGTTCTTAAGCTCTGGGCTGTCTCTGCAGCCCTAGTTCTCTCTTGTTTTGAGCCAGGGTTGGTTGTACAGGCAATTCTGGCCTGGTCTCCAGCCCACTTTAACCTCAGCTTCCCCTTAACCTGGAATTCTTTCCATTTTAGTCTGAGTGTCTAGCATTTATTCCAAGGCAGAACATTAAAATTTGATGTCATTTTCTATTTCCTAGCTGGAAAGGACACCAGTGAGCTTGGATCACTTTGTCTATGTAAACTATAGGAGGGTGTAGTACTCCGGGATGTATAACCTGCTACTCGGATTGTTATGAGGTGAAGTGTGTGATGTGTAAAAAGTCTGCCTCCAGCATGTTGAGGCATTACCCACACTGACTTACTTAACCTTTCCTCCTTTCTGCCCAAGATGGTTTTCTTCTCTGGAATTTTCATAGAAAACTGGTTTCCTTTCTACCTGGTTCTGCCTTCAGCTTCAGTCAGGATATCCACCTGATATTTGCGTTTGTTAGAACTTGTGTCTAAGTGCTACACAGGTAGATGGGACCTGGGCAGAGCAGAGAATTTCTCTTGAGTTCTGTATGTTAGATTGTGGCTGTGGCTCTTTGCTAGCCCTTTGTGGAGTGTCATGGATGCATCATTGCATCACACAGCTGAAGTATCGTTTATGTAGCACATATTTGTTTCCAGGGGAAAAAACTGCTCACAGTAATGTACATGTAACTTAGAAAAATTTAAATTGGAGATGTTTAAAATTCTTTTGTGTGTGTGTGTGTGTGTGTGTGTGTGTGTGTGTGTGTGTGTGTGTGTGTGTGTGTGTGTGTTTTTCTCGGAGCTGGGGACCGAACCCAGGGCTTTGCACTTCCTAGGCAAGCGCTCTACCACTGAGCTAAATCCCCAACCCCGATGTTTAAAATTCTTAAAATTAACGTATGGGTATGGATTTTGCTTGCATGTATGTTGGTGTACCATGTTGGTGCCTTGCTCCAGGAAGCCAGAAGAGGGTGTTGGATCTTCTATAATGTGACACAGACAGTTGTGAGCAGTGATGTGAGTGTTAGGAATTGAACCTACGTTCTCTGGAAGAGCAGCAAGTGCTCTTTCCAGCCCTAAACATACAGAGTTTCTTTGCTAAATACATTGGAACACATATGTCTTCATTTTTCCAACCACTGCACTTTTTAAAAAGATTTATTTACTTTATGTATATGAGTACACTGTCGCTGTCTTCAGACACACCAGAAGAGGGCATCAGATCCCATGACAGATGGTTGTGAGCCACCATGTGGTTGCTGGGATTAGAACTCAGGACCTCTGGCAGAGCAGCCAGCGCTCCTAACCTCTCAGCCATGTCTCCAGCCCCCACCACTGCAGCACTTCTAACTAACACCTGTTGGAGTGGACGTCTTCCTGTGTCCGCTCTGCTCCAGCCTCTCTGTTTGCTTTTGTGCTGGCGTCAGTACTCTTCTCAATCAGAAACTTAATTGGCAAGCTGTCCTGTGTCTGTAGTGGCCCGTATCACTGTAGAAGGATGCATGAGGTCATAGACCATAACCTGCTCACGGATGGGCTCCCAGTGACTTCACTGGAAGGTAGTGTTTAGAAGATACTTGACATTCTGGTTATTTCTTCCCCTGAACTCAGTGCTGTCATCAACCTAGGAAGATGTGCACACTTCACTTTTGCCTCTTTCGAGCTTGTAGTGTGTTTATTTTATTTGTAGCCCTGGCTGTTCTGGAACTCACTATGTAGACCAGGCTGGCCTCAGACTCACAGATAGAAGCCTGCCTCTGCGTTGGAAGTGCTGGGATTAAAGGCATGCGCCAGCCACCATGGTCATCTTCATAGTGTTTTGGATAAACTCTTAATTGTGTTTCTATGTCCTTTCATTTTATTGTGAGGTCTCTGGGATCAAAGACTTCCTCTTTTATCTTTTTTTCTCACATGTAGCAGGAGCCTCATAAGTACTGAATGAATAGCTCTGGTGGAAAAGGTTTGATTGTTTGTATTCAGAAGAGAGTTAATATTTTTCATTTTTTCCTAAAGATGGTGGAACCAGGGCAAGATTTACTACTTGCGGCCTTGAGCGAGAGCGGGATTAGTCCGAATGACCTCTTTGATGTTGATGGTGGAGATGCTGGGCTTGCCACCCCTACTCCCCCTTCAGTTCAACAGGTAACAGTTTGTCCAATCTTCCAGAATTTCTTCTTAATTTGCAATATCTATTGTTATTTATTAATAACACCAGTAATTTGTTTCCTGTTTGTGGTATTGGGCATTGAACATAGGGACTTGTGCATGCTAGGCAAGCACTTTACTGCGGATGTATAGCCTTAGCCCTTTAATTGACATTTTAGGAAAAGACACTATTGCCAGGCAGTGGTGGCACATACCTACATTCAATCCCAACACTTGCGAGGCAGGGGCAGATGGAGCTCCTAGCCAGTCTGGTCTACAGAGTGAGTTCCAGGACGGCTAGGGCTGCACAGAGACAGAAAAGCCTTATCTCCAAAGAGAAAGAAACAAAAAAATGTGTTTATGTTATTAGTAAGCTTTGTCTTTAAAGCTACATGAGAATGTTTTTAAGTTGTTTGCTTTTTTTTTTTTTTAATGAGATAGAGGTTATTGGCATCAAAACCAAGACATTGCTTTCCTTATTGCTTAGCATTTGTATGGGAAGAACATTAATTTCCTTTGCAGTTGCCTTTGGTCTTTATTGTGACTTCTGTATTTACATTTGCTAAATGCAAATATAAAATTCTGATACTAGTTTAGCTTTGTGGAGATTTTATGATGTTATAATATGTGGCGTTATGTAGGTGATGTTATAATAGGTGTAGCGATTGATTGCACATTCTGTTTGATTGTATTCTCTTCCTCCTCTTCTTCCTCTTTTCCTTTTTTCAAGACAGGGTTTCTCTGTATAGTGTCATGGAACTCACTCTGTAGATCAGGCTGGCCTCAAACTCAGAGATCTAGCCTGCATCCGCTTCAATAGTGCTGTCATTAAAGGAGTGAGCTACCATGGCCTTCTGTTTTCCTGTAAAACTCTTGTGTGTGTGGTTCTGGGGTCTGAGCAAGGATTCTGCAGGCTCTGCAAGTTCTCTACCACTCAAGTAGAATCCCGCTCTGCAGGGTTTGTCTTTAATAAAATAAATGCAACTCTTGTTGTTGAAACAGATGTCATTGCTGTCCGCCCTTTTCTTTGTTACTTTCTCTACAGTCGGTGCCACTTAGTGCATTAGAACTAGGTTTGGAGACAGAAGCAGCAATTCCTGTTAAACAAGAACCCGAGATGATGTCTACTCCGGCACTGTTAAATGTGAGGGTAAGAGCCACAGAGATTTGCTAGTATTTTAAAATAGTTTAGATTGGTAGCAAAAATATAAATAGAAGATCATTAGCCCTGGCTAGCCTTAATCTCCCTAGTAACAAGATGCTAGTGTATTGTAATCATAAAACACTTTTTAAAAGTCAAAATAGAGGATGAATATAATGTTACCTCACTTCTTTCATGGTTGAATGACTTGGCTTTTTTTGCTTATTATGCTCTAACTTTTATGTGATTAATTATGCTTTACATGCAGTTCTTTTACTCTTACCTCAGGTGTAGCCAATATCAATAGAATTCAAGGGATCTAAAATAATTGGTTGAACTGAACTGGTTAAAATTTGTCAATTTTTATTATTAGTTTAAAAGTGCTAAGTAGGGGTTGGGGATTTAGCTCAGTGGTAGAAAGGCCCTGGGTTCGGTCCTCAGCTCCGGGGGTGGGGGAGAGACAAAATAACAAAAGTGGTAAATCGCAGTCTAGAAGATTTTTATTGAAAGTAAGTAAAGGGACAAGGGCACTTTGTCTAGCTTAGTGCTAGAATACTCCTATTTTGCAGGGCCTGGGATGAGCCCGGCACCATAAGAACATTTACACCAGTGATATGCAGAAATACTCAGTGACCTTTAGCCACAAGCTAGCATTTTCAAATTGGCTTCGTTATTTACTTATCTGTTTGTCCATTTATTTCCTTATTTTTGAGATCGGGTCTTGTGCAGGCTCGGTATGCGCTCAGCTTTTGCTCTTTGTCTCCTGGCCGTGGGCTCACAGGCCTGGGCTACTCTGCTCAGCTTTGCTCCTCCCCATCTTCTTTTCACTTCTCCTCCTTCTAACAACACCAACAGTATGTGGCTTTGTATGAGACTGTTGACAGTAACCACCTTAGCTCTAGGATTTGGAGTTCACCTGGCTAGGTTATCCAGGGATTTTAGTTCTAGGCTTTAGTGTAGCCTGTATGACAGCAAACAGCACTGACCAGGAGGGACACTGGTCATGTTCTGTGGTCAGATGTAAGGCACTGTTGCCATATTTCAGATCCAACCTGGACTCCTGGAGCCATGTGGTAGGCTGTCCTCTGACTTCTATAGTAAATCTATTTGTGGAGAAAATTTAACTTTTTTTTTTTTTTTTTTTAAAAAAAAAGAAATGCAGGGGCTGAGAGATGGCTCAGCAGTTAAGAGCTGGACTATGGAGCTGGAGAGATGGCTCAGTGGTTAGAGCACTGACTGCTCTTTCAAAGGACCTGAGTTCAATTCCCAGCAACCACATGGTGGGTGGCTCACAGCCATCTGTAATGGGGTCTGATATCCTCTTCTGGTGTGTCTGAAGTATAAAATAGTATAAAAGTATAAAATATTTTTTTTAAAAAAATTTAAAAAAAAAATGAAAGGAAAAGAAAGAAATACAATATTAAACCCACAAACCTGGCCTCAAAGGGCTCAAGCAGTTTACTGACCCAGCAGTTAAGAGCTGCTGGTACCGTAGAGCATCTATACAGGCAGTTGACTTGTGCCTGTAACTCCAGCTCAAGGGCTGTCTGATGCTCCTAGCCCCACAGACACCTGCACATACTCGTAACCATAGAGATTAAAAGAAAAAAAATGGCATTGGAAACACTTTGTCGTCGTCGTCCCCCACCCCCCCAACCTTTTTTTTTTTTTTTTTTTTTTTTTTGAGACAGGCTTCTCTGTAGCTCTCTGACTGAACTTCCTCTGTAGACCAGGCTGGCCTCAACCTGGGAGATCTGCCTGTCTCAGCTTTTGAGGTGCTGTGATCACCACTCCGCAAGAATAGAGATCTTTTTAAAAAAAAAATTGGACTCAGTAAAATCTAGGTCTCCAATGGTTGTATAGTTTGTTCAGTGTTGTCTGCCTAGCTGGCAGTATTGGCTGTGGAACCTTTCCTTGTTACTCGGCTTATATTGGAGTTATTTAAGTCACAGTGGTTTAGGATAGCTGCTCTTAGAGTTCCCTTGATGGTTGTATAAAACGTCAGATTACTACTATACCCTTTCCTGAGTGTTGTGTTTTTTTATTTTGTTCTTTTTTTTTTTTTTTCGGAGCTGGGGACCGAACCCAGGGCCTTGCGCTTCCTAGGCAAGTGCTCTACCACTGAGCTAAATCCCCGACCCCCTGAGTGTTGTGTTTTAACCTGATAATTTTATAGCTAATCATTTAAGTTAGAAATAAGGTCACATTACTTAAGCAAGAATAGAATAAAGTTTAGATTGGGTGTGTGTTGACTCTGGGCTTATTATACATGCCCAGCAGGCATGTGGTCAAAGGACAACCTTCAGTGCCGGTCCTCACTCTTTTAACCTTGTTGGAGACAGGGTCTGTCTCTGCCTCCCACACAGGAGCAGTGGGATTACAGGTGCGTTCTGGATCCTGGGGATTCAAGGCTCTCCTGTCTTCACCACAGTCAGCTCACCCTTCTGAGCCCACTCTCCAGCCTCTAGTTTTAGATTTCTAAATGGCCTAATGTGGTTTTGATGCAGACTATTAAAGTCAAATTGAGTGTGTGAAATAATTGTTTTCTTTTTTAGCAGCAGCCTCCATCCACTACAACATTCGTGCTGAATCAAATCAATCAACTTCCAACCTTGGGATCTACAATTGTAATGACTAAAACACCACCTGCAACAACGAATAGGCAAACCATCACTTTGACTAAGTTCATCCAGACCACTGCAAACACACGCCCTTCAGTTTCAGCACCAGCAGTACGGAATGCCATCCCCCCTGCTCCCGCAAAAGACCAAGTTCAGCTAAAGGATTTACTCAAAAATAATAGTTTAAATGAACTCATGAAACTGAAGCCACCTGCCAATATCGCTCAGCCAGTTGCAACTGCGGCTAGTAAGTTCATTCTCAGTTACTGGAACTCTGTCTTTCCCAAGCAGGTTTGGTTTTTTGTGTTCTTTACAAGTGGTTTTGGATGTTCTGTTTAATATTTATTTTTTCTTTGCGTGTGCCTGAGTGTATTTATGTGCACCACCTGCATTAAGTACCCGTAGAGGCCAGAAAAGGTTGTCAGAGTCCACTGGAACGGGAGCTAGATTCTTTACATTTACTCTCTTTTTCTTTTCTTTTGTTGTTGTTTTTTGAGGATGGTTTCTCTATGTAGCCCTGGTTGTCCTGGAACTCATTCTGTAGACCAGGTTGGCCCTCAAACTCATAGAGCTCTACCTGCCTCTGCCTCCCGAGTGTTGGAATTAAAGGCTTGTACCACAATGGCCTGTCTTAATAGTGGGTGTTAACAGTCTTTGAAACATCTTTTTGTTGCGCACTTATACCTTATGGTGGGTGTATGATTCTAGCTCCCTTCTGGACTTTGAGATCCTGTTGGGAAGAAAGTTGTAATCAGTACTCTCTGGGGGCTTGTATTGTATGGCAGAGGCGGGTAGTGAATAATTGTATTTATTTCTGAGACAGCCCTGGTGCTGTGAAGAGAAGTAAAAGGTGTGTTGTGGTGTGTTTGGTGCATGTGCATTCCTGCCTTTGTCTGTTCTGCCCATCAACTCCTTCCCCCAGTCTCCTGGTGGGGAGTGTTTCCCAGGGATCCTCTTGTTAAGACCATAACCAGCTTTCTGTTGTTGTTTTTCATTTTTACCTTGTTTTTGTTTTTGTTGTTTTGGATTCGTTTTGGGACAGGTTTTCTCTGTATTCCTGTCTGGAACTTGCTCTGTAGATCAGGCTGGCCTCCAACTCAGCGATGTGCTTGCCTCTGCCTCCCAAGTGCTGGGATTAAAGGCTTGTAGCTTTTTTATTTTCAAAGACTTAACTTTATATATATTATATAATTTAATATATTATTATATTTAATATATATAATTTATATATATATATTACATATATATATTTATTTCATGTATATAAACTTTCATGTATGTCTGTACCATGTGTGCAGTGCTGGTGGAGGCCAGGAGAGGTTATTGGGTCATCCAGGACTGGAGTTATAGATGGTGTAAACTGTCACTGGGTGTCGGAAATTGGACCCAGGTTCTCTGGAAGAGCAACCAGTGTTCCTAACCACTGAGCCATCTCTGTAGTTCAGCACCAGGCTCGCTTTCTTCCTTCCTTCCTTCCTTCCTTCCTTCCTTCCTTCCTTCCTTCCTTCCCTCCCTCCCCCCTCCCTTCCTCCCTTTCTTTTTTTAAATATGAGGTCTGGGGAATGAACATGAAATTCTGGTCATTTACAAACTATTCTGCTCTAGGAGCTAGATAGGTTTTTATAAAGCCCTCAAATTTCCTAGTTACTGTGGTTAAGATAACATTTTAGGAGTAAATTAGGGGTGGTCTGTCCTTCCCTTTTTTAAAAGATTTATTTTATATATATGAGGACACTGTAGCTGTCTTCAGACACACAAGAATGGAGATTGGGGATCCCATTACAGATGGTTGGGAGCCACCATGTGGTTGAACTCAGGACCTCTGGAGTCAGTGCTCTTAACTGCTGAGCCATCTCTCCAGCCCCTCCTTTTTTTACTTCAAACTATAGTATAGATTTTTTTATTTTTAATTTTATTCTTTTGGAGACAGTCTTGCCCAGGCCACTGTACTCTCAGTGGCTTCCCTACCTCAAATCAAGCACCTGACTACAGGAATTACAGACATGCATACAGCGTCTTGCTTGGCTAAGTGTAGTGGCTTTCTTACTGTTTTTTGTTTTTTTTTTTTTTTTTTTAGATTTTTTTTTTTTTTTTTTTTTGATTAAACTTCAGTGCTGTTTTCAGACACACCAGAAGAAGAGGGCATCGGATCTCATTACAGACGGTTGTGAGCCACCATGTGGTTGTTGGGATTTGAGCTCAGGACCTCTGGAAGAGCAGTCAGTGCTCTTAACCATTGAGCCATCTCTCCAGACCCTTACTGTTGTTTTTAATTTCAAAAAAATGTTAGGTGTGGGATGTATCTGCACCATGTGTGTGCATTATCCATGGAAGTTAGAAGCAGTAGCAGATTCCTTGGAACTGAAGTGACAGAAGACTGTGAAGTTGCCCTTGCTCTCTGGTCAGTACCTTACTTTGAGACAGGGTTTCTCACTGAGCCTGTAGCTCACAAACATGGCTGCTTGTTTTTGTTCGTAAACCACAAGCATCCTGTTGTCTTCCCTGTGCTGAGAGTATGGGTGTGTGCTACAACAGCAAGCTCTTCGTACGCGTTCTTAGCGTGCAGACTCGGGCCCCTGTGTTTGGGCAGTGAGCACATTGCTGAGTAAGCCATAAGCCATCTCCCTAGCTTACTGTGGTGGTGTTGATCTGAAATTTGTAAACAAACAGAAACAACAAAAGGAACATTGCATGAATATGTGTTCCTCTTGCCAAGGGAGCATGCTAGTCATCTTCGTATTGTTCCAGCTGTAATGTCTGTGTTTAAGGGAGTCCCCTGTATTTTGTTTGAAGTGAAGCAGAGAAGTATCTCAAAAGTAATGCTGGTTTTTGGTATTTGTACTAAATTATTAAGTAGTTCTGACTAACGTATGCTTAATGAATTTTTTCATAATTATAAAATTTCTCATGTACATTTTTTCCCTTTCTTTTTTGAGACGGGATTTCACTATATAGCCCAGGTTGGCTTGGAAATTTCTATGGAACCAGGATGGCCTCAGTCTCACAAATCTGCCTGCCATGGCTTCCTGAGTGCTAGGATTAAAGGCATTTTCCATCCACACAGGCCCATATTCCCCTCAGTTACTGTCTGCCTAAGTGTTCTATAAACGGTATAGCTTTGAGGTTCAGTGAGGTTCAGTAAGTGCACCTGGGCCTGCTTCTCCACACCCACATCAGGCAGGTCACAGTCACTGTGACTCCACTTCCAAGAGGATCTTACGTCCATATTTAGCCTCTGCAGGCACTGCACACATATGGTACATGATACATATACTTAGGCACATATACGTATAAATATATATAAAATCCTAAGTCAATCTTCAAACTAACCTACAGTAATTTGAGTGCTTTCGTGGTTATGCTTAATTTAGTGGTACAATATTTTGATACTCTTGTTTTTTAAACTGAATTTGTAAACTAGAGGAAAAGAAATGAGATGTGTAAAGTGTAGTCTGCTTTTCTTCCTGCAGCTGATGTCAGCAATGGCGCAGTTAAAAAAGAGTCTTCTAATAAAGAAGTAGCAAGGGTATGGATAAATGACATGAAGATGAGAAGCTTTTCCCCCACTATGGTGAGTTATAAACGGCGTTACTAGTTTTGTGTAATGTGGAAGTTACTTGGTTAAAATTTAGAAAAATCCAACAGAGTTCAGCGCCAGCCTGGTCTGCATACTGAGTTCCAGGACAGCCAGGGAGAAACCCTGTCTTCTGGGGAGAGAGGGCGTGGGGGTGAGGGTTTCAGGAAGTTTTTTTTACTACAAGTTGGTTGGTTAATTACAAAAACTTAGTAGGGCTGAACTGACATCTGTCACAGGTGGTGGTGTTTCTGCAGTACTGAGCTTTTTAATTCAGCTCCCTGATGAGCAGTAATGACAGAATAGTGTTTACCATACTTTTGATAACTTGGTAGAATTCAAACAAGTGACGGGTTAAGAGCTGTCAAATCATGCAGTAATCTGAATAAATTGTTACAGTAAGTTTTTCTTTAACTGGCAGTGCTGTGTGCCCAGGTCAGGTGGCACTATGCATTCGTTAGATAATATTTCTGTGTGACACTGTGTCTCTAAGTGACTTTGCTTCACGAGTTCCTTTTCAGCAAACATAATATTTAGTACCATACATATTTAAGGAATTGTATGAGAAACATCAAAAGGTATAATGTAGAGAGAGTGTGGTGGCACACTGCTTTAAACCTGAGGGAAGAAAAGGTATAAGAATGGCTCTGGCACATGAGTAAGGGACACCGTGATTACACAAGCACTGAGAGGCACTAAGGTGCTGTTGGGTCTGCTCTCAGGTCAGTGAGCCAAGGCATACAGTAGAAATGGCAGTGGGAGATCACGTTGTATAAAGGACTGTGGTTATAAATACATGCTAGAGGAAGGAAGGGCCTAATCGTGGGTTAGTGTGGATAGCATGGTTTGAGGAGTATTTACAAAGAGAAAAAAAATGTCAAAATGGTCATCCTTATTTATATTTGCACATTCTGTAAAATCTTGGTTTGATAGCTTGTCCTTTCCTGTGTCCCACCATTCGTCCCCACACCTTATTTTTTCAAGTTCTGTATTGAAGAGAGAGACTGGGGTTAGAGAGAAATTGTGAGCATTGAGGAGCAAAGTCATTCCAGATGTTGGCTTGAGGGAGTAGAACCCTGTGGGTGGCTCATTTGTGTGTAATTTGTCATTGCTGTCTACCTTTGGACAGGCAGGAGAGGTCCCACAGACTGGGCCTTTGTTTCTGTACTTATGATGGATTGTACTTCTGTGTTACAGAAGGTTCCTGTTGTGAGAGAGGAAGATGAACCAGAAGAAGAAGATGAGGAAGAAATGGGTCATGCAGAAACCTATGCAGAGTATATGCCAATAAAATGTATGTCTTTGGATTTGTCAAAATGACAGACTTAAGTTCCTCTTGAACTTAATTGTCTTAAACCGTGATAGTTAGTGCCTGACAAAGTCAGGTGCCTCAGGATTTGACAGATGTGAGCTATGAATAGTTCTTTCCTCATCTCTACTCCCCCTCCCCCTATCTTTTTCTAATGGATAAGGTCCTGTGAAGTCCAGACTTGCCTCAAATGGGCATTCCTCTTGCCTTGACCCTACAGTTGCTGGGTGGGATTGCAATCGTCCCACAATACCTGGTTCTGGTTTCAATGGAATTTACCTTTGGGAAATTTTACTCTGTGTTCCCTCTTCTAGACAAACTCAGAACCTTGTTTGAGGTTAAAGTCTTTAAAAGCCATGACAGTAAGTCCTTGGGTTTGTTTATTTTGCTGCTAGCTAGTTTCGCTTATGTAAGTATTGATCATAAAATTAAGATGAATTATGGAGATACAAATATGCATTGTGAGTTTACACTAGTTTTCGCACCTTGTCCAAATCATAGGCACACTGAAACCTTTTGATTCTTGAGAGTTTTTTTTTTTTTTTTTTTTTTTAAAAGACTTATTCATTTATTATATGTAAGTACACTGTAGCTGTCTTCAGATACACCAGAAGAGGGCATCAGATCTTTTTACAGATGGTTGTGAGCCACCATGTGGTTGCTGGGAATTGAACTCATGACCTCTGGAAGAGCAGTAGGGTGCTCTTAACCACTGAGCCATCTCTCCAGCCCTTGAGAGTTTTGATGTTTGTCCTTGAGACAAGTTCTTTTTGTGCTTGGAATTCTCAGTAAGGCTGATCTCCAACTCCTAGAGAGCTACTGTCTGAGTGCTTGGTGTGCTGAGCTTATCGGTGTGACTGCCTTGCCTGGGGTCCATACCCTTTTGTGTTGGTTTACTGAGATAGTCTTTGCTTTAAGCTTGTGCTTGCTTTGATCCTGAGTCAGTTCTAGACTGGGATGTTTGCCATAAAGAGCCACTAGGCTTGACTTCATTGATTTTTATTAATGCTATTTTCCTGTCTTTTATGTAATGTGAATAACTTTTTGGTGGTCATTATATGAGGTTGAAAGTTAACTTTTAGTTTTTGCATAGAAATTTAAACCTTTTTGCTATATTAAGAATAATAAGAGGGAAAATTGTTTATATATTTCTTTTAACCTTTTGATATCAGGTTTCCTTGTATTCCCTTTGTCCTTCAGCTCATGGTCTCAACCACCTCATCTCTCATGGTAGATGGAGACTGGTGGTGTGCGGTACCATATCTAGCTACATTTGGTTGTGTGGGGCCTGTCTGGGCCTCCTGAGGAGGTCTGCTTTTAAACTAAGTCTTTTCATCATCCATCTCTAAACTGTGTAGTTAGGGAACTCTTGTCAAATTTGAGAGGTACATTGCAATTAGTAACTTTTTATAGAAGCTCAAAGTGAGTAGTTAGTGTTTTCTCTGTCATAAGACAGATATACTATCTTGTAATACGACTGGAAATGTTATTAGAATGACTTAAATGAAACATTTTAAAATCTTTGTCTAGTAAAAATTGGCCTGCGTCACCCTGATGCGGTGGTGGAGACAAGCTCACTGTCCAGCGTCACTCCTCCTGATGTTTGGTACAAAACGTCCATCTCTGAGGAGACCATCGATAATGGCTGGCTCTCTGCATTGCAGCTTGAAGCAGTCACCTATGCGGCCCAGGTAATTAGTTAAGTTTGATGGTCTATGTTGGTATATAAAGTTTACATTTTTTTCATTTCTTTTATTCGTTTGTTCATTCATCATTCATAAAGACAAAATCTCTGTGTAGCCTTGGCTATTCTGGAACTCTGTATAGACCAGGTTGGCCTCAGACTCACAGGGATTCACCTGCCTCTTCCTCCCAGTACTGGGATTAAATGTGTGTACTACAACACCTGGCTCATTTTCCTTATTTATATGTTTGTGTCTCACGAATGTATCTCAGGTGTATCAGGTAGGTAATGGCAGAGGCCAATAGAGGACGTTTGATCCCTTACACCCCAGTAGAGTTACAGTCATTGTCATTGACTTGATCTCTGCTAGGAATCAAACTTCAGACACTCTGGAAGTACAGCAGGTCTTAGCCACTGAACCTGCTTTCCAACCCCTGCAAAATACAGTTGTTGGTTTTTGGTTTTGTTTGTTTGTTTGTTTGTTTTGTTTTTTTTTTTCGGAGCTGGGGACTGAACCCAGGGCATTGCGTTTGCTAGGCAAGCGCTTGTAAAATACAGTTTTAAAAAAGGTAAATTTTTCTTGCCAGAAACACTTGGAAACAGAATTTTTCAAAAGTTCTCTGTTAGCTGGGCAGTGGTGGCACATGCCTTTAATCCTAGCAGAGGCAGGCAAATCAAGAGTTCTGGGCCAGCCTGGTGTACAGAGTGAGTTCCAGGTTAGCCAGGGCTACAAAGAAACCCTGTCTAGGAAAAAATAAAAGTAAAAAGTTAGGTATTAGGGAAAGAGAAGATACAGCAGGTATCTGAAGAGTGCCTCCTAGTAGAAGAAACAAATCATGACCTCTGATTTCACATGGGCCCATCCTTAGTGTGGAGCCTGCGTGTGTCTTTTTTTGGGGGGGTTCTTTTTTTAGGGGGGGGTTCTTTTTTTTTTTCAGAGCTGGGGACCGAACCCAGGGCCTTGCACTTCCTAGGCAAGCGTCTACCACTGAGCTAAATCCCCAACCCCGCGTGTGTCTTTTATTTAAGATCTATGACTTGTGCGTCTTAGAATCTGAGGTGTATGTTTGCTCTTCATTTCCTTGCCTAAAGACTTGTGTGCCCACACTGTTGGATAATTATTACTAAACCGGCAGTCCTGTGCCGCTCAGATACTGTTGGTAATGTGCTACGTGAATGGTGCTCACTCCAGGTCTGCTTGGAGAGATTTTGTTTCAACTTCATTTCTGTAAGATTAGCAATGTTGTGACTGGAACCTGTCCCCAGGATTTAAGTGTCATGTGAAGGTTGGTACTGTCAGGCAGATGCTCAGAGGAGTGGGGCCACCTCAACCGTTTGTTGTCTTTGCGTGGCAGGGGAGGAGGAAGAAGTCCAGTTCCTATAGAGAGAATGTTCATGGGAGGGGTCGCTCATATCAAATTGCATGAAGGAGTAATGGTGTGACACTCATTTGTGGTGGTTTTCTTTGGGTGGGAGCTTATTTATTAAAGCAGGGCCAGCTTATCACTAGTTGCTTTGATGAGAAAGTGACCTACATTTTCCCAATTTATCTCCCCTTTTAGCAACATGAAACATTCCTTCCTAATGGAGACCGTGCTGGCTTCTTAATAGGTGATGGTGCTGGTGTGGGCAAAGGCCGGACGATAGCAGGGATCATATATGAAAACTATTTGTTGAGTAGAAAAAGAGCATTGTGGTAAGTCCAAGGCTGACTGATTACCATATCAGGAGTAATTTAAATGAATTTATTTTTTGTAGTGTCAGGATCTGACTTTTTTCCTTCTGTCCAAAAGTTTAATTTGATTTACCTTTTTTTTTTTGGACAGGTTTAGTGTATCAAATGACTTAAAATATGATGCTGAAAGAGATTTAAGGGATATTGGAGCAAAAAACATTTTGGTCCATTCATTAAATAAGGTATGGAAGCTTCCCTGTTCAGGGAGCTATCATTGAATGCATTACTGACTTATGAATATGAGTGGGAGTAACTTTCGGGGAGAGTTGGGGGGGTGGGTTTGTTACAAGGATTAAGTGAGCTATTTCACATAACGCATGCCAAACCATGGATGTTTTAGTGGCAGAGTTAGTGACAATGTGGACATGATCCGTGGTATAATGCCATTGTCATTTTGGTCTCTGGTGTTACATTGTCTTAGTTTCAAGAGTGCTTTCTCTATCGGTATATATACAATGTAGAAAAGTAGTGTGCCCATCACCATAACACACTTGTGTAACCTAAAGAGAATTATTCTAATTTATAAACTGTTGGTATTTGTCTAACAGTGGAGTTTTATGACTCTGCTTTTGTTAATGTGGAAGCAAAAATAGGTGTCTATATTTAAAATACATTTTAACTTGATTAGAGTTTTAATGCTTATGCTGGAGTGATGGCTCAGTGGTTAAGAGCACTGACTGCTCTTCCAGAGGTCCTGAGTTCAATTCCCAGCAACCACATGGTGGCTTACACATCTGTAATGGTATCTCATGCCCTCTTCTGGTGTGTCTGAAGACAGCATACAGTGTACTCATATATAGGTAAAATAAATAAATAAATCTTAAAAAGGAAAGAATTTTAATGCTTACCTAGCACGTTCTATTGGTTTTTTTTGTTTTTTGTTTTTTGTTTTTTTTTTCTTTTCTTTTCTTTTTTTCGGAGCTAGGGACCGACCCAGGGCCTTGGCACTTGCTAGGCAAGCACTCTACACTGAGCTAAATCCCCAACCCCCTCTATTGTTTTTTAAGGTAGTCTTACTACATATATTAGCCCATGTGCGACCTTTACACACAACTATCTTCCTGCCTTGGTGTCTCCCTAGTGCTAAGATTGAAGATGCCTGACATAAATCTTGTTCCTTATATTTTTTGAGACAGGGTCTCACAATGTAGCCCTGGCTGTCCTGGAACTTGATGACTGTCTTAATATGTAGACCACACTAGCCTCAAACCCATAGAGATCTACCTACCACTGACTCCTGAGTGCTTGGTTTAGAGGCATGTGCCACCAAGTCTGGCCTTTGGCATAAATTGTAATATGTACTATGTGCCTTTTCTGGTTAGCTTGTATTTAGTTGACTAGATATGCAGTCAGTATGCTATGTTTTGAATAGCTTCAGTTTAAACCTAGAACGTGCATCTCACATCTAGGTATGATTATTTCTGAGCAGTGTAACCAATGGGCACATTACTCAGAGTTCTCTGTTTGGAGGTGCTGTGCTCACCCACTGAGTCACACCCTCCCCCCAGCCTATTTGCTAAACCTCCTCATGTTCCTCTGTTATTCAACCCAGTCCAAGGTTTGCCTGTAGCATAACGAGTGCACAGGAGGTACCCATGCAGCCAGCTGTAACGTCTGTGGGGAATCTGATCTGATAGGGGTGTGTGTGTGTGTGTATGTGTGTGTTTGGTGGTACTTTGGTGATAAGTGTGCATCTTTGTAGAGTAAGTGTCATGAGTTGTCATATATGTGTTGGTTTCTCAGAGTCTGTTGATTATGTTGATTATCGTATTTTTGAGTAGATAACTACTTCAATGGATGGAGGTGTACTAATTAAATTCTGTCTTTTCTTTTTTTTTTTTAGTTTAAATATGGAAAGATTTCTTCTAAACACAATGGGAGCGTGAAAAAGGGTGTTATTTTTGCTACCTATTCTTCCCTTATTGGTGAAAGCCAGTCTGGTGGTAAATATAAGACCAGGTTAAAACAGCTTCTACACTGGTGTGGTGACGACTTCGATGGAGTGGTATCCTTCAGTAGAAACTGTTGAGGTTCAATGGCATGAAAAGCTATATGTAGATAGACCTTTAGAAAAAATGACAGTGAGTTTTCTGTGGGTGATCAGTTTAATAGTAAGCATCCCAGGATTTTAGTCCCAGGAAACTGGAAGTCATTGTCAGGTGTTGGGGGGTTACTACTTCCCCTGTTCTCCACTGAACATTCCTGATGCTTGTTCTCATGATGGGGTGAACGCTTGAGGCGAGCAAGGAAGCAGCCTTCACTTAGTGCTTCCCACCTCACTTGCTTACAGTATAGCTTCTGCTGTCCAGAGAACGCAGGATCAGAAGCGCTGTTTTAACTTAGTTACCAAGTGTTTATGGTTCCCTGAAATTCCCCCTGTAGAGCATAGTTCTTGCCTCAGTGGATCTTTTCCTACATTCTGTTAAGAAAGAAGTTCGCAGCTGAAGTGAATACCACATTGAGTGAATGCCTCAGAATTTTCAGTATAAGGGGAAGGATTAGAGACAGGTAGAGAGGTCTTCATTTATGTATGGAATCTTAAGACCCCTGTAGACTCCTGTTCTAATAAACCACACCCCTGAATAGATACCTTCTGCCCTGTGCTATATTCCTCAGCTCCTCCTTACAGATAGTGTTTGATGAATGTCACAAAGCAAAAAACTTATGTCCTGTTGGTTCTTCAAAGCCAACCAAGACAGGCTTGGCTGTTTTAGAACTTCAAAACAAATTGCCAAAAGCCAGAGTCGTGTATGCCAGTGCCACCGGTGAGTATACATTTAACCAGAAAGAAATTTGCATGTTACCTTTGCAGCTATAATATTTCTGGATGTTTACTAGGTGCTTCTGAACCACGCAACATGGCCTATATGAACCGTCTTGGAATATGGGGTGAGGGAACTCCATTCAGAGAATTCAGTGATTTTATCCAAGCTGTGGAACGCAGGTAATAAGACTTTGCCGGTTTTGTGTGGAAGTCCTGCTTTGTTTATTGATAGTTACTGTGTGTTTTAATTTTGTTCAGAGGTGTTGGTGCCATGGAAATTGTTGCTATGGATATGAAGCTTAGAGGAATGTACATTGCACGACAGCTGAGCTTTACTGGAGTGACCTTCAAAATTGAGGAAGTTCTTCTTTCTCAAAGCTACGTTAAAATGTATAACAAAGCAGTCAAACTGGTGAGAAGTGTCATCAATGTGTTTAATGTGCCTGATAATTGTTCTTTTTTTTTTTTTTTCTTTCTTTTCTTTTTTTTTTTTTTCGGAGCTGGGGTCCGAACCCAGGGCCTTGTACTTGCTAGGCAAGCGCTCTACCACTGAGATAAATCCCCAACCCCTGATAATTGTTCTTAATGAGTATTACCCATTGAAACATTTTCAACATAGAAGAATGTTTTAAGATGATCATAGTTGCTTATTTAACCGTATTTTCTGTGTTTTTATTTTTATCCTAATTCATATTCATATTCTGTTCAAATTGAACTCAAAATTTCAGTATAACCATATCCTAAAATGATGGCTTTAGGTGGTGTGCTTTTTGAGACATTTATGTATGAGCATCTTAAAGATGGTCCAGGCATTCCCATGTGACTGCAAACTGTTTTGATTGAAGGAGTCATTTTTAGTTTTGTGAAGATGCGGTCTCACTGTGTTGTTTGTGGCTGGTCTAGAATTCCCTATGCTGTGTAGACCAGGCTGAACTTAGAGAGATTCTCATGCCTCCTGAGTGATGGAACTAAAGACATGTGGAGACTTAAGGGATCACTTTTATGTAACGATATTCAAAGATATATTTGAAATGTCTGTTTTTCAGTGGGTTATCGCTAGAGAGCGATTTCAGCAAGCTGCAGATTTGATTGATGCTGAGCAGAGAATGAAGAAATCTATGTGGGGTCAGTTCTGGTCTGCTCACCAGAGGTTTTTTAAGTACCTGTGTATAGCGTCCAAAGTGAAGAGGGTGGTGCAGCTGGCCCGGGAAGAAATCAAGAACGGGAAGGTGAGTTGGAGGATGTCTGGTGTAGTCTGCTCAACTAGCCAGTCTCTGTAGACTGACGTTGTCTTTCTGGAACAGTCTTTGGAGGCAGGGGCCACAGTTCTGTGTAGCCGTTAGAATTCACTCTATAGGGGTTGGGGATTTAGCTCAGTGGTAGAGCGCTTGCCTAGGAAGCGCAAGGCCCTGGGTTCGGTCCCCAGCTCCGGAAAAAAAAAAAAAAAAAAATTCACTCTATAGACTAGGCTGGCCTCAAACAAGGTGTGGGATTAGTGTACACCACACCTCCTTTGGCTAGAATACTTTCCTTTGTTTGGTCTGGGTTTTTGAGACAGGGTCTCATTACATAGCTCTGGCTATCCTGAACTCAGAATGTAGACCAGGCTGGATTTGATTCCCAGAGATCGGAGTGTTGGGATGAAAACCTAAAGGGGTGCACCACTGTGCCCAGCTCTGGGGCAGTCTTAAATGGCCGTTACTGAGACACTGTACCACTGTGCCCAGCTCTGGAGCAGTCTTAAATGGCTGTTACTGAGACACTGTTGCAATAAGATCATGTGAGTTTATTTTGTCACTGGCTTGGTTTTGAGACAGACATACTGCTCTGTAACAGACTGACTGTGTTTGCGGGTTACCTAGACCTGGCTCCTTGCGGCAGTCTTCCTGCCTCAGCATCACAACCACTGCCATTGTAGAGATTTGCCACCATGACTTGCCTTGCAGTAAAGTGTTTGAGATGCCCTTTAAAAGTGAGCTCCAAACCAGACAGTGGTGTTGCTCGTCTTTAATCCCAGCACTGGGGAGGCACTCAGGCCGATCTCTTGAATTCGTGGCCACCCTGGTCTACACAATGTGTTCCAGAACAGTCAAGGTTAAACAGAAAACCTGTCTCAAAATGCAAACAAACAAAGAAAACGGAAATGAGCCAGGCAGCGTGTGTACAGTTCCAGCACGTGAGCGAGAACCAGAGGATCTCCAGCTCAAGCCAACTTTGGCTGTGTCAGTTTGAATTGGGCTTCCATGATGACCGTTTAGAAATTCCAGCATAACATAACAAACACAAGTGCTGTAGATTGTTCAGGAGTGTTCGTGCTGGCTTTGGTTGATGATGAACCTGCCTGAAACACAGAGGTTACCTTGCAGGTAGTGACGAACACCTTTTATCCCAAAGTTTGGGAGGCACAGGTAGGGAAATTGAGAATTTAAGGACAGCCAGTGCTATAGAGACTGAAACGCACGCACGCACGCACGCACTCACGCAACCTCACTGAGCATTATGGATTTTATGAGGTAAGGGACATTTGTCATGTGCTCTATAATGTATTTTCTCTAACTTACTTTCTGGGAATTGGAGGGAGACAGGTGAGGTCTTTACATATCCCTGGCTGTTCTGAAACTCTAATAGGAGATCTGCCTGCCTCTGCTTTCTGAGTGCTGGAATTAAAGGTAAGTGCCACCAGGCCTGGGTTTCTCCACTTTTTGGCATAGTTCACATAGAATAAATGAAGCCCAAACTAATGTGTTGGGTCATTTTTTTTAGAATTTAAAAAAAAAAAAGTTTGTTCTTTTTTTACTAGCTATTTAGCATGTGCCTTGGTGAAAAGCCATAGTATATTACTCATAGTTGTGTATTTTGTATTTTCCAGTGTGTTGTAATTGGTCTGCAGTCCACAGGAGAAGCCAGAACTTTAGAGGCCTTGGAAGAGGGTGGAGGAGAACTAAATGATTTTGTTTCAACGGCCAAGTATGTCTTTAAATTTCTTTTTGAATATTAAATTAGATGAACCTTTAGCATTTCCTTTAAAAGTTGTCCTTCTCTGAGTTTTCAGGGTTCTGTGTTTTCCTTCTTTATAATAAATCTTCCGGGAATAATAGATAACTCATGATCCTGAGATGCCGAGCATTTTGGTGATGTTACCTGGAGTGTTTAGACTTAACGGAGCTGAATTTTGTTTTTTGAATTTTAAAGATGTCTTAATATCAGATTTAGTGTTATGTGTTTGAAATAACCCTTGCTTTTTTTTTTTTTTTTCCCCCTCCGGAGTTGGGGACCGAACCCAGGGCCTTGTGCCTCCTAGGCAAGCGCTCTACCACTGAGCTAAATCCCCAACCCCAACCCTTGCTTTTTTGAGCGACACTTAGTTTGATGTATAAAATCTGCTCTAAACATTCAATATTGGGGAATGGAAAGATGTGTTTAACCCATATTGCTCTCCTATTGGACCTGACTTTAATTCCCAACACCTATGTATAACTCTTAGCCCCAGGGTATCTCAGTATCCTCTTTTTATCTCTGAGAGCACCTGCACAGCATATACCTTCTATCCATATACAGATATACATATAATTTCTTTTTAAAATAAAAATTTTCAAAGACGAAAAGTGGAAATTGAAATTGCAACTTTAGAAACCTTTAACGATGATAATTGGAGATCAGACATAGTAGCACCTACCTGCCTTTGTTCCTAGCACTGGGGAGTCAGAGGCAGCAGGTCTCTGAGAGTCCAAGGCCATTCTAGGCCAGTGAGTCACTGTCTTCAAATCCTGAGGAAACAATACAGTTAATTGAGGGGACTCGGGAGATGGCTCTGAGTGCTCAGTGTCTGCTCTTACAGTGGACCTCCCACCCACATGGTTGCTTCCAACTACAACTCCAGTTCCAAGGGCTCTGACTGCGTCTTCTGACTTTTGAGGGCACTAGGCATGCATGTGGTTAATAAACATACATGTAGGCAAAAACCATACAATAAAATGAATTTAAACTTTTTTAAGTCTTAGAAAATCTTAAGCGATAATAAGTCAGCATGATAACTGAGGCTGTCCTGTAACCCTTTGGGGGACCTGTCCAAGAGCTTTGAGAATTCCTGTCACTGAAAACTGCTGGTGAAATATCTTTCTGTTTTGAATCATTGAGAAACTTCTACTATTCACATGTGAAGCTACTTGAGCAGTATATAAGTGCCTTCATGTTGTTAGTCTGAAGCACACTGTTTCAAAAACATCTTCAAATGTAAATGTAAGGTGTATTGTAATTGTAAGACATCTTATTGATTATATATTAAAAACTGGTAATTGAGGTAAGTAAATGTACTATTACTGAAATTAGTTTCAGTAATCTCCTTGTCCAGTTTGTTATATTTCCTATGCCAGTCCTGAATTTCTGGGCTTAAGACACCTCCTGCTTAAGTCTCCTTCAATAGTTGTGACTACAGGCAAATACTGTTATGCCCTCTTTTTTATCTGTTTTACCTTTTTTTTTTTTTTTCTTTTTTTTGGAGCTGGGGACCGAACAGGGCCTTGCACTTGCTAGGCAAGCGCTCTACCACTGAGCTAAATCCCCAACCCATGCCCTCTTTTTTAAACCTTTTACTCTTGGGCTGGAGAGATGGCTCAGTGGTTAAGAGCACTGACTGCCCTTCCAGAGGTCCTGAGTTCAATTCTCAGCACCCACATGGTGGCTCAAAACCATCTGTAATGGGGTCTGATGCCCTCTTCTGGTGTGTCTGAAGACAGCTACACTGTACTTATATACATAAAATAAATTAATTTAAAAAAAAACAACCCAAAAAAAACAACCCTTTCCTCTTAATAGCTTTTTGTGTGTTGATGTGAGCACGCCTGTGTGTAGACAGCAGCATGTTGAGTGTCTTCTATTGCTCTCTCGCTCTTTTGAGAAAGGGACTCTAAACTGAAACCCTTCTGTTTCAGCTAGACTGGCTGGCTAGTGAGCGAGCACTCAGGGTCAGTTTCTCCACCCTCATGCTTGTGTTACTGTCACGTGTGGCCATGCTGTTTTTTGTTTTTGTTTTTTTGGTTCTTTTTTTCGGAGCTGGGGACCGAACCCAGGGCCTTGCGCTTCCTAGGTAAGCGCTCTACCACTGAGCTAAATCCCCAGCCCCGGCCATGCTGTTTTTAATTGGTTTGTTAGGGATCGGAACTCTGTTATTGTTGCAGAGCAAGCTCTTCCTCACTGACATTTCCTCAGTCTCTTTCTAACTGATTACTGTAAGCACTGTAAGAGATGGTTGTATGCCTTGTATAATGCTATTGGACAGGCTTCTCAAAATTTACTTGAGCTAGTTAAGAAAATCTTAAAATTGAAGAAAATGTATTAAAAATATTTAGTAAGTACTTCACAGGCACCCCATTGAGTAGTAAGTTTCACTGCTTCTTTCCTACAGAGGGGTATTGCAGTCACTGATTGAAAAACACTTCCCTGCTCCAGACAGGAAGAAACTCTATAGTTTGCTAGGAATCGACTTGACAGCCCCAAGTAACAACAGTTCACCAAGAGATAGTCCTTGTAAAGAGAATAAAATAAAGAAGCGGAAAGGTGAGTGCTTTTCTTTTTTTTTTTTTTTTTTTTTTTTTGGTTTTTTTTTCGGAGCTGGGGACCGAACAGGGCCTTCTTGCCTTCTAGGTGGCGCTCTACCACTGAGCTAAATCCTCAGCGGTGAGTGCTTTTCTTTAAGTAGTTGATGCTGACAGTGCTATTGGTCTTTGTTTAAAGAATTAGCCGTTTGATGCTCCTGCTTTCTCTGAGTAGGAAGAGCTGATGCTTTTTCTTGTTGGTCAGTCTTAGGAAATTAGAGGGTTGGCTTGGATTGTTCATTTAGTTCATTTATTCTTTGTGTCGTCAAAGCTGCGGTTTTGTAAACATTGATGGCTGGTCATTGCCCTATCCTCTTGCCCGTGTTTTTGGTAGTACTGGGTGGGTAGTACTTGCATTCTTCCTGCTTCAGTTTTTAGAGCAGCTGGGGTTGCAGGAATTGTTTGCCTTGATGATTAAGGCTTAAGAGGCTCATTAAGTTAGTGTACTTATTAGTTATTAGAACTTGTATTCATGTTTGCTGATTAGCTTGGATTGTTATAAACTAGAATATGTGATTGAGTGCTTTCTGTTGTGTTTAACTAATGACCTGACACTCTTGGAATCATTGCAGATATGACAAGATACACATTCTTCCTATTGAAATTTTTTTTTTAAACTCATTTGTGGGTGCACATGTATTGCTGTGAGTGTGGAGGTTACAGGACAACCTGCAGGAGTTGGTCCCCTCTTTTGACCATGTAGGTTTTGGGGTCCTCCTCAGCTCCTCAGGCTTTGTGACAAGCACTCTTGTCTGCTGAACCATTTCAGTGATTTCTCTATTTGTAAGGGACCTGAAGTGAATGAGTGGGCTACAACCACTGTCACACACACCCTCTCCATTTTAGTTGAGGAACACAGGAAGTAATAGTGCCCTGTGATCAGTAGTATCGTAGAGACGCTGACATGTTCCTGTGTCACAAGAAGTTAGGTTTTCTCTGTTCCATTAGTTAGAGAACTTCTTGGAGTTTTGATTTGAGTTTTTGAGCATTCACTATCTGTTTTTTTAAATATTAGATACTTCAAACCAAGCATGTATTTGCCTTTAAAAATCAGATTGTATTTATCAGTATGTCATCTGTCTGTCTCTCCCCACTTCCTTTATCTGTCAAGACATTGTCTCATGTAATCCTGATGTGCCTAGAACTCACTTTGTAGACTAGGCTAGCTTTGGATTCGACAGAGACAGACCTGGGACTAGATAACTGTGCCACCACACAGCTCTTACACATGAAGTTTTCTCGGTATTTTATGTCTAGTTACTATTAACTCTTTTCAAAACTAGTTAATAGTTCATTGTGAGTGTGACTCTGATTTTGTTTGAACTTAGTCTTGAGTTTTTATTTAACTTCTGTGGTCTGAGACTATGTGTGCGTATCATGTGGTCTGACTCAGCTCCTCACTTTCTTTCCCGTCAGTTTCCAGTTTGTATTCACACATCTAGTTTCCTGCTGAGCAGCTGACCACACCTGAGTCCTGGTTCTTGTGAACTTGCTTTGTTCTTCACATGTACACTCTTACTGTCTGCACTTCTCATTAGACTCAACTCACAAACTAAAATATGACACAGTAGGTCTTTAGAAACACTGAATTTAGGCTGGGCAGTTTATCTTTCATGCAACAACACATGCTTTTAATCTCAACATTTGGGAGGCAGAGGAAGGTATATCTCTCTTGAGTTTGAAGCCAGCCTGGTCTACAGAGCAAGTTCTAGGACAGGCAGGGTGATGGACAAACAGACACGCACGCACGCACGCACGCACACGTATCTCAAAACAAACAAAAGTTAAAAAAAAAAAAAAAAACACAATGAATTTCCAGCTGAATGTTGTTTGGGTCTTGAGGGTAGGTGAAGAAATTACTCGAGAAGCCAAAAAAGCACGAAAAATTGGTGGCCTTACTGGAAGCAGCTCTGACGACAGTGGGAGTGAATCTGATGTCTCTGATAATGAAGAAAGCGACTATGAGAGCTCTAAAAACATGAGCTCTGGTGACGATGATGATTTCAATCCCTTCAGAGATGAGTCCAGCGAAGACAACGAGGACGGTGAGTTCATGGAGGAGACTGAGCTGTTGTGTGGGAAGCAGAGGCAGGAGGATCTTTATGAATTTTAGGCCAGCCAAGTTTACACAGTAAGACCCTGTCTCAAAGAGAAACAAGAAAGAGAACCTTTTCTAGGTGCTGGAGAGATGGCTCAGTGGTTATACTGTTCTTGTAGAGAACCTGAGTTCATTTTCCAGCATCTAGCTCTGAGGGCTTCTTAGTTCCTGACTCCAATTCCAGGAGCATTTGACCTCCAAAGAGACTTGTACCAATCTTCATACAGATATACACAAATATCTGTGATTAAAAATTACTCAAATCTTTCAAAACATAAATGATCTTTTTTATGTATTTGTTTGTGATCCAACAGATTTTAATTGTAGTGTAGAACAAGCTTGTCTGCCTATTAGAGCTTTGACCCTAAGATAAAAGGAGATGAGCTCGGGGTTGAGGATTTAGCTCAGTGGTAGAGCGCTTGCCTAGCAAGTGCAAGGCCCTGGGTTCGGTCCCCAGCTCCGAAAAAAAGAAAAAAGAAAAAAAAAAAAAGGAGATGAGCTCAGCTTTGGAACTGTTTTTGATATCAGGAGAGGGTCTCACTATGTAGCCCTGGATGATGTAGACCTGAACATTCATTTCTTTATATTAAGTTTTGGGAATGTGACTTTAGTCTGGATCCTATCCTTCTTCCTCAGTGTTCCTGAGTTCTGTGATCAAGGGATTGCAAGGCCAGGCTGTCCATGGGCTTGCAATTTTTAACTTCCAAATATGGAATGGTAGCTCTCTGTGTGAGAATGAATGCTCTGGGCACTGCTACTTGACAACACTTCTACAAGTAGTCAGCAAAACTGAACTTAGCTTCTTTATTATGTTCTAACAAGTTATTTGATACATATTTGCCTGGTCTTTTTAGATCCATGGTTAATTAGGAAAGATCATAAGAAAAGCAAAGATAAGAAAAAGAAGAAAAGTATCGATCCAGATTCCATTCAAAGTGCCTTGTTAGCATCTGGTCTTGGATCAAAGCGGCCCAGTTTCTCCTCAGCACCAGTCATCTCACCTGCTTCCAACAGTGCACCAGGTACCACACCGAATCTTCTGCTTTGGAAAGTGCTGTTGATGAAATCAGGTATTGAACTTTGTCAGGTGATTAACAGATGTTCTTCATCAGCCAACAGTAACAGCAACAGTAACAGCAGCCTCATAACGAGCCAAGATGCTGTTGAAAGGGCACAGCAGATGAAGAAAGACCTCCTTGATAAGCTGGAAAAGTTAGCTGAGGACCTCCCGCCTAATACCCTGGATGAGCTTATCGATGAGCTCGGTGGTCCTGAAAATGTGGCTGAGGTAAATAGATGTGGTTAGCGCTCGCTGCCTTCCCTCTTGATGACATTTTCTTCATCTTTCAAAGTTTTTTTTTTTTTTTAATTATTCATTTATATACAAATAGGAGTGCTCGGGATTGGGGATTTAGCTCAGTGGTAGAGCGCTTGAGGCCCTGGGTTTGGTCCCCAGCTCTGAAAAAAAAAAAAAATAGGAGTGCTCAATTTGCCTATGTGACTGCATGACAGAAGAGGGCATCAGATCCCGTTACAGATGGTTGTGAGCCACCATGTGGTTGCTGGGAATTGAACTCAGGACCTGTGGAAGAGCAGTCAGTGCTCTTAACCCCTGAGCCATCTCTCCAGTCCCTTTCTTCATCTTAAAGTCTGTGATCGAGTGTCCTTAGAAGCCCTTGTCTGCCTCATTGTCTGATCGGTCTGTGCTTGGTTCCTGTACTGTTGTGCCTCTTTGGTGATTGTGACTGTGTACCCGTTTATTCTCAGATGACTGGCCGCAAGGGGCGGGTGGTGAGCAATGATGATGGGAGTATATCCTACGAGTCAAGGTCTGAACTTGATGTGCCTGTGGAGATTCTGAACATCACGGAGAAGCAGAGGTTCATGGATGGAGACAAGGTATTCTTTCCATGGGTGCTTTTCATCAGAAGGCAGCTGCGTATATTTTCAGCTTCAGAAGGATCTGTTCTTCATTTCCCCACACCCACAGTATCATTTATATGCTTACTGAACAGTCTTTTTAATTCGTAATTGCAATGATTGTTTTAAGTACTTGAGGTTCTATATGGTGAATGTAGTATGCGTTGCGTATCGTGCATGAGAACCTTTGAATTTTACATGCACAGGCCAGGTGAGGTGGTGCCTGAGAAGTGGAGAGAGAAGACCGTTCTTCTGAGGCAGTAGAAGAACCAGCCTGGACTATATGAGGCTTTGTCTGAAGACTTAGATTAAGAGAGATAGGGATACCTTTATCTGAGTATAAAAATAGTAGATCATGGTTGTGATTGCTTTAATCTCTTTTCCCTTCTCTCTTTTTCCTTTTGTGTCAGTTACTTTTGCATAGCTGCCATTAAATATTCTTCAAAACATTTAGGACAGAAGGTGTTTTGGCTGATGATTTCACACTTTCAGTCTATTGTGAAGGAAGAGCATGAGGAACACTTCTGTTCATGTTGTGATAGTAAGCGGAAACCAAAAAAAAAATGGTAGCACAAGGGGATTTGAACTCTGGACCTCTGGAAGAGCAGTCAGCACTTTTAACGCTGAGCCCTCTCTCCAGCCCTAGACTCTACCTCTGACTCTTCATCACCTTTAACAATGCCATTATATAATGAACCTAGCAACAGAAGCCCTCAAGATCTAATTGTCTCACTATTGCTCCTCTCTTGCACTTTTCCTCTTACTCTCTCCCCATTCCTTTCTGCTCTTCTCTCCATGTACTCATGACTGCCCTCTACTCTTCCTCGTCTCTACTCCCCACACCCACTCTGCCCCTACTAGACTCTTATCTCCCCTCCCCATGCCCTGAGTAAACTCTATTCTATACTTTAACAGAAATTTTTTTTATTTGTCCCATTAGTCAACTGACAAGGAAAATTAGCATATAATGTCATGAAGTCTAGTGTCATTTAATTTTGAGTCTAGAACAGTAAGAATACTGCTGGGCAGTGGTGGGATATACCTTTAATCCCAGCTCTGGGGAGGTTTGGGGTCAACGTGGCCAACGTCTTCAGAGTAAGTTAGTGCCACACAGAGAAACCCTGTTTCAACAAACAAACTGATTAGAAAGTGAGTGCTACAGCATTACTTTAATCTCAGTGCTCAGCAGCAGAGAGGCTGGTCTAGTGAGTCTGTCTTAATAACAACAGAGTGAGTTCGAGGACAGCCAGGGAATATCTCAAAGAAAGAAAAACTTTATTTTATATTTATGAATGTTGTGTTTGCCTGTGCTCATAGAGGCCAGAAGAGGGCATTGAGTCCCCTGAAACTGGAGTAATAGATGGTGTAGTGTGCCATTGCATGTGTGTTGGGAATCAAGTCTTGGTTCCCTCTAAGAACAGGTATTCCAAACCACTGAGTCCTCTCCAGCTCAAAGGAAGTAATTGCTTTCTTAAAAGTTTTATATGTATTTTCTTTGTGTATGAGAATTTTTTCTTGTTTTGTTTTGTTTTTCTCTCTCCTTTTTTTAAAATTTCATGTATATGAATGCTTTATCAGGCTAGAGAGATGATGGCACAGTGGTTAAGAGCACTGTCTGCTCTTCCAGAGGTCCTGAGTTCAATTCCCAGCACCCACATGGTGGCTCACAACCATCTGTGATGGGATCTGATGCCCATTTCTGGTGTGTCTGAAGACAGCTACAGTGTACTCACATGTATAAATTAAATAAATTAAAAAAAAAAAAAAGAAAAGAATGAGCGCTTTATCTCCATGCATATCTGCATGCCAGAAGAGGGGCATCAGATCCTATTATAGAACCATCTCTCCAGCCTCTTGTCTTTTTTTTTTTTGAGACAAGGTTTTTCTTTTTGTATCCCTGGCTTTCCTGGAACTTAACTCTGTAGACCAGGATGGCTTACAGTTCAGAAATCTGCCTGCCTCTGCTATGAGTAAAGGGTGAGGCCACAATTGCTGACTTTCTGTTCCCCTTCCTTGCTTTCCCCTCCCTTCCCTTCCTCTTTCACAGTTTTCACTGTATAGCCTTTGTTGGCCAGGAGCTGTCCAGTCCAGGTTGGCCTGGAACTCAGAAGTTCCCATGCCTTTGCCCTTCCTTCCTCCAAGTGTTGGGATCAAAGATTTGTGCCACCATGCTCGTTTGTGTATGAGTTTTTACCTGAGTGTGTATACACGCACGAGTGTGCTCTGGGTGCTTCTGGAGGCCAGAAGACTATGTCGAGTCCCCTGGGATTTGAGTTAGAGTTTATGTGATTTTTCTCATGAACCTAGGCCCAAATATAAAAGGAATTTGTCAAAATCAGTACTTTGCTAAATTATATCTTCAAAAAATTTATTTATTTATTTATTTATTTATTTATTTTTATGTAGAGGTACGTTTGTGAATAGGCATGGTATGGCATTTGTGTGGAGGTCAGGATACATGGGAATCAGTACTCTCCCTCTACCCCATTGGCTCCTGGGATTGAACTCAGGTGATCAGGCTATGCAGAAGTTGCTTTTCCCTACTTATGGTTTAAATAAGATGCCTCTTCTGTCATGTACATGTTTCTTAACTTTTTTTTTTTTTTTTTTTTTTTTTTTTTTTGGTTCTTTTTTTTTGAGCTGGGGATCGAACCCAGGGCCTTGCACATGCTAGGCAAGTGCTCTACCACTGAGCTAAATCCCCAACCGTGTACATGTTTCTAAGTGTGTGACATCATATGCCTGTAATTTTGGAACTTTTGAATCTGAGGCTGATGGACCCTTAGTTTTAGGCTAGCTTTGCCTACATAGGAAACTGTCTCAAAAGGCTTTTTTACTACCTCTCTTACCCCCCACCCCCCTCTAGTCCCTTTCTTTAGATAGGACCTTACTCTGTCTAGTATGTCTTCCTTTTCTTCAGTTTGAAATTTCAAGTGATTCTCCTGCCTCAGCGTCTGAAATAGGCAGGACCACCACTATTTTTGTCTTTTTGAGTCTTTGTCTTGCTCCATGGCCCAGGATGGCTTTGAATTCATTTTTCCCTCCCAACTAATATTAGGGCATCTTACTCCTATGAAAAGAGAGCAGAGAACAAACTGCTGGCCATCACTGTCCACTGAAGAACGTTCTCTTTCAGTTTGCCTAGAGGTGATTTTTATTTCCTTTTTTAATTTGACACAGAATATTGCTATTATCTCAGAAGCCGCCAGCTCAGGTATTTCATTACAAGCAGATCGGAGAGCTAAGAATCAAAGGAGAAGAGTTCACATGACTTTAGAGTTACCCTGGAGTGCTGATAGGGCCATTCAGCAGTTCGGTAAGTATCTGCACTGCATCCCACTGGGAGGACAGATAAGAGTTTCTGGGAGTCTGTCTGTATGAGATACCAGGAGCCTATAGAATTCTCAGATTCTGTATTGGAAGTGTGTTCTCTGTATATATTGTGGTATGCAATGGATGATGAACTCCTTTTTGCCTGTTTTCAAATGGTATTGAGATCTTTGATGGATTGCAAAGGAGTCCTGTCCTTCTAGAACAGGGTTCCCCAGAAGTATCTTCATTGTAGATTTGTACACCATTTGGGTCTTTCACAGCAGCCCACTATTTCCCCAGTTATTTTAGCTCTTAATAGCTCCATGAGGGCTACATTACTCTTCCTTTTCATATGCATGATCCTAAGACCTAGTGATCTGTCTACCCATGACATCCAAATTGGTTATGCAGGAACACTAGCTAACCAAATGGTGGCAGCATTTGGACATTTATGGCAGGCTCTGATCCTTGAGTCGTGATGCCAAGGTTTAAGAGTTTAAATTGCTGTTATAGGGAGCTGGGAAGAGTTGTGTTACCTTTAATCTTCTTTTTTAGGGTGTTTTGTTAGTGCTAACTTGGCCAGGTTGGTCTGCAGGCTTGTCCTCTGCACACAGGATTGGTAGACAGAAGTACCAGGGGTGTAAGGCCTAACGTAAACTGCATAGTGCATTTGAGGCCACCCTGGACTACATGAGACCTTGTCACTACAAGTGACCTTGTCACTTTAATACCCTTTAAGTATTAAAGCTACCAGTTAGGGTCTCAAAATAGCCTAATTTCTGTCCAGTGAGCATGATCATTGAACTGTACACATTTTTGTTACAGGAAGAACACACAGGTCAAACCAAGTGACTGCTCCGGAGTATGTTTTTCTGATTTCGGAGCTGGCTGGAGAACAGAGGTTTGCGTCTATTGTTGCTAAGAGACTTGAGAGTCTGGTGAGTTTTGAGTTGTGCTAGATGTGCGTTACAGATCATTTATGTTAACTGACTTCTGGGAAGAATTGATAAGGGTTTGATCAGGAGTTTTCTGTTTTGCCAGGGGGCACTTACACATGGCGACAGAAGAGCAACAGAATCTAGAGATCTCAGCAGGTTCAACTTTGACAACAAGGTGCGTTTCCCTGTCTCTCGGTGTGGAGCCACGCACTCTACTTACTGCTGTTTTCAGCGTTGCCTTCTCTATCTTCTTATTGGCACATCACAGACCTGTCCGTGCGCACATTTTACACTGCTGTTGGAAAACGTTCCTAGAATATTTGGAAAGGCATCAAGATATGTTATTAGAAATAAAAGAAGTCATTAATGTATTGAACATCTACTGTCTGAAAAGGCACAGAATAGGTAGTCCTAAAACATATGTCCATTGTTTATGAATGTTTGGTACAATTATAGTTTATAGCTTTTACTTGGTTAAAGAATTACCCACATGTTGAACCTGGTTGAAACATAATTTTTTTTTATTACAGTATGGAAGAAATGCTTTAGAAATTGTTATGAAGTCCATTGTAAACTTGGATTCTCCTATGGTATCACCACCTCCAGACTACCCTGGAGAATTCTTTAAAGGTAACCTAGAACTGAGCATAACTTGGAAAGCTATTATTTGGTTGCTACACTGTATGCTTTGCATGAGTGAAGGCCTGACTTCCATCCCCAGTATCAGACTAGGCAGAGGATTGTATTCCGGTAATCCCAGAACGCAACCTGGTGAGACAAGAGGATGATGACTTTAGGGCTGACCTATATAGTGAGACCCTATCTATAAAAAAATGAAAGCAGGGCGTAGAAAGATAGCTCAGCAGTTAGAAACACTAGTGTTCTTGGAAAGGACCTGTTTGGGGCCCAGCACTTAGTAGGTGGCTCACAAACCATCAGTAACTCCAGTTCGGGTATCCAAAGCTTAACTTCTGGCCTGTATGGACACTGCACACCAGACATACATATAGGCAGAACACTCATACAAATAAGTAAATCTTGAAAGACTAACATAGTGGCACAGCTCTTTAATCCCAGTACTCAGGAGACAGAGGCAGATTGATCTCTGAGTTGGAGGCCAGCCTGGTTTACAAGAGTAAGTTACAGGATAGCCTGAGTTACATAGTGAGACCCTGTCTTGAAAGAAATTCAAATAATAATTAATTCTCAAAACAAAAATTTAAAATGAAAGCCAAGTAACAAGACACATCAAATGAGTGCCAATCCCATGTGGCATGTAACATGTCTTCATGTTTGTTTGAGAATTCCTTAGTAAAAATCCTGCATAGCGGGTGTTTTTCAACCCTTTTTACACTGTCAAGATTGCCTAGGTAAATTTTAACAGAGAGGGAGAGAGAGAGAATATGTTAGTTATACTTAATATCCGTTTAATTGTCTTAACCTTTACATGCAAAAGTATCTATGCTCATGCATACAAATGAGATAAAAATTTACTTTAAAAATAATAATACTGAGGGGTTGGGGATTTAGCTCAGTGGTAGAGCGCTTGCCTAGCAAGCACAAGGCCCTGGGTTCAGTCCCTAGCTCCGAAAAAAAGAAAAAAGAAAAAAAAGAAAAAAATAATAATAATACTGGGACTGGAGATAGAAAGATGATTCAGCAGTTCAGAGTATTCACAGCTTTTATAAAATACCTAGGTTCAGTTGACAGCACCCACATTGGGGCTTATAATTCTCTAACTATTTCTAGAGGATGTGACATGCTCTTCTGCCACCAGAAGGAATCTGCACAGAGTACACATGCATGCATATGCATATAGACATTCATACTCATAAAATAAAAAGAAGTCACCTTTTATTGTTTATTTCTTTCTGGTTTTGTCAGGGGCCACATGTGTGCAGGAGTGCCGTGTGTGTGCCTCACATACAGTGCTTGTACAGAACAGTTGTTTTCATTGTAACGGGAACTTAGGGTTTTCTTTTTGGTTTTTTGTGTTTTGGTTTGTTTTTGTTTTTTTTTTCCTAAGGTCTCATGTAGCCCTGGCTGGCCTGCAAATGCTAATATAGATCAAGCTGGCCTTGAACTCTCAGGGAGATCTCCCTGCCTCTGCCTTGAGGACTAAGATTTATAACATTGTGCACCACCATGATGGGCAACCCAGTTTCTTATAGTTTCCTGTTGATGAAGTTCATTCACTTGCTGGCATACAGATGCTTTCTAGAATACAGCTCTGAGCTTCCACAGGTATCTTCTTTAGGTGTATGTGATCTGATTGTTTTGTTTTGTTTTGTTTTGTTTTGTTTTGTTTTGTTTGACCCAGTAGGATTCATTCCTAAAAGGAGTCCTGTTGATCTATATTGATCCTATCATCTTATTTGTATATCTTTGTTGGAGACCACACATATTCCTCTCTCTTTTTGGGCTTTTCAGTTCTTAGGATTGAAAATGGTTTTGGGCCTAGTGTGCCAGATGTCTTAGCACTCACCTAAACGTATCTTTTCTAAAAGTTCAACCAAGCCAGTCATTGTTGCTGGGCAACGGTAATCCCAGCACTTGGGAGGCAGAAGCAGGTGGATCTTTGTGAGTTCTACAGACCTTGTTACAGGACTGCTGGGGCTACATGACAAGACCCTGCCTCGGGGATGCAGAGGGAGGTCTGTTAATGTTGGTTGCTTATTCAACATTTACCATGTTTAGCGTTTTGCATTATTGTAGGCAAAACCTGAGTGAGCACATTTATGATGTCTCTATGTGAACACTGGTCAGCTGTTATCCTACTTGTGCGAGATTGCTGCAGTTTTGTGTCTAGGTTTCCAGATAAAGGATCTAGAATATACAGCACACTCTTGTTAAAAGAGAAGGCTTTTTATGTTTTTATAATTGAGTGTTGGGGCTGGTTGATCAGTGTTCACAGCATTAGTGGAGGTCAGAAGCTTGGTAGCAAGCATTCTTACCTACTGAGCAATCTCGGCAGTTCTGTTTTGGGTTTTTGAGACACACTTACTAAACTCAGGTTGGCCTGAAACTCGCCCATGCTGAACTTTTAACTTTTTTTTTTTTTTTTTTTTTGGATTTACTTTAAATTTATTGAGTGTATCGGGGAAGAGGGAAAATGGGTCAGGGAAGGAGGAAGGGAGGGGGACATCTTTTCCTCCAAATAGGCTGGTATGTAGTCTCAGTGCGTCATAAAAAAGACTGGTTCTGGCCTCCTTTCTGATTGCGCCAAGGCAGTCTGGTCACCATGCAGATCGCTCAACTAACGAGGCTTATTTAAAACTGGAAAAAGAGGGCTGGAGAGATGTCTCAGCGGTTAAGAGCCCTGGCCGCTCCTCCAGAGGTCCTGAGTTTTCAATCCCCAGCAAGCACATGGTGGCTCACAACCATCGGTAATGGGATGAGGCCTTCTTCTGGTGTGTCTGAAGATAGTTACAGTGTACTCATAGACACAAAATAAATAATTCTGGAAAAGAAGAGGAAATAACTTTAAAAAAAAAGAAAGGAGGCTGACTGGTCGACCGACCTTCCTTCCTTCAACTTTTAACTTTTTAACTTTTTTTTTTTTTTTTTTTTTTGAACTTTTAACTATTCCACCTCAACCTCTGAGTGCTGTTTTAAGGAAGGGCGAGGGAGGGCTGGAGAGATGGCTCAGCAGTTAAGAGCACCCGACTACTCTTCCAGAGGTCCTGAGTTCAATTCCCAGCAACCACATGGTGGCTCACAACCATCTGTAAAGAGATCTGATGCCCTCTTCTGGTGTATCTGAAGACAGCTACAGTGTACTTACATATAAATAAATAAATATTTAAAAAAAAAAAAAAAAACAGGAAGGGCGAGGGAAGCTTTAGTGATGACAGCTGCAGTCCAGTCTCTAGTTTTAGTGGTGACAGCTGCAGTCCAGTCTCCAGTCCTACAAACACTTAGAAGACAAACCCGGCACTCAGTGAGGTTGGGTGGTTAGGGTTAGGATTGGACAGATTACTGGGTGCATTGATTACCAGTTCAATTCAGGTGAGTGCAACAGAGCAGCACACACAGGCTAATTCGTTTTTATTTCATGTACATTGGTCTTTTGCCTAAATGTGTGTTTGTGCGAAGGTGTCAGGTCCTCTGAATCTGGATTACAGGCAGTCGTGAGTGACCTTGAGCTACTAAATTGAACCCTGCCTGGTCCTTTGGAAGAACAGCCAGTGTTCTTGATTGCTGAGCCTTTTCTCCTACCCCTGCACATTAGATCTTCATGCTCTATCAACAGCTCATTGAGATATTTGGATTGTGAAGATTTTCATATTTTTGTTATCTTACAGATGTTCGACAAGGACTGATAGGAGTGGGCTTGATTAATGTAGAAGATCGCTCAGGAATTCTTACTCTTGATAAAGGTAACGTCACACTGTATGTGTATGTCACTTGGACTAGTGGAGCTGCCTTTATGCTATTGTGCACTAAAGAAGCCTCAACTCACATGGATGACTGGGGAAATGTTCTTTCCCTCCACTTTGCTTTTCAGGCCGTCTGTTTCTGCATCTGTACTGACTACTCTAAGTTAGTTGACTCTTGAGTTTCTGGGTGAGTTTCCTGTATCTGCCTCCTCCTACAAGGATTTCTTGCAAGATGGGAGCCACTGGATCTGGCTCTTTTTACATGGTGGTTTGGTGATCAAACTCCTTAGGCTCCGATGGCAAGCACTTCCCGATAAGTTGTGACTTTGTATTTTTGTGACACAGTCACATTCTTGGCTACATTGGCCCTGCTGTTCTCATAGCATTACTTTTGCTTCAGACACCCTAGTGCTGGGATTACGGTAGTTGTAGAATGTAATGCAGAGCTTTCTATGCACTAGTGAAATGCTGTTCCACTCAGTTATCTGAAGCACTCTAGTGATTTTTTTGATCTTGTTTCGTTTGTTTTGCTTTGCTTCGTTATCCTGAGACAGGTTTTCTCTTTGTAGCCCTAGCCTTCCTAGAAATCACTTTATAGATAGACCAGGCTGGCTTTGTGTTCAGAGACCTGCCTGCCTTGCCTCCTGAATACTAGGACTAAGTGTCAGCCACTGTGCCCAGCTTGACACCTCCTTTGTACAGTGTTGTTTATTTGCTGATGTGTTTTTAGCATTTGTTCCTATACATAGGAATTATTAAAAGTAAATATCCATGCAAATGTCACAGGTAAGACAGGAGACAAGGGCAGGGCAGGCAGGGCAGGGAAAAGAAGAAAGCCCCATGTGTGTCCTGTCCCGGATTTCATGGCCTTGCACAGACATGTGCCCATCAATTACAGACCATCTCCTAAGAAAAGAAAGTGTTCCAACAGGGGTCTAATGTATCTATCGTCTTTTTAACAAAATCTCAATCTTTGAATTTTACTAGTCAGGTCTTGGGAGCCAGATGCTATGGTAAATACCTGCCCAGAGAGGCAGAGGAAACACCCAGCTGACTTTCACTTCCACTTCCTGTGCGTCTCTATCTGTTCTCCTGCCTCCCCTTACTCTCTGTCTCTTTGTTAATTCCTATGTTCCTACCTGTCAACCAGTTCTTGTTCCACCTCTTGAACTATCGTGACTTTACCCAGTTTACAATATTCAAGCAGAAAGCTCTTGGATTAAAAGTGTGCTAAGGTCTTGAGCCACGCCACAACTAAAAACAGTTTTTCCCAGTACATAGAGTCCTGTTTGGGTTACAGTGGGTTTCCTTACATCCCTGATGGTGTCATTACTTTTGTATTCTTGTGGACTTTTATCCTCCAAATGATTTTTGGCAATGACCTCAATAATTTTGGCTAGATCTTGCTAAAACACCCTCTCATTTGCTTGCTTGCTTGCTTGCTTGCTTGCTTGCTTGCTTGCTTGGTGTATATGTTTATTGAAACCGAGTCTTTCTGTGTCTCCCTGGTTGTCCTGGAACTCACTGTGTAGACCAGGCTGGCCTTGGAACTGAAAGAAACATCTGCCTCTGCCCTAGAGTACTCTGGATTATCTTTGAGACAGAGTCTTACTGCATGAGCCAAGTGTGTCTTTAACTTACTCTGTATGTAGTCTACTGTATGCAGGTCTTGGGCCAATAGCCTTAGTCCATACATAAGTGGATGAGCCGCATGCACTTGGACCCCACCTTTATGTCTAGCACTGGCTACAGATGTGATCAACCTTGTCAAGCCTTTCTTGTTTTTTGGGTTTTTTTCAGACAGGTTATTATATTACTCTGTGGTCTATGCTATAACTCACTATGTAACCAAAGTTGTTCTTCAGCTGCAGCAGTCCTCCTGCCTCAGCCTCCCAAATGCTTGCATTACAGGTATAAGCTAAGTTACCCTCTCTGGCTAAGGTTTAAAGAAATGCTGAATCCACCCCCATATTTCATAGGGGTTAAGTTTTTTAAAAGTTATCAGGAGCTGGATGTAGTGGCCACACACCTTTAATTCCAGCACTGGGGAGGCAGAGGCTGAAAGATCTCTGAAGGTTGAGGTCAGCCTGGTCTACAGTGGGAGTTTCAGGACAACCAGGGCTGTTACACAGAAAAACACTGTCAAAAAAGAAAAAAAGCAGTATCTGAATCCAGAAACAATTCAGGCATGAGTCCTTTTCCAAAGCTTTAGGCATTCCAGTTCCAGGGTTGAGAGCCACAAATTTAGCAGTTGAACTTGAAGTTAAAATTTAATGTGTGTGTGTGGGTTGGGGGGGCGTTGGAGAGATGGAGAGTGGTTAAGAGCACTGACTGTTCTTCCAGAGGTCCTGAGTTCAATTCCCAGCAACCACATGGTGGCTCACAACCATCTGTAACAGGATCTGATGCCCTCTTCTGGTGTGTCTGAAGACAGCTACACTGTACTTATATACATAAAATAAATAAATCTTTAAAAAAGAAATTTAATGTTGGTTTCTCCCCCTCTTCTTCCATCCCTCCTTCTCCCTCTCTCTCTCTTCCCCTCTTCTGTTCTCCTACCCCTCCCTTCCTCCCTCTCCCTCCTCTCTCTGCCAGTACCCCTTTCTTTCTTTCCCCTCTTCCCATGGTGACTTGGCCTTGGTCCTTGGAGCTAATGAATTTGCGCTAATGCATTCACTCAAGTGCAGCTTTCCAGCAAACCTGCCTTTAATATAGATGATGGTGGTGGTGGTGGTGGTGGTGGTGGTGGTGGTGGTGGTGGTGGTGGTGGTGGTGGTGGTGGTGGTGGTAAGCTGAGTGTGGTCGTAATCAATTCTACCATTGGGGAAGTTGAGACAAGATGGAGACTGTGTCTCAAAACAAAAGAATTTGGGCTCTCCAACGATGGCTTAGCAGTTAAGAGCTTACAGAGAATCTGTGCTCAGTTTTCTCCCACTTAAGTACACATACCCTCACACACAACATGGTTTTATTTCCAGCATTTAGGAGGCAGAGGCAGGTGGATCTGTGAGTTCCAGGCCAACCTGGTCTACAAGAGTGAGGTCCAGGACAAAAAGGAATGCAAAGAAACCCTATCTTTAAAATGTAAATAGGGTTAGAGGAGTGGCTTAGTGGCTAACAGCTCTAGCTATTTCTTCCAGTCAAAACTTACCCATATGTGGAAAATGTACATGTGTTAAATTAAACCTAAGAGACTTGGTGTTGGCCATCTCATGTGCTAAATTACATTGAAGGAAAGGGAGGGAACTGCACTGTCTTGTGAGCGCGTGCTGCTTTGCTGGTGGCAGGTTTCAGCACCACAACACCTGGGGAGAGACTGCACCCACAGATCACACTTTGAAAGGTTGCCTAGCTGAAGAATAAATGTTTAATTTAACAAGGGAATTCATGGAATTTTTCTTACGATCTTGTCTTTGCAGATTATAACAATATAGGAAAATTCTTAAACAGAATTCTGGGCATGGAGGTGCATCAGCAGAATGCGTTGTTTCAGTATTTTGCAGACACACTCACTGCAGTTGTTCAGAATGCCAAGAAGAATGGGAGATACGACATGGGAATCCTAGGTGAGTGGGGACCCTCACTATACTCTGCTCCCGGGCCTGAGTATCTCTCCATTTACACACTTCTGTTTCTATCTTAATGTAAGATCTGGGTTCTGGAGATGAAAAGGTGAGGAAGAGTGATGTCAAGAAGTTTCTAACTCCAGGATACTCAACCTCTGGCCATGTAGAGTTATACACAGTAAGTCTACATATATGTTCCATGTCCATGTTCCGTACTAGCGTTCACATACATGAACTCCATTTAAATCTCTCCATGTCTTTCACAGATTAGTGTGGAGAGGGGAATGTCCTGGGATGAAGCAACCAAGATTTGGGCAGAGCTGACAGGACCCGACGATGGCTTTTACTTATCATTGCAAGTACGAGTTGAGTTTTCTTAAAGTCCTACCAAGAATCTATGTCTTTGATTCTTACCTATGTATCTCACAGTGTAGCTCTGTCTGTCCTGCAAACCTTTTGTCGATTAGACTAGCCTTGAACTCAGTGTTTGCTGTGTGTCTGACTCTGCGGGCTCACCATAGCCTTTAAGTTAATTTTTCACCTACTATTACTATGTGTATGGGTGTGCGCTCCAGTGTGGGCTACTGTTACTCTTGGTTACAGACGTTTGTCTTCATGTCTGTCTGTACAGAGTGCGGACCATCTTCCACACAAAGGCCAGAAAGGGCATTAAATCCCCTGAACTGGGCGGTTATAGTTCTGTGCTGTGGAAGCATGGAGCAGTTACAGAGAATATTCTTCTGTTAGCCTTTGGTTAATTCTGTGGATCAACGTAATCTCTTCTCATCAGTCATCCTGCCTGCCTTTTGTTTGCTTTGTCTGCCTAGTGTTCGTTTTGGAGGAGAATAGGCCTTAGGAAGGCCTATGTTAACTTGACTGCTGTTGACTGTGCCTCTGGGACTTCAGAGACAATGTTACTACAGTGACACCAACAGTGGCATACATTTTCCTGAGTACATTAAATGTGTCCCTTAAGTCTAGAGATGGGACCCGTAGCCACCATCTTAGCTCAGGGCTCCCTGTGTATCAATGCTGGCTGTGTATGCACATCAGACTCAGGGTGCCAGGTTCAGGCCTGTGCTGCCTACCATACCAGCCCAGTCTTTTCCCATAGTTAGCTAGCTTTTTGGAATATTGTAGTAATACCATAGTTTGATGGTTTTCTAATTTTCTCTTATTGTTTAATAGTAGAAGTATTTGCTTTTGTCTATACGATAAAGAATTTTTTACTGGGCAGTGGTGACACACACCTTTGATCTCAGCACATGAGAGGCAGAAGCAGGTAGATCTCTGAGTTCAAGAACAGTCGGGGCTACAGAGAAACCTTGTCTCAAAAAAACTTTTTTTTTCTCTTTAACTGTTGAGTCTTCTCTGCTGTGACTCCATGTACAAGACACAACATGTCCAGTAAACCCTTAGGCTTATTCTGACCCTTTCTAAGGTCTCTGTGGATAAGAAGGGAGTTGCAAAGTCACACCTTGCCAGAAGCTGTTGGCAGTTGATAGCTTTGGAAAGAGGTTCAACTGCTAAGCTGTGCGCACCCCAATAGATAGTCCCATGCTCATAGACATTAGGTTAGCTCTGATCAGATGCTGGGGATAAAATGTTCATAGCAAGGCAGGAAGTTGGTAAGGGGATGTTTTCAATTGGCTCTAGGGTCTAGAGGAAGATGAGGTGACTGATCAAAAATACATTCATATATCTGTGAAATTCTCAGTAAGAGTCAGACCAATGGCAGTGGTCAACCCTGAAATCACATACCTACAAATAACATATTTATGGGCTGGGCAGGTTGTAGTTATAGTTTTAAGAATGTGTGAGAGAAGAGGGGTTGGGGATTTAGTTCAGTGGTCCCTGGATTCGGTCCCCAGCTCCGGAAAAAAAAAAGAAAAGAAAAAAAAAAAGATTGTGTGAGAGAAAGATTTACAAAATAGAAAACATTAATTTGAGAGAAGTTGGGGGCATGCGGGAGGAGACAAAGGAAAGAAAGGGGAGAAAGGCTATATTTAATTTAAAAATTTGTACTGGGTGGTGGCGGCTCACACCTTTAATCCCAGTACTTGGGAGGCAGAGGCACTCACTCAGAGGTGATCTCTGAGTTCAAGGCCAGCCAGGACCACATAGAGAAACCTTGTCTCTGAAAACAAAAGAAAAAGGAAGAAAAGAAAGGAAGGGGGGAATCTTCAGTAAATAAATGGCTATACAAGAAGACCTGTGTGGATACAAGCATAGGAGCTCACATTGGCGGTTGAGGTGGGAGTACCCTGAGTTCAAGGCGCGTGTGGACTATGTAGTGAGTTCCATCTTTGGGGGTGGGGGAGGAAGGTCTCAAAGAAAAATAAAAGCAAACACTGTTATGACCCTCAATTTGCTCAGAGTTAATAAAGTAGCCTCCGCCCAGGCTGAAGCCTGAAGTGTAGACTCCTGATTGCACATTTACTACCCAGCTGGTGTGTCTTTGTACTGTTTGCTGCTGTGATATTGTGATAGGATTTTTTTAATTATGTAGGGTCAATTTCTTACGTTTTCTGTTCTATTTATAGATAAGAAACAACAAAAAAACTGCAATCTTAGTTAAAGAAGTAAACCCCAAGAAGAAACTGTTCTTAATTTATCGACCAAACACTGGGAAGCAACTGAAACTAGAAATTTATGCTGATCTGAAAAAGAAATATAAGAAGGTATTTGTCACTTATATATTGTGCTGTGTCAATGCTCGCTCCATGATTGGAAGCCATGTCTTCAAAGTTTCTGGGTTCAAGGATGATGATCCTTGTACAGTAGCGAGTTTTTGCTGTTGTGGTTTGAAGGTTTTACTGCCCATTGAGACAAGATAAGCGTGCTCTTCAGTACCCAGGACCTGCAGCAGTTTAGTAAGGGACAGTCCTTCCAACCAGCTTTTGACTTGCCATGAGGAAGCTGCAAGTTTTTATCCTATGAGTTTCCAGAAAATAGTCAATGCTTTTCCCAGCGTTACTTCTGTACCTTCTGAAAAGTATTGTCTTAACCTGGGCACTCTGATTTGGAAGTGGCTGTTCAACCAGATCTCTGCAAAGCTCAGTCCCAGGGGCTTTGGCTACCTTTCTTGGTGATATTTGCATCCTGCTGCACATGGGGCTGGGCTTCCTGATGAAGATGCAGTCGCCGTGGACTCCCTCTGGGGTCACTGTCTAGGTCAGCTATCCAGTTGTGGCAGTGTGGTTCTCCCTTGTCTTTGCAGGTCGTCTCTGACGATGCCCTGGTACACTGGCTGGATCAGTACAACTCCTCTGCAGACACCTGTACTCACGCATACTGGTTGGTGTTTCCTGTCGCCTCACTTATTTCTTTAAGACATGATTTAAAGACGTGGGGTTTTTTTCTCTAATTTGGGAGGTGAGGGTGTAGAGTCTTCTTATGATCCTTTTGCTTCCACCTCCCAAACTCAAGAACAGTAGCCACAATGGCTGGCTAAGTACATTTCCATTCTTTATGAATGGGCGGTTGCGAGTAAATAAATGAGTTGCCTATTGGTAGGCACAGTTTACTTCATCAGACTTCTATGCAGAGACTTGCCACGGTAGTCAGTGCCTGTGATCCCATACTTACGATGTTCCAGATCATCCTAATCTACATAGGGAGTGGAGTCCAGCCTGGGCTACATTGAACCCTAACTTATGGCCTTAATTGCTATCCCTCTGGTAAAACTTGCATCTCACTACTTTCCTCTCTCATTTCCTCCTCACTCCCCTCATTCCCGTGTGTGTGTGTGTGTGTGTGTGTGTGTGTGTGTGTAGTGGGGGGTCTAGTCCATGCTAACCATGAAACTTTGTAGTTGATGCCTTGAATTTGGCACACTCCTACCTAGCACTACTTCTCCTGGATACTGGGATTGTTCATGCTTGTATCTGTATCCCTCTTGTTTTGTCTTTGTCTTTAATATCAAAAACAACCTTAACTGCTTAGGCCTGGAGGCTCATGTCTGCTGCCTCATCACTCAGGAAAATTCAGACTTGAGGCCACAGTGTACAAGACTAAGCCTCAAAACAAGCAAATGAAAAAGAAAGGAGCCGAAGAGCTCCTTTGAGCACTCAGCAGGCAGATCTCTGGGTTCCAGAACATCCTGGTCTCCAGAGGGAGTTCTAGAACAGGTTTGGAAACCTTGTCTCAAACAAACAAACTAAAAGGTGGGGTGGGAGCTGAAGAGATGGCTCAGTGGTTAGGAGGGCCTTCTGCTCCTTCAGGAAACTGAGGTTCAATTCCTAGCATCCATGTTAAATGACGCGGCATCACCCGTAACTTAGACTAGCTCTGCCGGACCCCATGCTTTCTACTGACATGCCCCACATGAGTCACTGACGTAATGCAGGCACAACAACATCCATATTCATAAAAGTAGATCAAATCTCATACGGGGTGTTTACGTGCATGAGCATACTTCCATGATACTATTTTAGGGCACGCATGGGGAGGTCAGAGAACAGCTGTTAGCCTCTACCTTGTGTAGATCCAGGAGTCGAGGTAGGTCACTGGGACGACAGTTCCTGTTCTGGAGGAGCCACCTACACACCTGGTTTGTTTTCCTTGTGTTACATTTATGTGGCTTTGGTGGTGACTTACATGTGTCAGTGAATTGGCAAACATTTGACTAGGACTGTATGGCCTTTTGTTTTCTCAGTTTACGTCTCTCGTTGGTTTGCTCCAGGTATCAGCATTTCCCGCTCATCCCCCTTGAGGCAGGCCCTAGCTCAGTGCCAGCATCAGCCGGTGGGTGGTTCTCACAGCAGGCGCCCCACAGCGGAGACTGTGTTGATGTGTCAAGTGTACAGATAGGATTACCACTAACCCAGTATGCACACAGGCCATCCCACGCACAGCCGAACGTGCAGACGTAATGTGACACCTTAGATTGGAAAGGATAGCCCAAAGGATTTTCTAGGACAAAGTCAAATAACAATTTTCTTCTCGAAATGTAGCTAGGTTTTACAGATGATTCATGTATGTAGCGTGTTTCTATACCTCTTTCTCCTCAATATTTTCTAGGCGTGGCAATTGCAAAAAAGCAAGCTTAGGATTGGTTTGTGAGATTGGTCTCCGCTGCCGTACTTACTATGTACTGTGTGGCTCAGTACTGAGCGTCTGGACGAAGGTGGAGGGCGTTCTGGCCTCTGTCAGCGGCACAAATGTGAAAATGCAGATAGTGCGGCTCAGGACCGAAGACGGGCAGCGGATCGTAGGTAAGCATCATTGTTATTTTGGTGGTGGGGAAAGGCTCACATCCTACCCAGTATTTTTCACTTCTGACATCAGAGATTTGTTGTCTCCCCTGTGTTCTAGTAGTGAGCACAGAACGTGCTACTCTGCAGTTTTTGGCTTCAAACTTAGAATTATCTGGCTGCCTCTCTTCAAGGAGATGGGATTACAAGCAGGCACCATGGTTGCTTGTACTTGACCCTTGTCGTGGACATTGTGATTTGACAGTAATTACCCTGTGAATGTCTGTCTCTGGGGCTGCTCTCTCTCAGCTCTTCATGCTTATTACCCGCTGCCCCTCTCTGCTCTCCAGACAACCTGACTCCTTTCCCAGGCTGAGCAGTTTCAGGCTTTGAGTCCTTCAGAAACTAGGTGGGGAGACCAGTAGGCCTCCTTGTTAATTAGTAAACTTTATTTGAACTCCAATTATGGTTGTAAAAGTTTCATATAAATGAGTTTCTAGCTGCTGGCTTTTAAAAAAAAGAAAAAGGACATTTAACTGCTATGTTGAGTTCAGATCCTCCACAGAACAGATCTGAAACTCCCATACCTGGGACCTGAGCCTTCAGTTGCCCTCACAAGACTGTGGGCCGAGCTCTGCCGTTCCTGACTCCTCTGATGTTCATTCTCACTCTGTCTTAGAGCCATCGCATCTTATCGAGTGGCAGAGTGGGTGACGTCTGTGAGGTTTATGAAGCTGATGAGTGTAAATGGGAAAGTGCTGTACCGCACACCGAGCTCCTTCCTCAGAAGATAGCGATCCACTGGGGCATGCGTTCCTGTGTGTGCATGCGCACATGAGGCTTCTGGGAGCCTGGGACTGCTTATGTCCAGTGCTGGCTGCCTGTCTGGTTTCTGGTGGAACTTTTTTTACAGTTCTCTGAGAAAGTATAGTGCACTGTGGCTTCTACTGGACAACTCCACTTCATCGTGTTTTCTTAATTACAGGTTTGATCATTCCGGCAAATTGTGTGTCTCCTCTTGTAAATCTCCTGTCAACTTCAGACCAGTCTCAGCAACTGGCAGTCCAACAAAAGCAGCTGTGGCAACAGCATCACCCACAGAGCATCACCAACTTGAGCAACGTGTAAAGAGCAGCGGCTTCCTCGCGTGGTTGAGTGCTGTGAGAGCACCACTTGCATAAAAATCAGGGACACTTTCCAAAGAATTTTTTTTTTAACTTCAGTTGTGCTCTCTAGTTAATTTGGGGGGGTGGGGGAGGGTTGTGGACAAACCTGGAAATAGGCAGCAAAGCTGACAGCGAATAGAGCAGAGGGGGCACATGTCTTTCCTCCTGCTTCCGAGGGGCTGCCTGTGCGCTTTTACCTTGGGTGAGCAGAGCGGATGTATGTGTGTGTGAACATATGTGTCAGTCTGTCTGTGAGTTTGTTAAACGCTACAAGGCCACAGTTGGTTGAAAAGGCTTGGAACTTCTCAAACTGGCTTTACTTTTCCTTTCTACAGTGCTCAGGGTTAACACAGTACATCCTTGTCATGACTGTGGGAGTTCCCCGAATGCATGTGTTTCAAGTCTAAATACTGAATATATATATTGGTTTATTTTCCAACTTAAACAATGTCTCCTACAGCATGAAGTGAAGGGTTGCGTTGCGTGCCATGCATTCAGGTTCATTTGTAGCTTTTGTTTTTCATTTGTAGCGGTGCATGTCTTTGAAAGCATGTGTAATCAAGATTACCACAGAAGTCACATATGGAGAGAAACATTGGACATGTACAGCATTGGGTATTGCATTTCTAGTGTTGATACCTGGGTGTTGCTTCTAGCCCTCAACCCTGCCCGCTCCTCCCTGCCCCAAGTTTCTTGTTAAAGTAGTAAGTGCATACTTTTTTTTGTGATAAAACTCTTTAAAAGTTCATTTTAATATGTTAATAGTATTCCTAATTTGTGCTGCAAACATGGCTCTGAGCCTTATCATAAGTTACGTTTTCCTTAACTTAAGCATAGTTTTAGGAAGAAATATGATTGGCTTCTGTCTTACACACAATCTTTTCTACTTCATTATCTGACTCTGCTTTGTCATTCGAACCGGAAACCGTACTTGAGTTGTAAACTAGACAGTGAGAAACACTTGGCTTCTTTCTGCTGTATGTTGTTCTCGTTACCCAGTAACTTGAATATTGTTTAATGTGCTGTAAGACATTGTCGAGATTATCTCCGCTGTTTAAATGCTAATGTACAAATGTGAATAGACACTTATCTATAACATGGGTAAGTTTTGTTTCGCCTATAATAGATGTTTATAAAAAAAAATTGAGTGAGGGGACAATTGGTCTTTTGGTTTTTATCTCCTTACCTCCCCTTCCCCAAATTTTTTCTCCCCTCTCCCCTCCCCCCTTTTTTGCTTGCACAGGTTGCACTATTAAAAAATTGAGATTGTATAAAATCTGGTTAAAAACTACAAGATAACAAAGTCTTGTAGATGTTGAATAAAAAAGTTATTATACTAACGAAGTGGACTCTTGCTTAGGCCCTCACTGGGGACTCCAGGCATAGGATAGCAGGGCTCTGTAGAACCTGGTGCTGCCTTAGCCTTCCAGGTAGCCTTAGAGTCTGACTGAGCCCCTTGCTGAAGTCTGAGGCCATCTTGGGGATGGGGTAAATGATGGTACTTTTGAATGTTTTTCCAGTCTAATTGTTTTCTTTGTAGCTTTTTAATCTTCTCAAAGAATTGGGTGAGGTGTGTTTAGTGACAGAGACCTGATGGAGCGCATGGGACTCTCCCTCTCTCCAGTTACTAGGATTAAGTTTACCGTAATACTGCATTGGATTTATTTATTCTTAGTGCCTCAAAGAACAAATGGTGAATGGTTTCTGTTCTTGGGCACGTTTTGCCCAGTGGATGCAACTGTTATCCTCATTCCGTGTATCTCAGGCAGTGAGTGATCTCATGAACATCAAACAATGGCCCTCGGTGGCCCTGATCCAGGTGGCCACTGAGAGTGGGATTTTGTCCTCCTTTACACAACCTCCGAGCTTTTGTTTTGAAGTGGCGGACCATTCAGCTCTCTTGGCATACTGAAGTAAAAGCCCGAGGAAGAGCAGTGTAACTTGACTTTTTTCTCCAGGAGACCAAGTCACAGAGGATGAGATTGATTCTGTATCCTAAGGTGCCAGCCCCCTTGTTCTGTGTGTGGATGTCTGTTTATGCAGGTCCTGGTTTATCCGGTGCTTTCAAAGCACCACCTGCAGGATTTCTCTAGTCTGTGCTTAGTGGACACATCACCCATGTTGATGATGCTGTGACACTTGGTCCTGGAGCACGAGTATCTGTGGATCCTGTTCATCAAAGAACATTTCTTTACATTTTTATTGTTTAATAAGGAAAAGACCACAAATATTAGGCATCTGAAAGCCCTTTCAAAGCAGACTTCAAAAGGCAAATAGTATGGCAGGACAGATAGAAGCTAGTCAGCCTTCATCCACTGTGGGGTGTGTGTGTGTGAGAGTGTGTGAGTGTGTCCGTGTGTCTGTGTCTGTGTGAGAGAGATGCCTGCGATTGGTGCCCAACCTCTCTGGAGGGAAGGATGTGCTGTTCGCACTCTGCCCCTACAAAAGTCATAAGGCGAGCTTTGGCATTCAAGAGGTTTCTTTTGTCCAAATCCAAGTCTTTTCAGCCACTGTCCTGTAAAGTCAGTTCAGTCTCCTTCGGGGTCTGAATGCCACGCAGGCAGGCAGGCAAGCACCCCGCGCCTCACTTAACTCTCTTCAGCATATGGCCGTCAGCCTCTGAGATGCCTTTTGTAACGTAGCCCTGAGCAGCAGACCCGAGTGTTGGTCCCATCAGTGTTTTCAGAGTTTACAGAAGTTCGTGCTGAAAATCACTCCTAGGTCCCACGCTGCTCAGGTGTGCTAGCTGGGGAGGCCATGCTCCTCCCCTAGCAATCCCTGTGCCGCAGGCTTGCCCTCTCCGTGTTCTGGTCAAATAGTTGTTGGTGGTGCGGTCAGTCAGAAAGTATTTCTGTAAATGCGAGTTGGTGAGACAGCAGTTTTCTCTCTTTACTACTAAATCTCAGATCTGCTTCCAGGGTCTCTTTTCCTGTGTGTAGACTAGCAAGAATGTGTACCCAGAGTACTGCGGACGCCGTAGGTGTGTACATACGTGTATGTATTCTTACTCAGCACTTACGAAAGCTTTCGAGCTGCAACAATAAAGCTTGTAATTTGTTCTGTCTGTGTAGAGAGAAGTTCTAAACTTCCAAACTCAAGAGGAAGTAAGCATTTTATAGCCACAGTTTTGGCTGTAGCCTTTTTTATTTGCTGGTTTCTGTGCTATGCCATTTGAACACTTTCTGAGAAAGCAGAGAAAGGGGTAGGAGGAGCCACCATTTACAGTGAAGGAGCCTTATCCTGCCCGCCTCTTCCCATATTAGCCCAAGGGCCATTGTGACTTGATTTTGAAAGAAAGTGGAGAGGTTCTTACCCTGTGAGACCTTACCCAGGGATCCTGGTTTTAAGGAAAGACCCTTGTGGACTCTTGCACTTCCTAGGAATGGAGTTTCAGCAAAGCTGCTATTAATCCAGGATCCACACCCTGAATGTTTAGTTAGTTGGGGCATCCCCATGACAAGAGAAACTGCTATTATGGTTTGTTTGTTAAGAGTCTGTCCTGTGGGTATGGATTCTGGTGAACCACACACACAAAACACAGGTACTTTGGTCCTCTAGTGCTGAAAGGAACCAAGGATTCCATGTTATGGCTGCAGCTGAGTAGACAAATTATTTGCAAGAAAATGCCTCACCAGGCTAGCCGTCTAAATGAGATGAGCCCTGTAAGGGAGAGAGACAGGGAGATCAAGTAGGTGGCAGTGTGAGTGCCCACCCTCTCTTCTGTGCTGTGCTTACATATGTACATAGTGTATAGGCGAGTGTGAGCTCTTCCTCGTTGCGAGTGTAAATCTTGTAAATCGGGACCCGTTCACTTGGTTTTTTGCTCCTCCTTCCTTTCCCTCCTATTTATTCTTTTCCAGACCCCCGCCTGGGCATCTTCGTCCCTTTTTTTTTTTAACTTAGGAAGCTGTGGAATACTCCTTAGCAGAGTCAGTACTTTTGTGTTAAGAGTTCGTCCTTGCCTCGTGGCTCTGGGGGTCTTGTTACCCACGTCTTGGGATGCATCTGAGCACCATCCCTCATCCTGTTACCAGGTGACTGGTTATGCTCTTTTTTCGTTCTCTGGAAGCTATAGTGAGCTTCATGGTTTCATATTTGAAAAAGGAAAGGAAAGGAAAGAAAATGCCTCCCTGGACTCCCCTTAAGCTCCTCTATCGTCTTCAGTCAGCCAGATGCAGCTCCTCAGAAGCCTGACTCATTGTTGGTCCAGTTGAGCCCTGCCTGCTCCAGTCCTCCCGCTCCTGCTGTTTGCCCGATGGGAAAACCTTGCAGTTAGACAGTAGCTCACAGCCTGGCTGCACGCCATTCTATAAGACCTTGGGTTTCTTTGACCCCACAGTTGGCGACCAGAGACTTATTTTACAACCAGCATGGATAATCTGTTCTTTATACAGTTGGTCAAAAATATTTATAGGAAGGCAGGAGATGAGCTTGTAGTACATGACAGGAGACCTTAGACAACAGTCATCATCCAAGGGATGACAACAGTCCTACTGTGGGAGCTACAACAAGCACGCAAGGCAGGTTCAGTGTTGGGGACTCGTTTCTGGCTGGGCAGACTAGAAGCAGACGTGCTGAGCTCTGCGGAATTGGCGTTGGTGCTAAAGGCCAACAGGGCAGTGGAGATGGTGCTGATCTTCACCCAGGGCAGAGCAGTGAGGTTTATTTAATGCAGGATTTTGCACCTTCAAAAAATGTCCTCTGCAATTCTCAGGAAAGATTTCAGTGAACATTCAGCTCGGTAGACTTGATGACACGTTGCAAATTGTCCACATTTGGCTAAATCTTTGGACGTTAGTTGTCACGAGTGAGGATCTGTCACAGATATATTGCTCCAGCAGAAATTCCCTCCTGACCCCAGCTCCCTTCCTCCCTCTCTGAGATCTAGTTGACCTGTGGCCTACAGCAAACGGTTAAGTATGATGTACACCCATTTAGTGCAGAGCAACAGGAGAAGGAACGGAGAGGAGGCCGCCTTTTGCACTGGAGGCTTCCTCGGGGCTGAGTCAGCACGCCAGTCTCCTGGGGCCAGTTAGTGCGGCCTTTCTGATGCTGGCCTCTAACCCAGACCCCACTCAGGCGTCTTGTAGGCGCTTGCTGTTCTTGCGGTGACTGGCACTGAAGAGGGTAAAGAGGCTTGAGCCATTCCTGGCTCTACTCTGTGGGACCCGGGGGCCTTTTTCTTCCTTCCTTTTCTTTTTTTTTTTTTTTGTTTTAAACATAGCACAGTACAGCCTCACCACTAAACAAGTCACCCTGTTCATAGTTTCTACTGAATTTGCAAACTACTCTTAACTTCTTTCAATAACCACTTTCATCATCGACCGTGAGGGGTGGAAGAGGTGCCCTGTGTCTCTGCAATAAAACTTGTGCCGGGTTCTACCTCCTTGTGCAAAGGGTATTTTACATAAAGGCGCTGGGCTTCCTTCCCGACCTGACATGGTGCATCTGGAGACATCTGCAGGAGTCCAGAGACCTTTCCAAGTGACGTCAGACGTAGACTCTCGGGTGGCCTCTGCCTTCGTCCGTTTCCTTTCGTACTGCTGCGCTGCATAGGACTGCAGGAAAAGTACATGCTTTTTCCACGCCGCCTGCCACGTTGCTGCCTTCAGCCTCTCCTGGGAACCTGCTCCCCAGTGTCCAGAACTCAGTGCTACCATCATTTTGATATGTAACTTTCGAATTCAGTCTCATGCAATACAAGTGTGTCCGCCTCACTGAGCAGAGCTCATTTGTCCTCAAGTAGAAAATGCTTGATCCTCACACGGAAAGTACTCTCTGTATTTAGGTTTTTGTTGTGGTTTTGTGGTTTTGTTTTTTTGTTTTTTAGGTTTTTTTTTTTGTTGTTTTTTCATTTTTGTTTGGATTTCGTTTCTGTTTTTGTAAAATTCTTAAATAAAATTAAACAAATAGACTTTCGGTTGTGGTTTTGTGGTCTGGATTTGGAACCCCTGCTGCCCTGTGTCACTAACCTCCCTCACCTTAAGGCTCCTTGGCAAGCATCACAGTTTTCACATTGGCACTTTGTTTCGATTGGGTTCTAGAGGGCTGGGTAGGTGTAGCCTAGGGGTAGAATTCTTGCCTAGCATGGGCATGGAGAGCACCATGGGACAGGAGGGCGTTTCCCACAGTCATCTTTTGACCTCTGCACACAGAGGAAAAGCACAAGCATAGCAAAGTAATTTTTTAATTTTTTTTTTAAGTTAAGACAAAATGTAGCCAGTGGGGCTAGTGAGATGGTTCAGTACATAAAAGTACCTGCGTTAATTCCCAAATCCATGTAAAGGTGACATGCTATCCACGTGACCATATTCATCACACACACACACACACACAAAAGGTTTGGATGGGTTAGTTTTTTATTTTAGTTTTTTTTAGTTTCAGTTTATCAATATAGGTTTTCTCTGTGTGGCCCTGGCTGTCTTGGAACTCCTTTTCTAGACCAGGCTTTTCTTTTTTTTTTTTTTTTCAGAGCTGGGGACCGAACCCAGGGCCTGGCGCTTGCTAGGCAAGTGCTCTACCACTGAGCTAAATCCCCAACCCCGACCAGGCTTTTCTTGAACACACAGGGATCGGAGTGCCTTTGCCTCCTGAGTGCTGGGGCCAAAGGTGCACACCACCCATGCCTGGCTAAGAAAAATTTCTTTCAACCGCACTAGCTAATAGCCTTATTACCTTAATTCATGCCACAGAGGGAGGAGGAATAGTCGTCCCAGAATCCTCTCCTTCAGGCCCAGTTGCTGTTTCACTTTCCTTTGGAAAGCAGACTTTTCTGTTTTCTAAGTGAGCAATTTCTCAAAAACTACCCTCCCCACATTTGGCTAAACGGCATGACTTTCTATTGCTTCCCTATTGCCCTCATCCAAGCAGCCTGCTTAGGGTTTTTTCTTTCAAATACTAAGAAAATTGTCCTTGAGCTTCTTGTTGAAGGAAAATAAAGTAGCAATTGCACATGTCAGGGTCCCAGCACTGAGGCGACCAAAGCAGGAGGATCTCCAATTGGAGGTTCTCCTGGACTATATCATAAAACCCTCTCTTTTGGAGTTCCAGGACAGCCAGAAGCTACACAGAAATTCTGTCTCTCAAACCAGGAATGAATGAATAATAAAAAGGCCTCTCTTTAAAACAGACTTGTGGATGAATGCTTGCTTAGCTCAACCCCTAGGACTGCCAGAACATTCAACAGTAGTTGAATTTAATTAAAATATCCTAGCCCAGGGGGCTGGAGAGATGGCTCAGCGGTCCAGAGCACTGACTGCTCTTCCAGAGGTCCTGAGTTCAATTCCCAGCAACCGCATGGTGACTCTCAATCATCTGTAATGGGATCCGATGCCCTCTTCTGGTGTGTCTGAAGAAAGCTGCAATATATATATATTCTAGCCCAGTCTTCATATAGAACCTGTTCCCTTGAGTTTTCTCCAGCTTGATACCTGTGACATTTTCTATGTCCCTCATAGCCACTTTGAGTCTTATCTCCATGGCCCTGGCCTGTGCTGTTACCGGCTCTGATGGCTCTGGGTGCTGGTAGCCAAATTGGATATTAGTAGAATGTTCAATAAAATGCCTGGTCTGCATACACCGTATCCTAACAGTGACATGATTCTTCAGCCTCAGTCGTGAAAGCCCAGAATATCTATAGACACTGCCAGATGTCTTGTGAGGGACAAGATCACCATTTCATTGTGAACCACTGCCTAGGACAAACTAGCCACGAAGAAGCAAAAATTTCTTTTTGAGGTGAGTCTGCAAGCACTTGTGGGTGTGCATTTAGGAGGTCAAGGTGCCTGAACAAAGGGCACCACCCCTGAGAGACAAAATAAAAACCAATGTTACTCTGCTGAGGGTTTGGAATATGTACAATACAATTTCCATAAGTATGAATATTTATCAGCTAGTCATTTGAGAGCATGATGTAAAGAAGCCATCTGTGGAGGCCTTTATGGAGAGAGAGGAAAGCTAAAAGAAATGTGCAAAAGACTTATTTTTAGAGTCCAGTTCTCTGAAAGCTGCCCACTCTGGATGGCGAGCGCTCTCTGGGTTAGGAGAAGCAAGAGCCTATGCTTGACCTCAGAATGGCCACTAAGTAAGAGAATGGTGGGCAATCCCAAACCAGCATAAGATGGCTAGGTGAGTGTAACTAGTCTTGATTACTGAGCTTACTTTTTGATTGGTTGGAAGAGACAGAGTGAGCGAGACCATTTGCCTATGTGGGCACATGATGTGAGGGGGTGTTACATGGAAGTCAGAAGTTGACAATGGGTGATTTTCTACATTGCTTGCCACCTTGAGTATGGAGGTGGGATCCCTCACTGGACCCAGCTGACCCAGGGACCCCTTCTTCCCACTTCCTATGAGCTGGGATTACAGGTGAGCTGCCACACTTACCCAGCAGGGCTTTTTGTTTTGTTTTGTGAATTCTAAGGATCCAAATACTGGCCCGAGCACTTTTCCCATGATGCTGCCCTCCAGCCCTTATTCATGATAGAAGACAAGATGTGAGCACATGGGAAAGTGGCTTCTCTAGGTGCCTAATGCCAAATCCTTGTCTCCCAGACCATGCTGACATTCTACTAGGGGAACTTAAGAGGGTTGATTTCGCTACAACACAAAAATACTCTACCTGATACCTGTTCATCTTTAGGTCCTGGTAAGATTGGAGTTCACAAAAGTTGTCATATGATCCGGTCAGTCCCCAGAGAAACTCTTGGTAGGGTAATTACTTGTAAGAAACCGCGGTGTGGAATGTGAGGGTGATCTGGCTGCGATCTGTCACCCCATTGATGACCAGGGTTGGTTTGGGCTGATCTGGCTAGCTAGGTGGGTGTCCCCTTCCTCCCTCACCACTCCATGTGCGTCCCTCCCGAAACTGCACATTCTGTGGAAGAGGACAACCTTCCCCGAATAGAGGGGAACCTGTCTTCTGTCAAGGGTGTGTGAGTAGCTGCACTCCCCTGCTAGAAGCTCCAAACAAGCTCTCAAGAAGTCCCGGTGTGAACCCCGAGTCCCAAATGACTTCTTAACTAGAGAGACACTCCAGATAGGAATACTGACTGCCCTTCCAGAAGCCCCAAGTTGGGTCCATAGTACCCACATCTGGTGGCTCACAGCTGCCTTTTAACTCCAGCTTCTGGGTATCAAATGTCTCTGGCCTCTCAGCAGCTGTACCGGTGTGCACATACACATATCATACACTTAATTAAAAATCATGGACTGGAAAGATGGCTCAGTGGTTAAGAGCACTGACTGCGGGGTTGGGGATTTAGCTCAGTGGTAGAGTTCAAATCCCGGCAACCACATGGTGGCTCACAACCATCTGTAGTGAGATCTGATGCCCTCTTCTGGTGTGTCTGGAGACAGAGATGGTGTACTCATATACATAAATAAATCCTTTTTTAAAAAAAAGATTTATTCATTTATTATCTATAAGTACACCGTAGCTGTCTTCAGACACACCAGAAGAGGGCATCAGATCCCATTACAGATGGTTGTGAGCCACCATGTGGTTGCTGGGATTTGAACTCAGGACCTCTGGAAGAGCAGTCAGGTGCTCTTAACCGCTGAGCCATCTCTCCAGCCCAATAAATCCTTTAAAACAATCATAAATCTTTAAGAAAAAAGGGAGAGGGAAAGGCCAGTCTGCAGTCACCTTTTGGGATGTACCTGCCCAATAATCTAAAGACCTTGAAGTAGGTCATACTTCTTAAGGGTACCACTTTCAGTTACCCCATTCTCATGTGAGTCTCCTTTGTTATTCTTTTTTTTTTTCTTTTTTTTTTCCCCCCGGAGCTGGGGACCGAACCCAGGGCCTTGCGCTTGCTAGGCAAGCGCTCTACCACTGAGCTAAATCCCCAACCCCTTCCTTTATTATTCTTTATGCTAGGCCAGTGTCATAGAGCTGACTGACCCAGAACATTGGACTGTGCTGGAAGTAATTCCAAACTACAGGAGGGCCTTCCTGGGCTGTTTGTTTTATTCAAAAGAAACTTACGTTTTTGGTTTTCTTTCTTTTTTTTTTTAAGATTTATTTATTTATTATATATAAGTACAGTGTAGCTGTCTTCAGACACCAGAAGAGGGCATCGGATCCCATTACAGATGGTTGTGAGCCACCATGTGGTTGCTGGGAATTGAACTCAGGACCTCTGGAAGAGCAGTCAGTTTTTTTTTTTTTTTTTTTTTTGCAGAGCTGAGGACCGAACCCAGGTCCTTGTGCTTGCTAGGCAAGCGTTCTACCACTGAGCTAAATCCCCAACCCGCAGTCAGTGCTCTTAACCCCTGAGCCATCTCTCCAACCCCTTGGTTTTCTTTTTTTTTCTTTTTTTTTTTTTTTTTTTTTTTTTTTTTTTTTTTTTTTCGAGCTGGGGACCGAACCTCAGGGCCTTGCGCTTGCTAGGCAAGCACTCTACCGCTGAGCTAAATCCCCAACCCCTTCTTTTCTAATCTTTTTTTAAAAAGATTTATTTATTTATATGAGTACACTGTAGCTGTCTTCAGACACACCAGAAGAGGATATTGGATCCCATTACAGATGCTCTCTCCAGCTGCCTTCTTTTCTAATCTTTAACAGTCTATATATGTGGCTGTCTGCATGCATGCAAGTGCAGTGCCCACTAAGGTCAGAGGGCATCCTGTCCCCTGGAAGTACAGATAGAAAACTTGAGGAGCTTGGGAACTGGGAACTAAACTCAGGTCCTTTCAAAGAGCAGGAGGTGCTCTTAATTACTGAGCCATCTCTCCAGCTCAAAGGCTAAAGCTGTCAGTAAGGGAAAGAGGGGAGGGGCAGAACCCTAGGTGCTAGAGAGGTAAGGGGGTGCCCAGAGTGAAAGCAGAAACCTGGACTCCAGAAGGGTCATTGTTTCTTTTTTTTATTTTCAAGACAGGGTTGCATTGTGTACCTCTGGCTATCCTGGAGCTCATTCTGTAGACCAGGCTGGCTCTTGCCTCTGCCTTCCTAGAGCTGGGATTAAAGGCATGGGCCACTGCTGCCGTCACTACCACTGGACTAAGCCATATCAACTTTAAGACAGAGCTCTTGTAAGAGCAGTAATAATGATTTATTGGGCGCAGGGGCCTTGCCACCAAACTGGAGTATCAGAATTCACTTCTGGAAACTGACCCACCCCCCTGCAAGTTTCCTATGATCTGCAATGTACCCCTCCCAAAGACACACTAAATTAGGCTGCAGTGATGGCTGAGTGCTTAAGAGCACTGACTGCTAGGGTTGGGGATTTAGCTCAGTGGTAGAGCACTTGCCTAGGAAGCGCAAGGCACTGACTGCTCTTCCACAGGTCCCGAGTTCAATTCCCAGCAACCACCTGGTGGCTCAGAACCATCTGTAATGGGATCTGACATCCTCTTCTGGTGTGTCTGAAGACAGCGACAGTGTGCTCATATAAATAAATAAACCTTTTATTAAAAAAAAGATGAGTTTCATATAGTCACTGTTATAAAAACAACCCTGCTGGGTAGGTATGGCAGCTCACCTGTAATCTCAGCTCGATCCGTGGGTCAGCCAGGTCCAGTGAGGGACCCCATCTCCATCTTAAGGTGGAAAGCAATGGAGAAGGCTTCACCTAGCAGCCTTCAGAAGTGTAGAACTCTCAGCACCTACACCATGCCAGCCTCAACACTGCCATGCACACCCACCTTGATGATCATGGACTGAACCTCTGAACCTGTAAGCCAGCCCCAATTAAATGCTGTCCTTATAAGAGTTGCCTTGGTCATGGTGTCTGTTCACAGCAGTAAAACCCTAAGACGTATATATTTTCTGTTTCTCTTTCTCCTTTAAGACAGGGTCACGGTACTTAAGAAGACACTAGGTAACTGGTGTAGAAAACTCTCTACCGGGCTGGAGAGGTGGCTCAGCGGTTAAGAGCACTGGCTGCTCTTCCAGAGGTCCTGAGTTCATTTCCCAGTGACCACATGGTGGCTCACAACCGTCTGAAATGGGATCTGACACCCTCTTCTGGTGTGTCTGAAGACAGCTCAGTGTACTCATATAATAAATAAATAAATCTAAAAAAAAAAAAAAGCCAGAACATCACATATATAATTAAGGATCTGAACATGGCATCCTCCTGGGTTAGCATGGGCACCACATTCAATGGGAAATGTGTCTACAGGGGAGAAGAAACGATTTCAGAGTGGCCAGTCTACAAACCCAGGACATCCGGGAGCAACCAGAAGTTGAAGGAGGCAGAGGCACCCCTCCCCCAAGCCAATCTCTGGATCTGAGTTGGAAGCTGTGAGAAAATACTAATTGCCAGGTCAGTAGTACTGATAGGACAGCCTAATCAGAGCAGCACATCCGAAGTGGAAAGCCCTTGGGACAAGCATGACGAGAGGGACTCGAGAGATCCCTCAGCAGTCAAAAGCATGTTCTGCTCTTCCAGAGGTCCCGAGTTCGATTCACGACATCCACATCAGGTGGGGCACAACTACTTGTAATTCCAGTGTCGGAGGATCTGATGCCTCCGGCCTCGGTGGGCATCCGTACTCAGTTCACACACTGACCCATACACAGACAGGCACAAATCACTTTTTTAAATAAATCTTTTTTTTAAAGATTTATTCATTTATTATATATAAGTACACTGTAGCTGTCTTCAGACACACCAGAAGAGGGCGTCAGATCTCTTTACAGATGTTGTGAGCCACCATGTGGTTGCTGGGAATTGGACTCAGGACCTCTGGAAGAGTAGTCGGGTGCTCTTAACCGCTGAGCCATCTCTCCAGCCCGGCACAAATCATTTTAAGAGTTAAAAAAGATGGAGGGTATTGGTGTCGCCCACAGAGCTATTCTGCTCATACTTGGTGTAGTAGCACGCGGAAGCTGTTTATGGGATATGCTGTACCTGATGAGCTCAGCATATATGCATGCCATAGAGAAGCCTACTTTATAAGCTAAAGATGATAATAGGATTTCCCAAAAGATCTAAGGACCAACCTATTGACTTAGCCGGTAAAGGCACCTGTCCTGCAGGCTGACAACTTGAGTGCAGTTACCAGAGCCTGGATAAAAATATGCAGGGCTGGAGAGATGGCCCAGTGGTTAGAGCACTGACTGCTCTTCCAAAGGACCTGAGTTCAATTCCCAGTAACCACATGGTAGCTCACAATCATCTGTAATGGGATCTGATGCCCTCTTCTGAGACAGTGACAGTGTATTCAATATATATATATATATATATATATATATATATATATATATATATATATCTCCAATTTGTAATCCTGATCTTCCTGGACTGGGAGGCAGAGATGGGAGAGTTGTCTGCAGCCTGTGAGCATAGCCTGGCATAAGCAACATTGAGGAGAGCAGGAGAGACCATTACCAAGGTGGAAGGAGGCCCAGCCACTATGGTGACCTAGGACAGTAGGGGGAAGGGCCTTTGGAGACAAACTTTATTACTTGAGTTCGATCTCCAGGCCCCACATGGTAGGAGAAGAGAACCGACTCCTATAAATTGTCCTCTGACCTCCATATGAGTATGGTGGCACCCTGCACACCCTCCCCTCAATAAATAAAAATAAGGCAGAGGGGCTGCGGAAACAGCTTGTGGTTAAGATCACTTGCAGCTCTCTGAGAGACCTGGAGTTTTATTCCGTGTCAAAGGCTCCCAGATAGGCCGGTAACTTAAGTTCCAGGTGACCCGATGCCCTCTTCTGGTCTCTCGGGGTACCTGCATCCCTGTATACATCCTTTTCCTACCTCCACACAGCTACACAATGAAAAAATGATTTTTTTTAAATAGGTAGAAGGTAAGAGTCCACACGTGTGCTGTGGCGGACAGATGCATGTTTTCAAATTTAAGAAGTAAAGGGGGTTGGGGATTTAGCTCAGTGGTAGAGTGTTTGCCTAGCAAACGCAAGGCCCTGGGTTCAGTCCTCAGCTCTGGAAAAAAAAGAAAGAAAGAAAGGAAGAAAGAAAGAAAGAAAGGAAGAAAGAAAGAAAGATCAAATTTAAGAAGTAAAAACTATTCTCACAGAACTTATAATCTGATACAGGCAATACCCCGAAGATTCTCCCTACATACTTTTAGAGCTAATAAGTGAATATAAGATCAACACATGAAAATTGGTTGCATTTCTATGCACTAGAAAAGAACAGTGCATGACAGGCAACATGGCTCCTGGGGATGAAGCAGGTTCTGTATGAGGATTGGCCTAGTATAGTTTAGTTAAAGTTGAACTGATTACCGTTCTATGCCTTTTGGTTCAGTACCAGGAATCCACATAAGAACACCGCGCCTGGGGGTTGGGGATTTAGCTCAGTGGTAGAGCGCTTGCCTAGGGAAGCGCAAAGGCCCTGGGTTCGGTCCCCAGCTCCGGAAAAAAAAAAAAAAAAAAAAAAAGAACACTGCGTCTGGGACGTTGTCCTCTACCCTCTGCTCCTGTGCTGTGGGGGGATATTTGTGGCTTATAATGTGACAATAATGTTTTTCTGATGCCTTCTTCTGGTGTGTCTTGAAGACAGTGACTGTGTACTCACATACATAAAATAAATGGATCTGGGGTTGGGGATTTAGCTCAGTGGTAGAGCGCTTTGCCTAGCAAGCAAGGCCCTGGGTTCAGTCCCCAGCTCCAAAAAAAAAAGAAAAAAGAAAAAAAATAAATGGATCTTTAAAAATGAAGAAATTCAAACATAAAATAAGACCGTTCCAGGGGACAGAGCGACATCTCAGTGGTTAAGGTCACTGACTGCCTTTGCAGACGACCAGGGTTCAGATGCCAACACCTGTGTTAGATGGCTCACGATGGCCTCTGACTCCAGCTCCAGGGAATCTGACACCTTGATAACTTCCTCAGGCATCCCCCTGTCGCTACCACTCACAGATGTGCTTATAGTTAAAAACATCAAAATGTCTCTCTCTTTAAAAAGAGCTGAAGAGGCCAGGCGCTGGTGGCGCACACCTTTAATCCCGGCATTGGAGAAGCAGAAGCAGGTGGATCTCTGAGTTTGAGGCCAGCCTGGTCTACAGAGCTAATTCCAGGCGAGCTAAGACTGTTTCACAAAGGAACTCTGTCTCAAAAAAAAAAAAAAAAAAAAAAAAAACAAATGAAAGGGGAGTGGAAGAGACGCTCAGAGTCTAAGTGCACTTAGTGCTGTGCCTGAGGACTGCAGGTTTGTCCCCAGCACCCATTCCAGTAGCCCAGGAGGACCTATTACCCCCAGCACTGAGGAATCCAATGCCGTCTTCCAGCCCCCATGAACACCTGTGCACATGGACACACAGAAGCACGCATCGTAGAAAGAGAAGATGATTCCACTTGCCATATCAAAAAGGAAATGCCAAGCAGATGTGGTGCTGCGTGTCCGGCCCGAACAAAAGTAAACAAGCAGTGCCTGGAGAGCTGGCTCTGCGGTCAAAGGGACTTCTGCTCTGACAGAGCACTGGAGTTTGGTTCCCAGAAGCCATGCATGGCAACTCAGGAGGCTGAGCCAGGAGGAGGGCTGGTTTGAGGCCAGCCTGGTCTATACAGAGAATTCCAAGCCAGCTTGTACTAAAATGAAACCTTTGCAAATAAATAAATATGTTTTTCTTTTTTTAAAGATTTATTTATTATATGTATGTGAGTACACTGTCTGTCTTCAGAAGAGGGCATCAGATCCCATTACAGATAGTTGTAAGCCACCATGTGGTTCCTGAGAATTGAACTCAGGACCTTTGGAAGAGCATCCAGTGCTCTTAATCACTGAGCCATCTCTCTAGCCCCAAATATGTTTTTCATAATATAAAATAATGTAGAAAAAATGAGAGAAGATGAGGCAAGGGCTGCCATCTCAGCCGTCAGGAGACAGAAGCAGGGGTCTGACACAGGTTTAAGGCCAGCCTGAGCCACGTAATGAAACGGTCTCACAAGGGAAAAAGAGCAGGACAGTGGACCACACCTTTAATCCAAGCACTGGTGTGGAGGTTAGGAAGAGAGGCAGGCAGATCTCTGAGTTCAGGGCTGGCCTGGTTTACAGAGTGAGTTCCAGGGAAGCCAGAGCTACTCAGGGAAACCTTGTCTTGAAACTCCCTACCCCTAAAAGAAGAGAAAAGGATGAAAAAAAGAAGAAAGATTACACATCCCATGTTCACGGCTCGACAGAGGTGCTATTTCAACTGAAGAGCTGAAGTACTGTCCAGAAGGAGGCCACCCTCAGGATGGGGAGGCCCCAGTAGTAGGTGTGAGCATTGTGCACAGTGGCACACACGTGCTACAAGCGAGATAGCAAAAAAGAGGGGGTGGGAACCACACCAGAACTGGAGGTCTCCTTCCATGGTTTAGAACTTGCCTAGATCTCTAGGGCCCTGTGCTATCCGTCTATCCTGCTGCATGACACAAACATCTCTCTCTCTCTCTTTTTTAAAAAAGATTTATCTATTTATTTAAAGATGTATTTATTTATTATATGTAAGTACACTGTAGCTGTCTTCAGACACACCAGAAGAGGGCATCAGATTCCATGACAGATGATTCTGAGCCACCATGTGGTTGCTGGGGAATTGAACTCAGGACCTCTGGGAGAGCAGTCAGTGCTCTTAACCGCTGAGCACCCTGAAACAAATATCTCAATTGCTTTGTTTTTGCAGAAATGCACAGGTGGGTCCTACATCAGAGACAAATGCAAGGAAAAGCCAACGGAGGAAGTCTTGTAGAAAAGACAGGACTTGGGCTGGGGGATGCAGCTCAGGTGAGAGGGTTCCTGCCTAGCAGGCAGGTGGTCCTGACTTGGTTCCCTGGCACTTCATGAATTGTGTGTGATGACACGGATCTGTAATCCAGCACTTGGAGGGCACAGCAGGGGCACCAGCAGCTCAAGATTATGTTCAGTTACCAGGCGAGCTGCGGAGCAGAGTTGTCTCCGGAGACTCTCTCACAAAGCTCCCTGAAGCCCACCCCACCTTTTTCTGAGATAGGTTTTTTCTTTTCTTTTCTTTCTTTCTTTTTTTTTTTTTTTCTTTTTTTCAGAGCTGGGGACCAAACCCAGGGCCTTGCCCTTCCTAGGCAAGCACTCTACCACTGAGCTAAAATCCCAACCCCTAGGTTTTTTATCTAAGTAGTCCTGACTGTCCTAGAACTTACTATGTAGACTGAGCTGGTCTCAAACTCACAGAGATCCACTCACCTCTGCCTTTCTTTAAAGGCATGTACCACCCTCACCATTTTTTTTTTTATTAATTAAAAGAAAAGTTTATTAACTGGGCCTGGTTGAGGCCATCCTGGTCTACATAGCAAGTTCCAGGCCAGTGGGGATACATAGAGAGACCTCGTCTCACTGCAACAAACAAACATGGCTGGAGAGATAGTTCAGAGGTAAGGAGAACTGGCTACCCACATGGCAGCTCACCGCTAGCTGTCTGTAACTCCAGTTCCGTGGGATCTGATGCCAGCACACGGACACACATTCAGGTAAAATACCAATGTACATAAAATTAAAACAAATAAAACCCCCAAATGTTTATTTCTGTGATATGCATGTGCCTGAGTGTCCGTGTGTGTACCGTGTGCATGTAGATGCCTTTGGGGGCTAGGAGATCTCCTGGAACTAGAGGTACAAGACTGACATAGGTGTTGGGGACCAAACTCAGGCCCTCTGGAAGAGCAGAGTGCCCCTAACTCATAAGCCATCTCTCCTGTCTCAGATTCGCATTTGTTGATTCCAGATACCTGGTCTGCCTATTGTAAAAGGTGAACTCAGTGAGAGACTCTGTAAAAGGAATAAGGTAGACAGATATAGCATAGTCCCACCGTTCTCTGCTGGTCTCTGTGGGTACGTGCATAGGCATGCACATTGTGCATACGTACCCGTCACACGTACACTCAGGAGAATGCATGGGGTTAAGGATGTGGCTCAGGAGAGTGCTTGTCTAAGATCCATGACTCCTGGGGTGTCATCCCCAGACCCTGTGGTGGCACACCTCTGTGATCCCAGTACTCAGGAGATGTTATAGAAGGATCTCAATGTTCAGCATTATTTTCTGCTATACAATTGAGCTTGAGTCCATCCTGGGATACATTACTCTGTGACTCAAAATTTAACAAACAGCAAAAACGAGGTTGGGGTAGTGTAGTTCAGTGTAGGGACCCATGCTAAAAATGTGTGAAGCTCTGGGTTCAATCCCAACCCCACAAAAGAGAAAACAAAACTTTTTTTTTTGTATGTGTGAATTATATGAGACTAGGAATCTGAGCAGAGTAGCTGAGGCAGGCGGATTGCTTCAAGTTCCAGGCAAGCAAGAGCAAAAATTCAAAAAGAAAAACCCAAGCAAGCAAGCAAGCAAAAGACAACAGGCAAATGATATTTGGTATTTTGGTACACGCTGGCTGTTTTAGCTACTTGGGAGTATGAGCGCTTTGACATATAAAGCTAGCCAAGGCAACAATATAACCACCACCAACAAAAAACCCTAACCAAACAACAAACCAGGTAGGCAGTGTGGCCGCATGCCTTTAATACCAGCACAGCGGAGACAGAGGCAGGTGGATCTTTGTGAGTATAAGGCCGGTATAATTTACACTGCAAGCTAGCCAGGGCTAAATAAGTGAGACCCTGTTTAAAACAAAACAAAACAAACAAACAAAAGTCAAGGATCTTATTGATGAATTTCTGGATATTCATTACGAATTTAAATTGTCCTGTTTTGGACCCACTTGTGTTAAATACATTGTTAGAATTACTTTTATGCTATATTCTGCTTTCAAAAACTGATTAGTGAGGGCTGGGAAGATGGCTGAGTGGTTAAGAGCACTGACTGCTCTTCCAGAGGTCCCTGAGTTCAACTCCCAGATGGTGGCTCACAACCATCTGTAATGGGATCTGATTCACTCTTCCGGTGTGTCTGAAGAGAGCAACAGTGTACTCACATACATAAAAAATAAAATCTTAAAAAATCTATATTTAAAAAATTGACTAGTGAAACATTTAAAATTATATATGTGGCTTGCTTTATATTTTATCAGCCATTGTAGAATGGGTAGCATTCGTTTCTTTATGAGATAAAAATGTCACCAAGAAGCGTTTGCCAGAGGAAGCCTAAGGCTGATGGCAGGGGTGCTGGTGGAGCGGGGGTGGGGGGTGGTGGAAAAGGAGGTCCCCTCCTCTGCACCTTTAGTCCAAAGAGGGGGGATAAGACCCCGGTGGTGGCCCCCCTTTTTTCTCTAGTGGAGAGGCTGACGCCGTTGTCACCAGATCCACAGATGATGTCTAAATATGACTAATTAAAAAAAAACAAAAAACCCTGCAAACCATGGCGATTAAAAACAACAGAAAAGGGTGGGCGTTTTATGTAATTTGATGAGCATTACTATTCAGGCAGAACTCCAAAATATAGTACCTTCGGAAGGTTATTCATCAGATCCCAGATACGTTTGGTGATGACGTTTCAGTCAGTTTAGACATGGGCGGGGGCGTGTATGGGGCGGGGGTGGGGTGGGGGAAGAGGGGGGGTCCAAAAATGGAGTGCAAACTGGGGAGTCGAAACTTTTGCCAAGTTCATTCTTGCTTCCTTAGCCTGTAAAACCGTGTCTGGCACACAGTAGGTGCTCCCTTGAAATATGCCGAAGAGTTCGTGTGACAAACGTCATGGAGGCAAGAGAGAATTTTCTGGAGGAGGTGTCTCTCCATCTAGCTTTTGTCAGTCTCAAAGGAGTCTTGGGTTCCCAAAGGGTTAAAAAAAAAAAAAAGAAAAGAAAACCCACTTAATCCAGGGAGAGACATGACATTTTTTTTTTCTCTCTCCCCGAAATAAATGTCAAGAATGGGTTATTCTAATTCTGGGATAGAGCCAGACGTGGGCATCTGGAATGATTTCCGTGAATTAAAAAAAACCAAGCCAAACCAAACCAAACCAAACCACCCCAATCGCCACCATTTTCTCCAGGTAATTTTCCATCCCTGCCCCCACAGTCAAAGAGACATAGGGAAAAAAAAGTACTTCTTCCATCCTCCTGGCTGTTTAAGAAAGAGGAAGGCGCGGGCCAATGAGCGGCGCGCGGGAGGTCGGGGCGCGGCGGGGGTGCCGCGGGGACCGCAGCCCCCCAAACTTTGGCAAGTTGCGGGCGGCGGCGCAGCGCGGGGCGCGGCCGCGGGAGGAGCCGCCCCTCGACGCCCGCCGCCCCCTCCCGGTCCGGGCCGGGCCCAGCACCGGCTGGGCTCAAAGTTTGCGGCCGCCCCTGCGCCGCGCGCCCGATGGCGGGTGATATACTGCGGCGGCGGCAGGGTGAGGACAGCCATATTTGCCGGCGCGGCCCGAGCCGGCGACAACAAAAAAGTGCGCGGGCTCCCGGCAGGCGCTCGGACGGGTGCGGGGACGTGGGGGCCGCCCGGCCCGGGCCTCGGCCTTGGCCTCGCCGCCGCCGCTGCGCTCGCGGCCTGGCCCGGCTCTGCCTGGCGCGCCCGCCGCCCGCGGGGATGTCGTACAAGCCGAACTTGACCGCGCACATGCCCGCCGCCGCCCTCAACGCCGGTGAGTGAGCGCGGGCCGCGCGCGCCGCGCCGCAAGTGCCGCCAAGTTGGGGGCTCGCGCTCCCGGCCGCGGCCGGGGCTCCGGGAGTCGCGCGGTGCCTCGGGCGGCGAGCTAGCCGAGGATGGCGGTGGCGGTGGCGGGGGAGGTGTCCCGGGCCGGGGCAGCGCGGACGCCGCCGCCGCCGCCGCCTCAGCCGCGCGCCGCCTCAGCCGCGCTGCCAAAGTTCGCGGTGCGCCTGGAGCTCGGCGGGGCAGCGGACCGGGCCCGGGTGTGAGCGGCGGAGCGGCCGCGGATGGCGGGGAAGCGAGGGCGCGGGCGGCCGGGCGAGGAAGGCTTTTTCCCCAGCATCCCCCCTTTTTTTCCCCTTCCCTTCTCTTAGGCTTTTTGGGCGGCTCGGCGAGGGCCCCTGCCGGCGGAGGCGGGCGGCGCAGGGAGCGAGGCGCGGGGCTCCGAGGGTCGGTCGGCGGAGCGGGACAGGCCGGAGCCGGGCCGCGTGCGGGGCGGCGCGAGGGGGCCGGGCCGCCGGGAGCCGAGAGGGAGACCGACCCGGGTCCCTGGCGGCGGCGGGCGGGTGGACAGGGGTGGGGGCCTGGGTACGAGAGCGACTCCCGGTTTTCTTCACCCGGCCCTCGGGAGGCCCCTTGGAAGAAGTTGTAGTGCCCGGGCCTCGTGGGCCCTGCGGGCGGCGTGCTGAGGCTCGCCGGTCCCAGGGGTCCCCATCTCAGATCTCCCACGTGGGTACGTGCCCGGAGGGCCTCGCCACGCGAGCCAAGGGGACCTAGTCTCCCTTCCCCTCCGGGCCTGGGCGCCTCCGGGAAACTCTCGCAAAGTTCCTAGGCAGCTTTGGGCTGTGGCTAGGGGCTAGCCCCGCACCCCGAGGGAACCCGGTATAGGGTTGTGAAACTGACTCTCAGAGGTGACCGGCTTTGTGTCCAATTCCAGTACCCCCTCCTCCCAGACATTTGGCTGTGAACACTCCCACTACCCCAAACAGATGCGAAGTAGTGGGGACCAGGATGGATAAGGTCTTCGGGGGGAGGGGAGTTGGAGTCGAAGTTGGTTATGGTCGCTGTGTGTTAAAAATTCCACCTATGTTGGCACTTCCAAGTTGGAGGTCTTGTGTCCAAATGTTGATCCCAGAACTCCAGAAACCCTCAAAGGGACCTGGAAAAGCTCTGGACGTGTGTTTAAACTTCTCTGCTCTTTGGGGTTTGGAAAAGGTTGAGATTTAGGGTGTCAGCTTGGGAGAGTTGAAACGCTAGCACGTGGGCACAGAGATCCCCCTTAGTCCCCCCAAGAACCTGCAGCCACTGTATCATTTCAAATGGTTTCACCCCCATTTGGGTGACAGGATTTGTCGTCAGGATTTTTGCCTCCCAGTCTTCTTGGTCAGTGTTTAGGATGGAAGGGCAGTAGGTTGCGTTGCCAGCCTGAGGGAGACTAGTTTCCCGTGGGTCTCACACTGGGACATTTTGGGGTGTGGGTCACAGTGGCAGGCCGCCCCTGGGACTCTGAAGCCCAGTTCTGGGCTTGCTAGCATCTGTATTCAACTATAGTTCTTTCTCCTGTGGGGAATGCCAGAATGCGTGCCGGGTCTCCAGGTGTCCGGCATTTTGGTGGGGGTCCGCCCGCTTGCCGGTATTACTTTGCAGAAAGCCCTTCTCTCCCCTGCCATCTGCATCCAAGATGGACTCTCACAGTGGCTCCTCCGCCTTCCCTGTCATCATCTCTCACGCCCTCCAGGCCTGCCTCCTGCTCACTGAGTTGCCAAGCTGCGGCCTGGCCGGCAGTGGCAGTGGCGGAGTTAGACAAAGCCCCCGCCTTCCCCGCCCGAGAGCCCCCCCCAGGGCGCCCCAAGTGGCGGGAAGGCCGCCAGCTCCCCAGGCCCAGGCCGCTCTTTGTCTGGCGTGGGGGCGGGGAGCTGAGCCTGGCCCCAGGAGCTTCCTGGCCTCTGCCAAGCCCTCTCAGCTCTCTGCACACTGCGCTCATTGTCTGAGATGCTCCACACCGGCTGAGCTGACGTGGAACCGCCTCCCTGGCCTCTTTCAGCCCAGGTGCCGGTGTCTTCCAGAAGGAGAGGGCATGAGTGGCGGAGGAGCACCCTTCTACCCCGACTCCCCAGGGGGGCAGACACCTTCCTATTAATGAATACGGTGCTGGCTTTGACACAAAGTCAGGTTCATCTCCACTTCTCCAGAGTGATACCAGGCTTGAGGTCCTCTGCCAGTATGGGGGTACTTCTCATTCCTTCTTTACCCTCAGCCCCTTAAGGGCATTCCCAACGTCATTAATCCTTCTACTGGGGAGCATGGCCTCAAACAAGTGGAGAAACTGAGCCCCGGAAGAGCCTTGACAGGTCCCACAGCCAGTAGTGGCACTGCTGGGACAGACGCCCAAGTCCAGGAGAAAAGATGTGACAGGGAGGTGAGAATGAGTGTAAAGCTGGGGGAGGTGGCCAGTGCACTTTCTACATGGTGCTGGAATCATCTGAAGGCTTCACGGGCTCTGTCATGGCACACCACCCCTTCGCATTTAGCCCCGAGCCTCTTTGAGCCCGGAAAGGGCTTGACAGCCTGTAATGGGAAGGATTCGAATGCACCTGCAGGCCTGTAAGGAGCCGTCTCTGCTGGGGTGGCAGTTGGGGTTTGCACAGTGTGGGAGAAGCTAGGGCTGCTCCAGTTGGGTGGCAGGTCCTTAGTATGCTCTGCTCAGGAGCCACATTCATAGGCGGTGCCTAGACGTGGGTCCACTATACCTTCCAGTGCTGTTTCCATCCACTCTCGGGCAGAGTTGCCAGCCTGGTGCTTAGCCACTTCTGTGCAGCGTGGCTCACCCTGTAGCCAGGCCCTGGGATTCACAGCTCCTCCCAGCTCCAGCAAGCCCAGCTCCTGAACTTACTTCCTCCTGCCCCTCCCCTCGCCCACACCAAGTGAGCAGCTGGTGACTTGGCCGGCCTGGTACCAGCTGTCCATCCCTGGGGCCAAGTCCACAGAGCCGCTGTGTGCGTGAGAGACAGTGTGGCTCTGGGGGCGGTGGTCAGGCAGCTGCCGAGGAAGACTAGGTAAATTCTCCATGGTTACTGCTGTTTGTAATTCGAAGGACATCCTCTACCCGCCTAATGGCCACTTGGTTGCCATTATGGGTCTGCATGCTGCAGCCAGGGGCCTCGTTGCATATCTAGGAGATGACATTCTGTGCTGGGCTCTGGGCCCTGGCTTTGTTCTGACTGCTGCACCTGGATGGTGTCCTCAAGTGCTACGGTCCATCCCTGGGGTCTTAAGCCCCTCTTTTTGGAGTGCAGAGCTGCTGCGCACTCGGGTGTGTGTGTGTGTGTGTGTGTGTGTGTGTTTGTGTGTGTGTGTGTGTGTGTGTGTGTGTGTTGGATAGACAGTCAGGAGTTCTGTCTGTCTTGGAGGGGGTGAGGAGCCCAGAGGGGTTGAGGGCTTGTCCAAGGCACAGAGGCTATCCTCCAGAGCCTCGCTTCCTGTGCAGCACCCCTGTCACATAGGGTTCTGTGCCTTTGTGCCTTTGTGGGTTTTCCTTGATGAGTTTTTCCAGCAGAGGTGGGTGCATAGCAGCACAGAGGTGGCTCTGTGTAAGAAATTCTAGCCCAGGTTAGACCAGCCTTGGTCGTTGCCCGTCACAGATGTAGCTTTGGTTCTCAGTGAGTAGGAGCTGGGATAGGGTCAGCGAGAGTTAGGCTGGACACAGTTCTCAGTTCCAGTTCTGGTAGTGGTCTCTCGGAGTTCTGTGGGTGGGCTGGGGTGGCCTGTCTTTGAAGTACTAGTGCGTGTGGAATGGCTGCTCTCTCTGCCCTGTTTACATTCATCTAGATTAGTGTCTGGGCCATGTCCCTTAGAGCTTGAGCTGAGGTCTCTGTGCTGTAAAACAAAAGTTCACAGGTGGCCTGGGTAGGGGCGTGTGTGTGTGTGTGTGTGTGTGTGTGTGTGTGTGTGTGTGTGTGTGTGGTGATTTGTTGTACCCTTAGTGACCTCTAACTTCTCCCTCTTCCTTGCTGCAGGGAGTGTCCATTCACCGTCTACTAGCATGGCGACCTCCTCCCAGTATCGCCAGCTGCTGAGTGACTATGGGCCTCCATCGCTAGGCTACACCCAGGTATGCTATTGTGGGTGACGGGAGGACCACGTGGGCAGCTGGAACACCAAGGGTATAAAGACCACTGCTGCTAGGGGGGCATTGAGGGACAAAGGTTCTCCTGCGTTTCCTTAGCCGTGGCTGAGGCTTGCCTCCTATTCTTCCCTTGAAGGGTTACAAGGCAGGGCAGCTGGGACTGCTTCAGGGGTTCATGAGGGTGTGGGGATATAGGAGAGGGCCAGCGACCACCAAGCTGCTTGTGTCATCGGGTCTGTGTCTCTGTGGTTGCTCTGCTTGTTTCTTGGGCAATTAAGCTCCAAACCGAGAAATTGGGGACAGTGTATTTGTGACTGGTGATTATGAGTGTGGTCCCAAGTCAGTTGCTTGGTTTATTTCTGGTTCTCTCCTTTATGAGACTATGACCCTCTTAGGGACCCAGATCTCTTATTAGTCCATTTTTCTTGACACACCCCCCCCCCCAGGTCATGGTCAGGAGGCACCTGTACCTTTGGGTGGGATCTGCAGGGGGCATGCTATACCTGGAAAGGTTTCTTGCAACCCTGGTTGCCAACAGGAAGATTCTATGAGCCAAACCCCAGCCAGTGTTCTGGGGTTGCCATGGAGGTCTCTCCCTGGCTAAAGAGGCTGTGCACAACCTCCAGCCATGCCCCGACAGCCTATCCTATCCCAGGAGGAGAAGGAGGCCCGGGCCCGGGAGCGGGATAGACTGAAGAAGCGAAGGCGGCGGGAGGATGGGCTGAGGCGTAGCTTGGAGCGGCAGCGCAATGCCCTGGCCATGCGGCGCCGGCGCTGGGAGAAGCGAGAGGCCAGGAGGCGGATGTGCCAGGAGGCTGAGCTCCAAGGCCTGGCCTGTAGGCCTGGTGGCGAGGCTTGGGAGTGGAGGCAACAGAGGCGAGAGGAGCAGGCCAAGGCCCTGGACAGGGAGCTGGCCACCATGGTCCAGCTGCGGCAGGAGGAGGAGAGGCTGGACCCAGGGCCCTCCATGATCTGGGTGCTTGCTTGGGCCATAGCCTGGAGATAAAGGCTGGGGAGGATCCTTAGTGACTGCTGAGGCCCTGCAGGGGTGACTTCATCTACATTCATTGTGGACACTTACCCCCAGGAAGCACCCCCTCTTTGTCTCGTGGATCTAGGTGCTTCCTGTGACCTGTCACTTTGACAGTCAGATCTTTATTCCTGTGTGGATGGTAAAGTGGTTTTTCTTGATGGAGTCTGGCATGGGGACCTTTTACCGTACTCTGCAGTTGTACCTATGGGAAGAACATGCTTCAGTTGGGACAGCCCTGGGAGCCTAAGTCTAGGTCACCTTTCCTCTACCCATGGGTGGCACCATGGTGGGTCAGTCTTTCCTTATTCTTGTCTTCTGATCCTAGGGAACTGGAAATAGCCAGGTGCCTCAGAGTAAATATGCAGAGCTGCTGGCCATCATTGAAGAGTTGGGGAAAGAGATCAGACCCACGTATGCAGGGAGCAAGAGCGCCATGGAGAGGCTAAAACGAGGTAAGTGAGGCTAGTGGCTGAGTGCTGCCTATCACTGTTGAGGATTTTCTGAAGCCAAGCATCCTGGTAAGACACATGTAGTCTTGGGTATTTGGGAGGCTGAAGCAGGAGGATGCCTTGAGCCCAGGCAGTAGAGGGGTTTAAGCACCAGGTGGTCAGGGGAAGGTCACTTGATCCATGGGTTGATACTTCAGAAATGTGTGCTATTGCAGTTGCTATGGCAACTATAGATTCAGTAGGTGGTCATGGTGGGGGATGGGGCTCATGGGGTTTCTGAGAAGGGCATGGGAGTGAGCCCTCCCCACTCCTGTACCTCACCAGAGAGGCTCTACTGGCTTAATAGAATTCTTGGTATCCCTAAGCTGTCCCCCTGTCTGTGCTCCTGTGGGATCACTGTATAGGCCCCATAGCAGCTATGACTGCAGAGGCTATTGGGTGGTCTTGGGTTCAGGGTTCCTTGGTGTCTGTACTGCCCACTGCTGTCCTGTTTTTTTTTTTTTTTTTTTTTTTATGAGCTGAGGACCTGAACAGGGCCTTGCGCTTGCTAGGGCAAGCGCTCTACCACTGAGCTAAATCCCCAACCCCTGTCCTACCTTTAGTGCAGCCTGTCCTTTGATCTGGGTAGGGGAGCATCTTGAGATTTTTTATATATATATATATTTTTTCTAATTATGGTAAGATATATGTGACATACAACTAAACATGTTTTTTTTTTTTTTTTTTTGTTCTTTTTTTCGGAGCTGGGGACCGAACCCAGGGCCTTGCGCTTCCTAGGCAAGCGCTCTACCACTGAGCTAAATCCCCAACCCCTTTTATTTTCTTTTTTTTTTTTTTTTTTTTTTTTTTTTGGTTCTTTTTTTTTTTATTTTTTTGTAGCTGGGGACCGAACCAAGGGCCTTGTGCTTCCTAGGCAAGCGCTCTACCACTGAGCTAAATCCCCAACCCCACAACTAAAACATGTTAAGAACTGAAGTTCAAGCGCCAAAGGCCCTGGGTTCGGTCCCCAGCTCTGAAAAAAAAAAAGAACCAAAAAAAAAAAAAAAAAAAAAGAACTGAAGTTCATTCATATGATTATATAACCACTATTTGTATCCAGAACTTTTATCTTACAAAGTTGAAACTCTGTTCATTAAATCAAACTGCCCCCACCCCCTTGGGATGCTTGAGAGACTGAAAAGGGAGGATGATGTTACAGAAAGCAAGGGATCCAGGGTATGAGGTGTGGGGGCGCTGAGCAGCGTGCGGCCTCCTGACAAAGCTGCCGAGGGGCGAGGAGTTCTGTTTCAGAAGTTGTCACGGGAGCCCTGGAGGGCTCTAGGCTCACTCATGACCAGGAGGGACTTGGTTGATCAAGACATCACGGAATGAAGTTGGTGGAGAATGGCGATGTCCTGGATCCTGGGCCCCTGATCAGTGGCAGAAGTCAGATTCCCAGCCATGGCCAGGCGAGCTGAACGGACAGGCTGTAGCTGAGAGCTGGTCTTTTTGTGGGTCCTCTGTGAAGAAAGTGACTGAAGCTAGGCTGGGGTGCAAATGGGGACAGGACTGGAAATGGCAACTGGCAGAAAGAGATGGTATCCCTGGTGGCATCGCCACTGCTGCTTCCACGGCAAAAAGAAGTCAGAGAGTTCTGGGAACCGCAGGATTGGTTCCACAGGTAGACATTCTTGGGAAGGTGCTAACCTGACATCTTAGGCAAATTTCCAGCCACCCCAAAAGCCAGTGGATTAATTATAATGGATGTACCAAATAGCCATGCAGGGTACATTCTGGGGGAGCTGCTGACCCTTCAAGAATGAGGAAGCGTTCATGTCACTCCAGCCAACCGCTGAGCCCATACAATCACATGTCACACTAGTGTGAAAAAATTGAGACTGTCCTCAAACTCAGAGCTCCTGGTTCTGCCTTGAGTACGTGGATGCAGTGTGAGCCCTGTGCCTGGGCATTGCACTGTATCTTTTAAAGCGGGGGTAACTGTTGCTGACTTGAACTTCTTAGGTTCAGATGATCTTCCTCCATCACAGCCTCCTGACCAGCCCGGCCTTGGTTGTAGACCCTCCATTCCCCTCCAGAACTGGGACTTCATGGCTGGGGCAGCCCTTCTTCCTGCTCTGTGAATGGACTGATGCCAGTCTCTGCTTCTTTTGCAGGCATCATTCATGCCCGAAGCCTGGTTCGGGAGTGCTTGGCTGAAACGGAACGGAACGCCAGGTCCTAGCCCCTGGCCAGTCTGCAGGCCCATCTCACTACCCCATGGAGATGAGAGGCTTTGTTCAAGATGGCAGTAATTTTTCTACCACAGTCATTAAGCTCTGAACCCACACTCAAAAGATTGGGAAGACATTTTGCAGTAACTGACGATGTGCATTTTAAGTAGTTAGGAATGACCCAGCTCTTTTTTCTTTTCAAGCATTTGAAAGATGTTTGTCAAGCCACTTCACAGCAAGCTATTGTTTGTCCCCAAATACCAGTGTCCCCTTTAACCTCCCTTTGGATATATTTTCCATTTGCATCACCCCAGTTGACTTCCTTTCCATGAGCTCACCTGCCTCTGAGGAGTTGAGTGCAGACCACAGCACGTTTGCTTAGTAGCTGGCCTGCCTGTGTACAGTGTAGACCCTGCTTCACGGAGCTTCTCTGCTTAAGCGTTTGCATGACTGAGTGCTTTGAAGTCAATCTTTAAAATGCACAGGTTATAAATACAGAAGAAAGAGCAATCCACCCAACCTACCAAGCACCCTGCAAATGTCCGTCCTGAGACTAGATCTCAGTTCCGTGTTTACTGTGAGCCGATCACAACATCTGGAAGAAAACGACTGAAACGTTGCATCTTTGTATTTATTACTTGATGTAATAAAGCTTATTTTCATTAACACTTTGTGTTAAGCTGTGTGGGATCCTTGGGGCCTTAGTGCTTGCTTTTCTTAAGGGGAGGACAGACAGAGTCTTGCTAATTATAGTGACTCTGGCTTTGAACTCACAATCTCTGTCTTGGTTTCCCAAGTGCCATGGTCACCACTGGAGCTCCTGAGGGAGGGCCTGGACATCATGTCTGCTAAGGGATTTCCTCTGACCCAGAGGCACCTTACATGGTGATACACTAGCACAGCTGGTTTTGAGGTGTGCTTAAATCTCAAGGATGACACAACCCACATTGTGGGTTTAAGTGTGGTGTTTGCCACAGCAGCTGCATGACTGGTTTGGTGAACTGCTGCCATCACAGGTAGGTGGTACTCCAAGGATCTCCGTTCGCTGGGTAGCATGGCTTACTCCTGAAACTTGGGAGGCAGAGGCAGGAGGATCACATCCTTGGTGCCACACCAGGACTACGTAGTGAGGCACTGCATTTAAAAAATGAGTACTTAACTTTTTTTTTTGTTTTGTTTAAGATTTACTTTTTTTTTGGTTCTTTTTTTCGGAGCTGGGGACCGAACCCAGGGCCTTGCGCTTCCTAGGCAAGCGCTCTACCACTGAGCTAAATCCCCAACCCCAAGATTTACTTATTTATCCCCCTCCGTCCCCCAGAGCTGGGGACTGAACCCAGGGCCTTGCGCTTGCTAGTGAAGCGCTCTAACACTGAGTTAAATCCCCAACCCCAAGATTTACTTATTATATGTAAGTACACTGTAGCTGTCTTCAGACACCAGAAGAGGGCATCGGATCTCATTACAGATGGTTGTGAGCCACTATGTAGTTGCTGGGATTTGAACTCAGGACCTCTGGGAGAACAGTCAGTGCTCTTAACCACTGAGCCATCTCTCCAGCCCATGAGTACTTTTCTTTTTCGGCTTTTTTTTTTTCGGAGCTGAGGACCGAACCCAGGGCCTTGAGCTTGCTAGGCAAGCGCTCTACCACTGAGCTAAATCCCCAACCCCATGAGTACTTTTCTTAATGTGATATGCCCTGGTTCCCTGCCTCCCAAGGCATATGCTGCCTGTGGAGTTCTAACAAAGCTATTAACTGGCTTAAACAAACAAAACGCCATCTGTAGCTTTGTGAGGTGGTAGTCAGTGATCCTTGAAATTGGCGAGGCAGAGACAGGAAGATCTCTGGGCTAGCTGGGCTATGTGACATCTCCAAAACCAAAAGGACTCAGGTCCAGTGAGTAATGATGGAGACATTAGTGAGGCTCTGGGGCCTCATCTCAGAAATTGGCTTGCCCGGAACAGGGAAGGCCGACCTTTTGACACACGTGACAAGTTCTACTTGCATTTCTGTTGCTGTGATAAAGAACCATGGAAGAAATCAACTCGGGAGAGAAAGTTTTATTTAGCTTACAGTTTTAAGTTATAGCTCATTTTGGGGAAGTCAAGGCAGGAACTCAAGCTAGACATGATCACATTCACAGTCAAAAAACAGAATATAAAAGCATCGTTGCTTGTTCTTCGCTAGTGCTCATTGGTCAGGATTCCTGCTTAGGGAACGATGCTGCACACAGTGGCTGCCTTCCTACTTCAGACAGCGCCCACAGACATACCTGCAAGGTAACCTAGGTAGGGCCTCATCCAGACCCTTCCCTGCTGACTGCAGGTTGTCTGTGTGACTGTGACTGTTAGAGCTGGTAAACACAGCCGGTAACTTTACCATTCCACTGTCACTTTCCCTTTACCAGAAACTTAAGTATAAGCTGGAGTTGAGAGATAATCAGTCAATGCTATTGTTTGACTCAACTTGTCATAAAAGGGGGCTTCTCTAATATCAGCACTTTTAAACATTGTCACTTATTTTTGTGTTTGATGAGTGTAGGCACATGGTCACAGTGATGTCAGTGGACAGCTTGGTAGAGTCAGTTCTGACCTTTTACCCGTAGGTGGATTTCGAGGATCAGAACCCAGGTCAGGCTTTGTGAGAAGGAAGGCCTCTGGCCACTGAATCACTTTGTCAGCCCTATTTCCCACTTTCTTAGAATGACACTGTACTACTAGGTCAGAGGTGCATGCAGTCCTAACATTTGGGATGATCGGGATTCCCTACAAACGAAACCAGACTGAGTTATAGTAGACTTTGTCTAAAAGAAAAACAAACAATACCAGACAAGTTGCATAAGCCTGTATAATCCTAGAATATGGGAGGGAAACAGGAAGATCAGAAATTCAAGATTATCCTTGACTCCATAACAAGCTCAAGGCCAGCCTGGGGCACATGAGATTCTGTCTCAAAAACAAAGAAGTGTAAAAGGGGATATTTTTGTAACCACTGCCAAAATCAAGAACTGTCAGCTGTCTATCAAACAGTGGCAACCCAAACTGGCCACTGCTCTTTTTTTTTTTTTTCCCCCTCGGGGCTGGGGACTGAACCCAGGGCCTTGCGCTTCCTAGGCAAGCGCTCAACCACTGAGCCAAATCCCCAACCCCAACTGGCCACTGCTCTTAATGTGTCCTTTCGTGTCCCACACAGCATTCTTTACATTTATCTTCATGTGTGTTCATATGTGTACACGGCACAGTACACGTAGGGGTCAGAGGACAGACAACTTTGGGTCAGGCTTGACAGCAAGCACCTGATGGTTTTATTCTTGGAAGTGTGTATTACTATTTGCTGTTGTCTACCAATTTAAAAAAAGTGATGGTTGGAGGCTGGAGAGATGGCTCAGTGGTTAAGAGCACTGATTGCTCTTCCAGAGGTCCCGAGTTCAATTCCCAGCAACCACATGGTGGCTCACACCATCTGTAATTGGATCTGATGCCCTCTTCTGCCATGCCGGTGTATATACAGATAAAAACTTCATTACGTCCATTAGCATGATATTTATTTTTAAAAGGTTCTTAAGGGGCTGGGGATTTAGCTCAGTGGTAGGCGCTTACCTAGGAAGCGCAAGGCCCTGGGTTGGTCCCCCACTCAAAAAAAAAAAAAAAAAAAAAAAAAAAAGGTTCTTAAAATTATTTATGTTGTCTATGTGAGTGTATGTTGTCCTGTGGAGCCCAAAAGGTGACACTGGATCTCTTAGAGCTGCAAATACAGGAAGTAGATTGTGAGCAACCCTGTGTAAGTACTGGGAACTGAACCTGCGTCTTCTGCAAGAGCGGCAAGCTCTCTTAACTGCTAAACCAACCAACCCTGTGGCTCCCACCTTTTTCAGAGTCTCACCGAGTAGGGAAGGCTGCCACAGAACCAGCTATGTAGATGAGGTTGTTCGGAACCTTGCAGCAATCCTCCTGTCTTAGCTCTCCCAAGTGCTCAGATGGCAGGTGTACACCACCATGCCAAGCTCCAGAATGCTCTCTCTAGAGGTTTCCATGCTGTAGCCAGGCAATGTCACCATTATTCCCGGAAGTCTCTTGGTATGCCATCAGCTTCAGCCTTTTTCTCGGTGATGTTTTGACTTGCTTCCCATAGTTCTTTCAATAACTTCTTCTTTTCTAGAGTCTCCTTTGCTCTTTTCTTCTTCTCTCGCTTTCTCCTCTCACCCTCAAGCTTCTCTTTGTGAATAGGGCTGTTTTCACCATTGTAGAAAACATCCACTTTCTCCTGGAGGATTTTCCGAGCCATCTTTCTGTTTTGATCCACAGATCGTGTTTGGTGGCACTGTAAGAATTAATGGGCAGGAATGTAAAAATCATGGGTGTCAGGAGATGGACAGGAACCCCTAGTCCCTCAATCCGCCCTTTCCTGTCTCACAGGCACCGGTAGGAGCCCCTGTGAGTCAGCAACAGAAGACCAGAGCCTCTCTGCACATGACTTATGGTCTCAGCAGCACACACGAGTTGTACTGTGGGACTCCCACTTGAATAATTATGAATGTGGTTTTTTGGGCCAGGTGTGAAGGGAGAGACAGTGGACCTCTGAGTTTGAGGGCAGCCAGGTTTACATAGCAATACCCTGTCTTTAAAAAAAAATTAAAAGATTTTACATTTAGAAGCAACAATAGCATAAAACATTAGTATATTTCATTAAGTATGAGTGGTTGTTTAGCTCGCATGTATGTCTGTGTAACATGTTCCTGCTTCAGGCCCATGGAGGCCAGAAGAAGTCGGATCCCCTGGGACTGAAACTGCAGCCAGTCGTAAGCCCTGGGAATCAAACCTAGGGCCTCTGGAAGAGCAGCCAGTGCTTTTAACCACAGCCATCTCTCCAGCCCCAACAATACCCTTCAAACCAGCCTTTCTCAAGTAAATACGGAAACACTGGCTAGAGTCTAGCTTGTCCAGGAGCAACTGCAAAATTCACATGCCATTCACAAGTGGACCCATCGGACAGCCTGGGACACACCTTTACTGGCAGCTTCCCACAACAGAGTGAAACTGATGGTGTTGAGGGCCTGGCAAAGCTGAGGGGCAAAGGAAACGCTGTGGCACGGGGGAGAGAATGCCAAAGGAAACAGAAGCTAGTGGCAGGGTCAACAAAATTAGCTTTGGGAATTTTGTTATGAATGACTTTCTCGAGGAGGAAAAGAGCAACTGAGGATTTGAACTCCTGCCTTGGCTTGAGAAGCTGGCCAGAGGCAGGCTTTTGTCGGAGCAAGTCCTTGTTTGCCTCAGGCAAGATCACATGCTTACAGGACTCAGTAGTCTAGAATGGCTTGGAACTCGTTTGCCCCTAGTGGAGTGTCCGTTGTTGGGTTGGCTGTCCCTGGAAAAGTCTGTCCCTGGCCTTGTGCTCCCTCAAAGGCTGCATGTGCTGCTCGGCTGGCTAGCATCTCTGTTGGCCTGGCTTGTATTTCAGAGGCAGTGGGGTCAGGGCTAAACATCATCTGGCCACGTCCTACATGTGCATTTGGCTGGGAGCTGGTGCCTCCCTTGACCAGAGACCGCCTTTAAGGAAGAGTTACACTGCCAGCAGCGCAGAGCACTTTGCCATCTGAGTCTGTGTGCTTTGCCCCCACAGAAGAGCGTGTGCTATAGAGCAGGGAAGGGGGTTATGGAGGACATAGCCCATCAGCTGGGGACTGAGACAGTTAGCCAGCAGCAGGGTTCATTAGTCCCATGCTGGAGGCCAGGGGTGGCTTTGAGAGTAGCAGCCTACAAGGAGATCTGCCTTAGCCACAGCTTCATTTCTGGTGGCACAAAGAGCTAAATTTAGGAACAGCAGCAAAGCCCTGGTTCCCCCATACTCCAGCACCAGGCTCCTGAGGCCGGCAGGAGGCTTGTCTACAGAGCTCAGGGCTTAGGTACATCTGAGTATCCTGGGTTGGCAGCGTGCCAGTGCCAGGATGGGCGTGCCCCTTGGCTGAAACCTACTGTGGCCGCAGACCTGGACTCCTCATCTACTTGGCACTTCCCACCCCATCTCTACCTTGACTACAATGCCGGAGGGTACGTGTTTGAGCACTACACAGTTGCTGGTTTTGTTGGTGGCCTGGCCCCCTGGACCATGTCCTTTTACGAACTGTTCTTCGAGCTCGCTCTCATTCAGGGGAAGCAGAGCAGGATAGTCCTTCCTGCCTGCCACCTGCACAGCAGCGGCAGCCATTCCTGGGAAGAGCAGTGCTGGCTTCTCCCGAAGCCTTAGCCCCCAGTTGCCAGAGCATATCCTGATCAATGGTGCAGGGAGACGGAGCGAAGCCCAGGTGCTCATGGAAGACGTGGCTTGGTGTGGCAGGACCTGGGTGGACAAAGAATTGACATCGTCTTTTTACTTAGCTCTCGAGGTGACACCCTGGTTTCAAACTCGGGTTTTTATACAACCCAGGGATGTCCTGCATTCTCAGGGCCCACAGCACCCGGTATTCCCAGGTGCTCAGCGTCCAGGATCAGATGAGGACTGGGCACCTTCAGGGTGGCATGGCCTTTGATCACACGGTTTCTTTTAAAACACCAAAAATACTTTCAGCGCACGGAGAGGTGCTAGCTCCTCAGGAACGAGGTGTGGAGTGTGTCACTTAGAGGAGCGGGGCTGTGGTCTGATAAAGACATATCAAAGAGCACATGGAGTTAGAATTGGGACCCCAGTCAAGGACGATATTTAAATGTGAACCTGAATTTGTGCAAGGATGTCATTTCGAGTCTGCTTTACAGCCCAGTTAAAAGCCCGACACAAGAAACGTCACCATCCATCAGTTTCCCTACTGCTGTGCCGTAAGGCCGCAGTTGCACGGGTTTGAATGGGAACATCTGTTTTCTGGGATGCACTGCCAACAATGAGGTCCAACCGATCTTCATGTTACCAAGTCAGGCAGTTTCTGCTAAGGCGCCCGTTAGGCTGGAACACAACGGATGTGAGTGGTGTCAAGATGAAGGAGCCGGACTTGTGTGCTGGCCAGAGCTGTTCAGGACCCTGTCGAGACAGAGCTGCACGTGCGACCCATTCTTAGCAAGCTACACTCCTAGGTTCAGGTTTCATTGTTTTTACACAATGAAAGACTTAAATAACTACCCGAGGTTATAAGACCCTGTCTAAAAAGCTAAAAGGTTTAACCAATGATTAAAGATACAGCATAGCCAGCCAGGACTACACAGAGCAATACTGAAAACAAAAGCCCAGCCGAACGAAAATAGACAGCATAACGTTGAGATCACTGAGCTGACAAATGAACTGGACAGGGAATGGTGACTACCAGGACATGGCCAATCACAGAGGCCTTTGAGGTTTTCAAGGGGTCAAAGGTAAAATAGTTCTCCTTGTGAAAGGGTAAGTTACAAGCCAGGTCCAATCCATCAACTGGAAAATTGGTGAATCTGCTTTTACCCAGTCAGCTGACGTAGGATAGACAAGATCAGAGAGGAAGTATTCTGGGGATAGCCTCTGCTAATGACCTCTGGGGCTCAGGACTACATCTTAGTGAAGTGTTCAGCAGCCAGGCAATCTCAGAGACAGCTTCCCTGTGGACCGTCCTCTGCTGAGGCGTGTGCAGGCACCAAGCATGGGCTGCCACTTCCACCCTGCGCCGAAGGTTCTCGACAGCAGCCAAAACCTGGTGACGTAGGTTCCTGGCCTTAGTCTGCTACACAGGGAGGGGCTGGCTCCTAAGATGACTAGAGCTCCAGGACGGAACTCCCCAGGTTTGCTTTCAGCTTGCCTATACCCCCAACCCACGGTCATCCACTGACCGAGAACTGTGATGTCCACCCTGGTGAGAGCTGGGGAGCACCCTTGAAGACACAATGGTAGCTAGAGGTCCTTTCTGGTGCTTTCTCATTTTTGCTTTCTTAAATGTCTGCCTGCCTGCCTGCCTGTCATCAGGGTGTCTATTATGAAGCTTGGCTGTCCTGTAACTCCCTCTATTAACAGACTGGCCTCAAGCCTCTAGACAGCAGTCTGCTTCCACTCCTGAGTGCTGGGATTAAAGGCAATTTTCTAAATTTTCCGTATGTAGTGTTTTGCCCTCGTCTATTCTATGTATGTGTATTATATGTCTACCTGGTGCCTACAGAGGCCAAAAGAGGGTGTTGGATCCCTTGATACTGGAGTGACAGACAATTGTGGGCCACCATATGTGTGTTGGGAACTGATCCCAGGTCTGTAAGAGCAGAAAATACTCTTAACAATTGAGTCCATCTCTCTAGTCTCTGAGTCCTGCTTTTTTTTCAGTTCTGAGATAGAGTCTGAGGCCGGACTTCACGTCCTCATCATCCTGTGTTCACCTCCTGAGTCCACGCCTTGCTCCTCCTTACTTCCTTGCTGCCTCCCTCCCTTTCCCCTTCATTCCCCATCCCCCTTTATCTTGACGCAGATTTTCATTATGCATTATGAGTCCCTGGCTGGCCCGCAACTCTTCTGCAGACCTAGGATTAAAGGTGTAAGTCACAGTGCCCCACTTTCCTCAAGCTTTAAGTGCAAGCTTCTGAGGAGCCAGAAGAGTTGGCGCTGGGTGTCTTTAGAACCCTCTTTTGAAGGGAATTGGATATGATGAACTGTAACACAGGCTCTTTAAGCCTTATGCTACTGCCCTCTTCAGTTCTGTGACTGACAGTATGTCTAAACCTTTGGCTTCTTTTTGTTACAGTCAACGTGTCCTGCCTGCACTGATATGTGGTTTTTGAGACAGTAACGTAAAGTGTTCCTGTGGAGGGGCGTGTTATCAAAATCCAGAGCAACGAAAAGCCATGATGTAATTTAAGCCCTCAGGAGTCAGAAGCAGGTGGACTCTGAGTTTGGGGCCAATCTGGTTCTATGACAGCCAAGGCTACAACCTTGTCTTGAAAAATAAAAAACAAAAACAAACAAACAAAAACAAACCAAACCAAACCCAAACCAATTCCCCCCCCAGAAACCCCCCCCCCAAAAAAAACAAACCCCGAAACAACTGTTTTTATTGGGGAGGAGGCTGGAGAGGAGAGATGGCTCTATTAGGAGTGCATGTTGCTGCTACAAAGGACATGAGTTCAGTTCCCAGTACCCACACTGGGGCTGCTCCTTAGAATTCAAGTTCCAGAAAATCTGGTGGGCTCTTCTGGCCTCTGATGGCACTGTACACACATATGCGCGCGTACACACAGACACACACACACACACACACACACACACACACACACACACACACACACACAATGGGTGTGAAGTAAAAATGTAAGTGATAAACAAGCTGTGTTGGTCCCATGCCTGTAATCCAGACCTTGGGAGTAGAGGCAGAAGGATCTGGCGTTTAAGGCCAGCCTGGGACTCATAATATTCTGCCTGTAAACAACATCGAAGAAGGGCAAAATGGCTCAGTGGATAAAGATGCTTGTCACCAAAAGTAATGACCTGAGTTCAATCCCCAACTCACAAGATGGACGGGAAGCAGCTCCTAGTACTTGTACTCTGATCTAGTGTGTGTCATTGCATGCACCTCTTCCCCAACAAAACAATAAGGTGGAATAAAAACAAAACCCCAAATACACAAGGACGAAAATGTGACGAACCCAGACTATGGTCAGTGACAGAGCTCAGTTAATGTCCCAAATGGCCCTTTTCCTATTTCTGCTTTCAATGTACAGAACGAAATCCTTTGTGTGACAGAAAGCTTCACGTCCACGGACTGACCATGGAATATGAGCCTAGGGTCTCTTCGGGTTTCTCTTCCGCCCGTTAGTGAACTAACCAAGCAGAGGACAGCAGTGATATAGAGCACTGTGACAAAGACAGGAAGCAAGTCTGGAACAGGCCAGACTCCAGACAAAGGACAGCAGGCAGAGTGCTTTCATCAGCAGCTGTCACAGCCACTGCCTCAGTCTCTGCCCTTCTGTCCTGGCTCAGAGCTGACAGACACCCTGGAAGCTCTGCCACCCAACTGAGTTCAAGAAGGTCCCCAGTGCTCAGTGACTGGCTGCTTTGTTCAATGGTTAATTCCAGCAGCCAATCAGACAATGCTAGACACTTCGAGCATCTCCTGGCGCTTTGGATCTACTCCAGTGACTGCTAAAAATGACAAACACACCCATGGCTCTGCTTCCCCACAGCCCAGAGAATACAGACTGGATTCCAGGCTTTGAGATACCACATCGAAACCTGAAGTCTTTGGGGACAATAAAAGCAGCTCAAATTATAGCTCACTGTAACATTAAAAAAAAAGACACACACAAAAGAAAAAATGACAAAAAGGACAAAAAGAAGCGCTAGTAAGGGGAGACCAGCAGCTGGCAACTCTGCTCTAATTCCTTCCTGTGAGTGTGGGCTTAAATTTAGGGCTGGCTCTGCACCCGGACTTCCCTGGCCCTCTTTTCCTTTGATCATGGCTTCAGCTATTCATGAGCTAGTGAAGTCTGGGTTGATAAGTCTCTCCGTCCCAACTCAGTCAAGTGTGGAGAGAATAGATCTACTAGACCTTCCAAAAGAGAACATGAATTCGTCTGGTGAAAAAATTAAAGAACGACTAAGCAGGGAGCATAGGCCTCAAGGAGCACAAATAGTTTGCACGATAGCTTCGATAGCCCAGGCTGTACCACAGAGATAGGTCCCAGATTTCTCACAGTGCTCTTGTCAGGATCTGGAACTTGCAGTTGACTTATGCCTTGTGTCACCAATTCTGGCTCACAAACATTCCTTCCTGCAACTTCCTGAATCAAGCCAAACCCGGGAGGATACAGCTGATGGGATCCCCCTCAACTCTGAAGCAAGGCCTAGGACAGAACAATCCCAGGCTGGACTGAGACAGAAGAGGCCAGGCTGTGCTTTCAACAGTCCTAATCCTGTGGATGGGGGCCCAGGATCATTCTTTTTTTTAAAGATTTATTTATTTACTATATATAAGTACACTGTAGTTGTCTTCAGACACACCAGAAGAGGGCATCAGATCTCACTACAGATAGTGGTGAGCCACCTTGTGGTTGCTGGGATTTGAACTCAGGACCTCTGGGAGAGCAGTCGGAGCTCTTAACCACTGAGCCATCTCTCCAGCCCCAGAGGATCATTCTTACATCCCCGAGAAACACAGTTGGCTGGGAGTGTGTGTATGGTGGCACAGACCTTTAATCCTAGCACTCAAGAAGCAGAGGTAGGAAGATCTGAGTTCGAGGCCAACTTGGTCTACAGAGGGAGTTCCTGGATGGTCAGGCCTACAAAATCTTGTCTAAACAGCCCCCCCCCCCCCAAAAAAGCTGGCTGGGCGCTTGCTCAGTAGAATACTTGCTTGCTCAGCCTGGCCTTGAGTTTTATTTCCCAGCACTGCACTACGTAAGTAAAATGCAGATGATTACAGCCAACAACAGGACTAGTGATGTGGCTCAGCATGTCAGGGGGCTTGCCACCAAGTCTGACCACCTCTGTTCAGTTCCTGGAACCCACATGATAGGAAGAACCGATTCTTATGAGCCGTGTTCTCCTTCTCCCTCTCTCTTTCCACTCATATACACACTCATGTAATTAAAACAACCCATAAAGGATATTTTTGTTTATCTGAAGACAAGGTGGTCCTGAATTCTGCACTTCCTGTGTTAGACTCTTGAGTGCTAGGATTACTGCCACTACTCCTCCATCCAGCAAGGTAATTTGAGCTTAATTTCACTTTAGGAAAGCCCATGGGTGGGTTTCAATCTCTAGAACAGCTGCTTATTTAAACAATCACTACTTTGGTGTTTCTTTAGAAAGGTAAGGGGGCTGGGGATTTAGCTCAGCGGTAGAGCCCTTACCTAGGAAGCGCAAGGCCCTGGGTTCGGTCCCCAGCTCCGAAAAAAAGAACCAAAAAAAAAAAAAAAAAAGAAAGGTAAGGTACTGAGTATAGTTTTCCCTAGCCACAACCTTCATGGTGTATCAGCCTTGCAGAAACTTCATTAAAACGTAACACAGAGAACTCATATGGGGAGAACTCCATGGGGCACTGAGGAGAGATGCTCTCGGCAGTCTGCCTGCTCCTCAGTGAGCACACAGCACACCTGGGAGTCTTATTAATCTGAGACTTGCCCCTTGGGCAGGCAGGGAGTCAGACTCACTTTGTAGCCTGGGCTGGCCTCGCATTCAAAGAATTCTATCTGCCTCTGCCTCCTGAGTGCTGGTATTTAAAGATGTATGCCACCATGCCCAGCAGACTTTGATTTTTCTAACTAGCTCCCAGGTAGGGACGTTATTGTTAGTTCAGAGACCACACTTAGAGCACAAACATTGCCTTCCCTGTGACACTGAGGATGGCAAGACCCTTTGGTGAGAGGCTTGGGATCACGATGGCAGTGATGGAGAAGAGACAGAGGAGGAGATGAAGGAGTGGGATGGGAAGGCAAGGAGGTCCTGTAGATAAGAGAATGGACTGAATACAGATCTGCGCTATTGACAGTGACATGGCAACAAGGAAACTGAGAATCCCGATCATCCGAAGAAAGAATGCCAAAGGCCACCTGCTCAGGAACAGTGCTCCGGCGGAAGTATTCTGTTAGGCACATGTGAGACTCTCCATGTTGTTGCAGAGAGGGATTGGGGTGTGGGCTCAGTGAGCAGTGTTTGTCCAGCATGCACGAGGCTCTAGTTCTGTCTCCAGCAGAGCATAAACCAGGCATGGTGGTACATGCTTATAATAACTACACTAGAGAGGTGGAGGCAGGAGGATCATAAGTTTAGTTCTGTAGCAAGCTCAAGGCCAGCCTGGGATATACAGTCATGTTTTGATCTGGGGAAGAAAGGCAAAGGAGACTGGGTCTGGTCTGAACTTACTAGACTTGCTGCTACCTGGGTCAAGAGACAACTAATGAAATACATGAAGGGACCAGTAGCTCGTGCACACAATACCAATATCCTATCCATCTTTTATAGTAGAAAATTTCAATGCACTGAGAATTACGCCTGTCCTATTTGTGGCATCTCACAGGAAGCTTCTAATTTATCAACCAACACTATGAGACTGCAACGGGAACATTAAGAAAGCAGAACTCACAACATAACCTTTTATTTTAAAATGCTTAAAGCCGATGCACCATTAATGAGGTTTAGTACTCAAATGTCTTCACGAAATCTTCAGATGGAGGCAGGAGAATTTCAAGTTGGAGGTTAGCTTGTGCCACACAGACCCAACTCCTTAAAACAAAAAGCCAACCCCAAAAATAATATAAAGAAAATAAAAGGATGCAAATTTAATGCCATAATTTCATGAGAAAAACACATTTAGGTTCCTCTGGGCAATTCAAGCACTACATCCTAAAGGGAATTTCTTCCAGAGGTGGACTTCAGAGGGGCCATCAAATGAGACGGGAAGTAAACTGTGGCCAGCACTCAGCTTGTTGTGGAAGATCATTAGTTGTTTTTTTTTTTTTTTTTTTTTTAAAGGGTTTATTTATTTTATGAGTACACTGTAGCTGACTTCAGACACACCAGAAGAGGGCATCGGATCCCATTACAGATGGTTGTGAGCCACCATGTGGTTGCTGGGAATTGAACTCAGGACCTCTGGAAGAGCAGTCAGTGCTCTTAACCACTGAGCCATCTCTCTATCTCTCCAGCCCGGTTTTTGTTTTTTTTTAAAGCCAGGGTATCACATAGCTTAAGACAGCTTCAGACTCACTACAGAGCTTCAGATAGTCCTACTGAGTGGGAGCACAGGCCAGCTGTTCTCGACGTTTTTATTTGAGTCAGGGTCTCTTTATGAAACCCTGGCTGGCCTGGAACTTGCTATGTAGACAGGCCAGGCTGGCCTCCAATGTGCAAAGACCACCTGCTTCTGATCCTGAGGTGCAGAGACCACCTGCTTTTGTATCGTGAGTGCTGGGATTAAAGGTGTGCACCAGCATGCCTGACTTTTGTTTTTTTCCCCCGAAGACAGGGTTTTTCTGTATAGCCTTGACTGTCTGGGAACTCACTCTGTAGATCAGGCTCGTCTTGAACTCAGAGATCTGTCGGCCTCCTGAGCACTGGGACTAAAGGCATGCACCACCATACCCTGGCCATGTTTGATTTTTTTTTTTAAACTAAATTTATCTTTTTCCCCAGCGTGTTTCATAATACCTCCAATCTGTTCTTCCTCTCTATTTCTTTAAAAAACTGTTAGCTTGCTTTGCTTAACTTTCTTAGAGTCTTCCTCTCCCTACTTTATTGCAGAAAGGCTATACTGCGAACGGAATAGACTTTTCTTTTCCCTTTCCATTTGCCTTTGTGGGTGTGTGAATATGCGCGCACAGACGGCCAAGTTCTATGCTGGGAATCCTCCTCCATTGCTCTCCACCTTATTCACTGAGTCAGGATCTCAATCAAAGCCAGAGCTCTCTGACATGGTTACCCTCTCTAGGGCAGCTTGCTCTGGGGACTCCTGTCTCTGTCTTACAAGCTGGTCACCAAGCTCACTGGGCATTTGTAGGTGAGTTCTGGTCCTCACACTTGAGCAGCAAGTGCTTCAACCACAGAGCCACTCTCTGGCCAACCATTTTCTTATTTTAAGACAGTCTTCCTGTGTAACCTAGGCTAGCCTTAATCCCTCCATCCTGTTGCTCCAGCATCCCAAACTATGGGATTACAGGCCTGTGCTACCATGAAGGATGAGTGTGACTCTGCAGTACTCATGCGCAGAGCTGTGATCTCCTTTTCAACCATGGGCACATCTCCTTTGTGTCAGATGAAGACCACACCGTGTAGGATGAGGACACTGCCAAGTATATCAGCACAGATATAAAACTTTTAGTGCGTGTTAGAAGGTGGCGCGCCAGGCCCTGAACTGCATAACTGAGGAGTCTTTGGCTCACAAACCACGTAAGCTCTGACCTGATGGCATAAGCCCAGCCTGCAAACAACTACTTTCAGGGCTTTTGAAAGCTGAAGCTGAAAAGGCATCTATAAGAGTGACCTGCAGATTATTTTTGCTTGGTTTGGTCCAATTTAAGAAGTACCTGTGTTTGCCCGGAAACCGGGAAAGGGAATAACACTCGAAATGTACATAAGAAATACTCAAGTTAATAAAAAAAAAAAAAAAAAAAGAAGAAGTACCTGGGGGGTTGGGGATTTAGCTCAGTGAAAAAAAAAAAAAAAAAAAAGCGCAAGGCCCTGGGTTCGGTCCCCAGCTCCGAAAAAAAGAAAAAAAAAAAAAAAAAAAGTACCTGGAAACCACGAAAATGCCAGAGAGGTGCTATCTGCTCAGATCATAATTCTGGTCTATGAAATCAGGTGCCAAGGAGATCATTATGATGCCAAAATTACAGCTTGTCTTTTCAGTAAGTTCACACTGACAGACTGAGGTGTCTTGATCAAGCCAAGTTCTGGTTAAACATAACTAACTTCAGGAAGTATGAACTAGAGAAGAACTCATAAAAAGCAGAAAGTTCAAATACAGGGTGAGAAATGTAGCCTCACAGCAGAGTAACTGCTTAGCTGTGGGTCTTTGGCACCACAAAACGAAACAAAAACCAAAGAAAAACCTGGTCATTTCCCATGCCTACTAGTAAGCTACAGACTTAGTGTTATGGCTTGTTATTTTCCGAAGTGAAGGGTGCCCCCTCCCCAGGCAAACTTTGCGGTAAAAAATAAAATACAAAGTAACAAACACTATGAAGCAAGTTACACCTTCCTGTTTCCACAAGAGGGAGAGCTAATCCCAGCACTGGAGTGGGAGGATTGACAGTAGTTCTAAACTAACCAACAATTGAGACCTTATCAAAAGAAACATTTACCTGTGTCAGTTAACAAAACGGTCTAATACAGTGCTAGCTCCTGGACATCTGACTCAGCACATGAACAGATTAAAAAGAATTCTCTAAAAGTGATCTAAAAAGAATATCCTGAAGCTGTCTGTGGTGCTGCACGCTGGTCAGCCATCTCAGCATTGTAGATAGAGATAGGGAGGTCAAGGGTTCAAGGCTAGCCTTGGTTATATACTGAGTTTCAGGTTTGCTTGCGATATAAGGGAGGCCCTCTCTCAGAAACCAGCCCAACCTCAATAAAAAGGCTGCTACTCAAAAATCATACTGTGGAAAGAAGAAGCCAAAACCCTCCAAAATTTACAAAGCATTTCTGGTTCTGTGGCCATGCCTTCTGTATAGTTAGGACCTAGTAGTAGCTGCCTTTGGATTTCCTATTGACCTGGAGGAAGAACACACCTTTCTTTGACTGGAGTTGTCTGAGGAATTCACAGGTTTCACTTATTTGAATGCAAGATTTTAGTGTCTCTAACTTAATTATAGTCCAATAGATTTAAGGCTAGGTTAGTTATTAAAATAATAGATTAGGTCTATTAGAGTTGAGATTTAAGGACCAACTGAAATATGTGATATTTTGAAATATGAGGTCATTAAAAACATTTGTGCGTTTAAAAAAAGAACTGATTTTGGTTTGGTGTGTGGTCATTATGTTAATGCGTGGGTGAATCAGAGGCTTTATTTAGATCTAGGGTAGGCCTCTCTCCGAGTTTGGGATCGCTACTTAGTACTACTGAGTGCCAGCACTTGGGGGACAGAAGCGAGAGGATCGTAGTGAGTTAAAGTCATCCTGGTCTACATAACGAATTCCAGGGCAGCCAAGGCTATACAGTGAGACCCTCTAAAGTAGTAATATCATTAGCCTTAAGTGGTGGGTATTTTAAGGAGAGGACGAGGGGTTGGGGATTTAGCTCAGCGGTAGGCGCTTGCCTAGGAAGCGCAAGGCCCTGGGTTGGTCCCCAGCTCCGAAAAAAAAAAAAAAAAAAAAAAAAAAAAAAAAAGGAGAGGACGAGATGGGACGTTTCTTTTGTGGTTTGCCATTTAAAGGGCAAAAAGCTCTCCTGCACCTGTGCGCACTTACATGCCAGTGCCCAAGCACTTGTTTTGGTCAGGATACTATGTGCTGTCCCTGCCCTAGTGCTGCACTTGCTGCGAGACGAGTTCCACTGAATAAGATGAGTATCGACCCATTTCTCCTTGGGCCTCTGTGGAACTATCTTGTCCAGAGCAGCGAACTCTTCTCCTCTCCCCGCGCCAAGTCCTTGGAGAGACACACGGCCAATCTCCTTATATTTCGGGTAAAGTGAGTCCAGACAGCTTAGGTCAGGGGTCAGGCTGGAAAAGACCTCATGTAAGTTAGGTGACGGAAGTCGGAAGTAGGTCTAGAGTTCCAGCTTCAATGTCTCACTCCAGAGCCTCTGACAGTAAGTAGTAACCAGCCCTAGTCCAAGCCTGGCTTTGCAGACGCTTACCTGTTTCTGCACCAGCCCCCGGCCGGAAGCATTCAGCGAGAAAATAAACCACGGTGGACCGAGAAGTCTGAGTTTTCCAGGTCTGCGCATGCGTCATATCCCTCCCACGGCTTCCCCTGCCTACTAGAGGCTCATTCTCACTAACTGCGCACGCGAGAAACCGCGGCGTCTTTCCCGCAGTTTCTAGAGAACCAATCAGCAGAGGTCTTGGCCTCAAGCCCCACCCTCCCACGCCTCCGGCGTCGCCTTGCCCTCTTTGGCGCGAGCTGCGGGTCAGGGAACTAGGGAAGGCGCGCGCGCTGCGTTCGCCGGCTCGGCCCTCTTCCGGGCAGCCAATCGTGGGTGAGACGCCGGGCGCGCGCACGCTCCTTGGAATTTAACGGTCGCGTGAGGCCAATCTCCCGGTACGGACATAGGCAGAGGCGAGGAGGCCAGGTAAGCGGTCGTGGCTTGTGGGGAGCTGCGTGCCGCGAGGGCTGAGGGCTGAGTCCTAAACGACTCCATCCGAGAGGACCCCCTGGGTGCGTTGACAGGCTAGGGTGAAGGTTGTTGGCTACCGCAGAGCTAGCCGGTGCCGCTGGCGAGTGCAGCTCTGCGGGTGCATGCGCCTTTTCTAGACTCGTGCCCTTGAGTGACATCAGCGAGGCCCAATCAGATTGCTGCCTTTGCAAAGGGCGTGAATGTCCTAAACCCCCACCCCCACTCCCAGTGGTACTCGGACTCCCTTTGGAAATCTCAGTGGTCGTGAGTGATTCTCCATCATCCTATGATCTCTCGCTTGGACCAGTATTCGCTAGCATCTGGCTTCAACAACTGAAGCCATCTCATGCGGGTTCCTTTCAGCCTCTCCGCAAAGAGGAAGCACAGTGAACTTTAAAATTGTTAGCGCAACTCCATCACTTTCTGCCTCCAGCTCCAATGGGTTGTAGGGTGAGGGACAGAAGCATCTTTTATTTTTTTTCCTGGCAATTATATTTATATAATTTAATGCCTGTTTCTATATTTCTTCTCTGTCAAGTTTATCTTGGATTCCCCTTTTCTTTTTTTCCTGGAGTTTCTAGTGGTGTTTATCTGACTCTCTTGCATCCGGATTACTTCAGCGGAGGTGGGGTTGGGGAGAAGAGATGGGACTGTAGATCCACTTCTTTGGAGGACTTGTGGTCATTTGAATCCAGGTATTTTCGTTGCCAGTTGGAATAGGCAGCCTCTGGCTTTTTCAATACCCCGTTTGTCATTGGTGATAGATAGTCTTGACACTGGGGCGGTGATGTGGGAAAGCAAAGCCCATTTACTTAGGTCTGGTTACCCTTGGCCTCTGTACCTGTCCTGAAGGGAATGCTTTTTTAACGTTAATGAACTGATTGTGTTCTTTAAGCCCTGGAAAGTGAGAGTTGAGTGGAATAGGATCATGAGAGAGTTCCTCTGATGCAGCCTCTAAAACTCCCCATTTTGTAAACAGCATGAGATTTTTATTTTTGTTTTTCTCCAACCACCCCTTCTTTTTCGTTTTCTCCCATCTTTTTAAATCAACAGATTCCGGAAGTAGGCATGTGGTTGGGCTTAGAGCAGCAAATTTTTAGTGAAATTTTAGTTAACTTGTGAGGTCTTGTCTATCTTTCAAGAAGTTAATACACAGGCAGAGTACAGAAGGCTCTGTATTGAGAAGTGAACATCCCACTATTTTTATCAAATAGCTCTTCCCCCGACTCCCAAGACTGGGTTTCTTTGTGTAGCCCTGGCTGTCTTGGAACTCACTCTGTAGACCAGGCTGGCCTTGAACGCAGAGATCTGCCTGCCTCTGGGTCCTGAGTGCTGGGATAAAGGACACACTGCTATCACAGCCCTGCTAGTGGCTTCTTAAGTCAACAAGCACTTCTGCAATGGAGGACCTGTCAAAGAAGTGAAGCAGCCGTGGAAGCACTCCCATTTATTACATAACAGAGTGCATTTAGAACCTTGATCATTAAGCACAAAATTCTGAAAGATTGCCTGAAGGAGATAATGGACTCCTACAAATTACCTTAAAAACGTATGGTTCCTATATATAAACCCCACCCTTTTAAAAGTATATTATTTAGAGGATTTAGAAAAAAGAGCGAGTTCTAGAACTTTCCATCCCAATAAGGTGAAGTGCGACTACACTGCAGTGACGTCCTTTCTCCCCTTCTCCGTGCTTCAGTCATTGTCTCCTTTTCGCCTTGTGAGTTTGTCAGTGTTAGAAGCTTCATACCAATGGTGTCATAGAGTAGCTCTTTTTCTTTTTCTTTTTTTTTAATGATTGTTTTTTAAACCTAGCTGGTGTTTTCTGTGCGTCTCCTTGTGGTGGCAACATCTAATTGCTACGTCCCTTCTTTGGACCAGTAATATTCCATCACACAGATACACCATATTGTTTTGTTCCTTCATCTGCAGAGGGGCATCGGGACTTCTACATTTGGTCATTATATATAATATCGGTATTATTTTACATTTGTGTGTGTGTGTATTCATGTGTGCAACATGGAGAACAGAGGAGTCAGTTCTCAGCTTCCACCATGCATTCTGGGGCTTGAGCTAGTCAACTTGCCTGGCAAGTTTTCTCTTAGCTCTATTGCTGTTCTTATTGTAGATGGGTTTGAGAGGGTTCCAAAGTCGTGAAAAGATAGTGGGTAAATTTAGGGGCCGTTTACAGCAGCTCTCCCCCATTTATTTACAGACTCGTTGAATCAATAGCCGGTTTCACTGTTCTGAATGTCAGCCGCTGAGGATGCCGGTAGAAGATGAAGCGACTGAAGAGGACCCCGAAGCAGTCTCCTCCCGAAGGAGAAGCAACAGTATTTCTAAATGACAGAGCTTGACAATTTTTGTACGATATGGAGGATTTTGATCTGGTGGAAACTTTACAAAAAACATCACCTTCTGTAGAATCTGATGTCAAAAGTACTCCCCATTCTCTTGGGTTGAGCTCACATGCTAATAGGTAAGAGTTGGTTTGATACCGTTTTCACATGTCAGCAAATCAAAATGACTTTGTTTGCAGAGCTGACCAGTTGCTCTAGTTGCTAATTGACCAGTGTCATAGCTGCTGGTTTGGCTTAAAGGACAGAACAGCCAACCTCTGATAAGCTATTCAGGTAGTCAGTGGGTTGAGAACAGTGTCCATCTGCGTATCTGTCACATTCTTCACTTAGATGTGAACAAGGAGGTCACTGGGGAAAAGAACTTATTAGCTATGTAGCAAGTTCCAGGCCAGCCAGGGCTACAGTGTAAGACAAGACCGTGGCCTCACAAAAGCAAAAGCCCCAGATTTACTTGGCTTGTTGTATTATACATTAAGCTTTTTTAATTTGGCAATTTATAAGGATATTTTTTAAATTTGATAACCTAAACACATACGTATAATTTATTTTATTTTATTTTATTTTATTTTATTTTTTTGAGGTTAGAGTCTCTTGTAGTCCAGGCAGCCTGACTTATAATATAACCTTGAACTTTTGATTTCTCTACCTCCTGATAATTTCCTTTATTTTTTTTTTAAAGAGACAACCTCATTGTGTAGCTCAGGTTAGCTCAAACTCATGGCATTCCTCCTTCCTAGTACTGGGATTACAAATGTGAGCTGCCATACCCAGATTATTGCTACATTTTAAAAACAATGTTTTGGGGTTGGGGATTTAGCTCAGCGGGTAGAGCGCTTGCCTAGCGAGCGCAAGGCCCTGGGTTCGGTCCCCAGCTCCGAAAAAAAGAAAACAAACAAAAACAAAAAAACAACAATGTTTTATACTGTAGAAGTCCGTGCACCAATCTGGGAAGTAGCAGTTGAAAATGTGTGTTAGTGGGGCTGGAGAGTTGGCTCAGTGGTTAAGAGCACTGACTGTTCTTCCAGAAAACCTGGGTTCAGTTCCCAGCATGCACATGGCAGCTCACAATTGTCTGCAACTCCAGTTCCAGGGGATCTGATATGCTTACATAGATGTAAACACACAGAACACTTGTGTTCAAAAATTAAAAATAATTTAAAAAAAAAGAAAATGTGCTAGTTACTAAGCAAACTAAGAACAGACTATGAGTTGACAAAATGGCCAACCGAATGCTTTATGTATTGAGTTATTTAATGATTGGTTGAGGGTCTCTATGTCTTTGCCTGCCTGCCCTGAAGATCACTCTGTTGACCAGGCTGGCCTGGAACCTGTGTCAGTCCTCTTGATGCGGCCTCCCACTCTGGGCATCATGCCTTGGCTTTGTATGGCCACAGATGCATACATTCAGCTGCACTGTCTTTCTTTTTTATTTGTTGAGACAGGGTGTCTCTTTATAGCATTATGTGTCCTGGAACTCACTCTGTAGACCACACTGGATTCTTTTTTTTTTTTTTAAAGATTTATTTTATTTATGAGTATACTGTAGCTTGTCTTCAGACACACCAGAAGAGGGCATCGGATCCAAATACAGATGGTCATGAGCCACCATGTGGTTGCTGGGAATTGAACTCAGGACCTCTGGAAGAGCAGTCAGTGCTTTTTTTTTTGGTTCTTTTTTTTCGGAGCTGGGAACTGAACCCAGGGCCTTACGCTTTCTAGGCAAGCGCTCTACCACTGAGCTAAATCCCCAACCCCGCAGTCAGTGCTCTTAACCACTGAACCATCCCTCCAGGCCCCCACACTGGCTTATTAACTCACAGAAATCTGCCTGCCTCTGCCTCTTAATGGTGCTGGGGTTAAAGGTATGTGCCACCATACTTAGCAGAGGGTCAAATAGCTTCAGATAGAAAGGTTTTGAAGAAATTGTGTATCATGAATAAACCACCTTTTTTTTTTTTTTTTTTCTTGTTTTCGGAGCTGGGAGTCGAACCTAGGGCCTTGCGCTTGCTAGGCAAGCGCTCTACCACTGAGCTAAATCCCCAACCCTGAATAAACTACCTTTAAGATTGTTGATCTGCCTTCCTTCCATGTGGGGAGTTTGAAGTAGCTCTAAGGTTGTGTAGCATAAGGCAGTGTGAGAGGAGAACAGAGAGCGTGAGAAATGACACAGAGGCAATATGTCACTTGTTCTGCCCCAAAGCTAAGTGTTGGGCATTGGATTTGTATCCTTTTTCCTTGTGACTGACAGTTAAATCCACCATGTTGAAACTACATAATTGCAACTCTGTAAAGTTCTTATGGACATATATTTTAAAGAGTTTCTTGCTACTCCTTTTTTTCTAGTCCTAACTTTTATTATTTTAGTATCTTCATTTTGGGGTGTATGAGTGTGTGTGTGTGTGTGTGTGTGTGTGTGTGTGTGTGTGTGTGTGTAACACAGCTCAGGGTGTGGGAATGTAGCTCCATTGGTTGAGTGCTTGTCTGGCATGCAGGAAGCCCTGGGCTCTGTTCCTGGCACAGCAAAGATCAGGCATCACATCTCGTGACAGTAATTTCTGCACTAGGGAGGAAAGGCAGAAAGAATAGAAGTCCAGAGTTATCTTCTTCTACATAGTGAGTGAGGCCCACAGCCTAGCATCCATGCTGCTGAGAAAACAAAACTAAACATAAATTTGGAGAGAAATGGCTTAGTAGTTAAGAGCATAATAGGCTGCTCTTCCAGAGGACCTGGGTTCAATTCCCAGCATTCCCATTGTGGCTCACAAGTGCCTATAACTCCAGTTCCAGGAAATCCAACACCCTCCAGAGGTATACATGCAGGCAAAACACCAACACACATAAAATAAAAAATAAATCATTAAAAAAAGTTTTGTTACAAAAAAAAAGTAACAAACCAAACCAATAAAAATAAAGATGCCGGGGTTGGGGATTTAGCTCAGTGGTAGAGCGCTTGCCTAGCAAGCGCAAGGTCCTGGTTTCAGTCCTAGGCTCTGGAGGGGGAAAAATGCCCCTTCAGCTACTAGACAAATTTTAATGTCCTGAATTGTGCTTGTAGTGTTGGTAAACAAATCTGCAATCAACCCACATTTAGAAAAGAAGTCTTCTGGAAAGAATTAGTATTCTATTACACACCACACAGGCTCAATAAATCCTGAATATTGGCTGCTAATTGGCTTGGCAGAACTTTCATTCAAGGTAGTCCAGTGATAAGCGTATCACACCAAATCAGGGTCTGGTTACTAAGACTTGACTGTTCTGGGCTGTGAACAGAGAATCCTCAGTGCACAATGAAGGGCTGTTTAAAGTGGGCCAGCTGAGCCTCTAGGATAATTCAGAGAAGCCAGGACGTTTCCCTGTGGATTCCGCTGGGCTTTGGGGCATTCCCTCAGTGCTGGAGAAGGGCTTTCTGTGGAGAAGGTCTTCCTGTAGTGCTCGTAAAGAAGTGAGTGTGTCCTGTCATCCTGTGCTGCCTGGCCATTGTGGTCAGATTTTGAAAGGAGGTGCCATTATAATGGAGGATTAGGTATCAGTGGTTATGTTCTGCTCTGCTAAATCTTGAACTGCTGAATTATTCAACACTTCAGTCGAATGAGGAAAACCATCTGAATTATTTATGTTTCAACAGAAGTAGTCCCCACCTTAGTACAAATGGGGTATCCTCTTTCTCAGGGAAGACCGGGCCACCTGTCATTCAAGGCACAGTCGAAGTCCTCACTGCTTTAAGACAAGACCTACAGAACAGTGGCCGGACTGACGCGGAACTTTGGAAGAACTGTGAGGTATCTCATTTTGCTTTATTTTGGGGGTCTTGAAAAGATTTCTATTTCAGTGGGGCTCTGCTGAATTGTTAGAGATCTATGTCTAGGAGAACGCGTGATCCTTAATCTTAGGGCTAAAGTCAAGTGTCTGAGTGTGTTAACCAGGCACCGACACTAAAGGAACAAGAAAAAGAAACATGGACAATGGTGGCCTCAATAGATAGATTGGAATGTTCTCTGTGAACTGAAGTCTTTGTTCTCAGCACCCTCCAATTGTTACAACTGTGAGTTACAATCTTCTGAGTAACTCCTAGGGTTGTCCTTAACCTATTCTGCTTGAAACATTTTGAATGCTCCGATTATAGACACATTCCCCCTCATGGTGTGTTGAGCTGTCTGCTTTTCAAGGCAGTGTTTCTTTGGTTACATTGTGATGGGAATTTAATTTTTATGAAGATCTCACAGTTGAAGTTTGGTGTGGAAGCTAATGGTGGTGGGCTCTCCTGGTCCTGCAAAAACCAAGAAGGGGAGTGAAAGGAAAAATAGACAGTAACAAACTGAAAAGATTAACATCTAAGAGGGTGCTCCCAAGATTCGTTTTGGAGAATATGAATCATTATGTCCAGGATGGCCTTTTCTCAATTGGCGTTTTTGTTTTGTTTTGTTTTTGTTTGTTTGTTTTTTTCTTCTTCTTTTTTTTTTTTTTTTTTTCTTTTTTTTTTTTTTCGGAGCTAAGGACTGAACCCAGGGCCTTGCGCTTGCTAGGCAAGTGCTCTACCATTGAGCTAAATCCCCAACCCCGTTTTGTTTTGTTTTTGTTGTTGTTGGTTTTTTGGTTTTGTTTTGTTGTTGTTGGTGTTTTGTTTTGTTTTGTTTTGAGACAGGTCTCTCATGTAGCTCTGGCTTGCCTGGAGCGCACTGTATATATTACCAGGCTGGCCTCAAACCCCATAGAGATCTCTCAGAGAGCGTCTTGACTCTCTGTGTGTCCCAAGTGCTGGGACTAAAAGTGTAAGCTAACCGGCCAGGCCTCTTTTTCCTGCTTTTTAAGACTGTGTTAGAGGTTGTAGTACTTTCTAGAAATGCAAACAGAATTGTCAAACTCTAAGCAGGAGATGGTTTTATTTCATGTTAATTGTACTTTTAGAACCAAAGCTTGGGTTTTTAGACTACAGAATGGAAATAGTTTTCCTGGTGTAAGAATTCAGTAGCAGCCATACCCCAAATGTAATTTTGTTCAGGATTAAGCTTGTAAAATAAAACATGAGCTTTTCAGATTTTTTTTTTTTTTTTTGAGGGGGTAATAGCGGTGGTTTGAAGCAGGGTCTCAACCTTTCCTAGGACGCTGGGACTCATTCTGTAGCCCAGCCTGGCCTTCGGTCATGGCTCTCGTGTCTTAGCCTCCCACGTGCTGAGATTTCAGGTTTGAGCTTCTGCAATTGGCAGCTTTTCAGTTTTCTCTTACACTTTTTGTTTTTCCATCCAACAATCGCTGTGAGCTAAAGGGGATGGCCGATAAGATGCCTTGTGGTTTGATGCTATTAGGACATGATGACCTGGTCTCGGCATTGTGCATGCTTAGCGTGCATGAGGCCCAGGGTTCTAATTCAGCATCCGGGAAAACAAGTTCCCTGAACTGTCACTCTTAGCTTGTGACAGAAACATGTAAGTAAGAGACAGAGCCACCGCCACAGCACAGCTTATTTCCTGCACCTGTGTGTGACTAGAAATTACTACTTTCGTACATTGAATCAACACTGGAAGTCAGAGACAGACTACTCGAGAGTTTAATGTACTGGTCTAAGAAAGTGATCTTTGCAGATGATCTCCTGCAGACTGTTGTTGATTCTGGGCTCATGGCCTGACCCTGAGCTCCCCTTTGCAGGCTCGGCCTCCTTCAGATCTGAGGAGGGAGGAGGCCTGGCTAGAGTTTTGTAAGCCTGTTTTGCTCTTGTCTGTTCAGTGACGTAACATTTTGCTGCATTTGGTGAACTCCCACCTGACCCATAGGGGTTAGCTCCTCAGTGAAGAGCCGATTACTGCGCTGGCGGAAAGGGCGGAGCACTTTGTGGTCACTTCAGTAGACTTTCCTTGATATATTTATTTATTTATTTTATGTGTATGAGTACACTGTGTCTGTCTTCAGACGCACCAGAAGAGGGCATCATATCCATTACAGATGGTTGTGAGCCACCATGTGGTTGCTGGGATTTGAACTCAAGACCTCTGGAAGAGCAGTCAGTGCTCTAACCGCTGAGCCGTCCCTCCAGCCCTCCCTGATTTACTTCGGTGCTTTCTTGGGGCAGTGTTTGAGGAACAGGAGGTCAGGTGTTACACAAGCCTGAGTCTGGTGGTTTCCGCTGGAGCCTCTGGTTCTCTCCTCCCTTTTGGAATAGTAAGGTGGTTTGATTCTTGCCTCTCAAAAGAGACTGATGTACTTCGCTAGATTATTCTGAGAGGGCAGAGTGACAGCTTTCTTAGTTTGCTTGAGCAATCTTCAGCATTTTACCGCTTGGGTTACATACACAATAACAACAGTTACAGGGTGAAAATACCAAGTGCTCACAATTTATTGTCTTTCCCGGGGAGTGTACTAGACATTTTGCTTGTGACACGGGGACTTCCAAGACCTGGAGACTTCGTTTTATAGCTTTTTTTTTTTTTTTTTTTTTTTTTTAAAGTAAAAGCAGTTCATACTATTCTGAAGTGAAATCCACAGATAAAATAACCTATTTGTACTAAAATTAGCATAGGTGGTGGTGCACGCTTTTAGTCCTTTTAATTGAGAGGCAGAGGCAGGCAGATCTGTGAGTTCAAGGCTGACTTGGATTACGTAGCAAGTTCCAAGACAACCAGGGCTGCACAGTGAGACCAAAGAAAAAAGAAAAAATGTACGGGCATTAGAATGGTAGTTTATTCTCTCTCTCTCTCTCTCTCTCTCTCTCTCTCTCTCTCTCTCACACACACACACACACACACACACATACACACGCGTGCGCGTGCGTGCACAAACTCTTCTTAAATGTGATTTAAAGGAAATGGAAATCTCTTGGTTGCTTATAGCAATGACTATCACAGTATGTAAGTGCCACGTCCATGTTCCTTGTGGTCTCTGAAGTTCTCTGGCATTTCTGCAGTTTATATACTATACTCACTGCGAGGGTCACAGCTCCCAAAGGACTCTAGTATCGAAGCCCCGTGACTGAGACACAGAGTGATGTCGTCTTCTGAGCTAGTGACTGGGTTCATTTCTGAAACAGAGTTAAGTTTGTTTGGAGCAGTATGCACAAAACTGCACAAATTATTTATCTTTCTGAAATAAAAGGGACACGAGGCAAGAAAGAGAACTGCTTGGGATGGTGGGAGGAGGAGATCATCTGCGATTACTGGTTGGGAGTTGTTGGTTGGGAGGATGGCAGTCTTGTGAAGAGCTGCGGGAGAGCACTTCCAAAGCTGGGAGGCGGAAGGTAGTTCTGCTTGCCCAAAGACTAGGAAGGAAGCAGCCAGGCACTACGAGGCAGTGATAGGCTGAAAGGCTGGAAACAGCAAGGCTCAGCCTGTCTTCAGCATGGCTCCTCATTGAACTTTGTGTCTATTGGCTCAGACTTGGGAGGGGTCTGTCCTTCTGGAGAACATGTGCCCCTCAGAAGGAGGACTCATGATCCGAATGTGGGCTCTGAAGGGAGGTAGATTCCAAGCCCATCGGGCTCCAGAGAATCCATTTCCGTTCTTTGTAATCTGAGCTCTGTGGAATTCGGAACACTTTAGTGAAAGTGAAGTGTTTAACTGTTTTATTTCTACTTTAGGATGTGGGGTTCTTCTGGGTGCGCTTCCGTACTTGAGGAGATCACTGGCTTTTATGGGAGGAAAGGATGAGGGGCTGAGGACACATGTAGAGGCGTGAGAGGCTCACTTAGATCCCTGGCACCCGCAGAAAAGCTGCTCGGGTAGTGGCTCTTATCCTGGTGCTCTAGAGTGAGAGCGGCGACTCCTGGGCTAGTCGGCTTTGCATAGTTGGCAAGTCTCAGGTCCCAGTGAGAGAACCTGTCTCAATCAGGTAGGCTGCTGACTGCACTCAGGAGGCAGAGGCAGTCAGATCTCTGTGAGTTTGAGGCCAGCCTGGTTTATAGGGTGAGTTCCAGGACAGCCAGGGCTACACAGAGAAACCCAGTCTTGAAAAACCAAAAATCGAAACAAAGTGGGTGGCTCCTGAGGAATGACACTCAAGGTTCACCTCTGTCTGGTTTCCATACATGTGCAGACATGCATGAGTGCACACACACATGTGCAGCTATCAGGTCTTTGGTCTCCATGTATAGTCCAGGTCAGTCTCAATATCCTCCTGCTTCAACTTGCTGAGCCGTGGAACTCTAGGTATGTACTGTTGACCTGGTACTATCTAGTACATTATTAAGCAGGAATAAAAGGGCTGATGAGACGGCTCAACAGGTAAGGATGCTTGCCTCTAGGCCTCATGACCCGGGTTCAACCTCTGGGCACCACACTGGAAGGAAAGAACTGCCTTCCACAAGATGAGCTCTGACTTCCACTTGTTCAGCTTGGCATATTCCCTTGTGCTTGGCGTGTGTGTGTGTGTGTGTGTGTGTGTGTGTGTGTGTGTGTGTGTGTGTGCGTGTGTGTGTGTGTGTGCGCGCGTGCACGCATAATAAATTCTTAAAAATATATAAGAACAGAGCTGGAGAGATGGTTCAGTGGCTAAGAGCACAGGCTGCTCTCCAGAGGACCAGTGTCCCAGTCATAGCAGCCACATGGTGGCTCATTACCTGAAACTTCAGTTCTGGGGGATCTGAGGCTGTCTTCTGGCTTCCACAGTACTAGGCAACAACAGAAGACAATTTAAGATTCCATTTGAAAAATAAGGCAGACTTTCAGATTTACCCAGATTGCAGATGACATTTAAAACGATTCTTTAACCCCTGTTTTTAATAGTGTTGCACTAAATATATAAATTGACTTACACATTTTATAATTAAAAAAAAGTGGTACCTGTAATCCCAGAACTTGGGAGGCTGAAACAGGAGGATTGCTTTGAGTTTGAGCCCAGCCTGGGTTGTATAGTGGGTTTTAGGCCAGCCTGGGCTGTAGAGTGAGACCTTGTCTGAAAAACCAGACAAAGCAAGGGAGTGTTTCTCACCGGGGAACCTTTCTGTGGTATCTTAGGTTAAAGCTGCGTTCAGTGAAGTTCTTTCTCCTTTCTCAGGCCAGGTGGTTGCAGCTCTTCAGTGTGATTGAACAGCATTTCCAGGAGCAGGTCGTGACCCAGCAGGAGCAGTTCCATCGGCAGATCCAGGTGAGTTACCCTGGGCATCGATGCTTTACCTGTGAGATTTGCAGTCCAAACAGTTTATGTGTTAACTTTGGTTATGAAGACGTCACCTTTGGAGTAGTAGCATATTTTGAAGCATGACCTTTTCTTAACGTAAAAGATTGTTTAATGTACTTTTCTTTGTCCTTTTTGTTCCCAGCGGATACAGGAGGAGATACGGAAGTTGGTGAAACTCCAGGCCAGCAATGCTTCCTGGCCGTCCTGCAGCAGCAGCTCTGTGAGCGAACAGGTGTCCTCAGAGAGCCAAATGGGCTTCTTTTCTGAAAACAGTGAGAGAAATGAGTCTGTGGCCAGTTACCCAGCGTCTAAGGAACCCGAGACCCAGCCAGCATCGTCCACATCCCACCCAGATTGCAATGTGGACACCAGCTCACTGAGTAGTGGCTACGGGACTTTCTGCCTCCTGGAGATGAACACCCACAAGGCTAAGGAGCCCACGGAGCCCTTGGAGCCCGAGGCAGCTTCCCAGGGGCAGCACACAGCCCCTGCAGTGCAGGCACAAGCCCATGCAGGAGGCACAGCAACCATCAACTTCTTCACACAGACCCCTGAGGAGCTTTGTGCGTCTCTAAAGGAAGATGTCTCCACTTTTCCTGGTGAATTCGAACATAATTTTCTTGGCGAAAACAAGATCTCTGAAGTATACAGTGGAAAAGCAAATAGGCAAGTAGATGTCTCTGCTGTTTGAAAGGGTTCATTCATTTATTAGTGACATTTTAAGTGTAATAAATATATTTGGTCCACAGTGGAATGAGATGTAGTTGGACACAAATCAGTTTTACCATTAAAATCCTACTCGCAGAGAACTGACTCCTCCCATGAGCAGTGTTTTTAAATGCACTGTTAAATGCAGGGTTGGAAAGAGGGCTCAGCATTTACGAGCTCTAGCTGAATCTTTTTTTTTTTAAACATTTATTTATTATGTATACATCATACAGCTTTCTGCCTGCATGTATGCACCTGCTGGCCAGAAGAGGGCACCAGACCTGATTATAGATGGTTGTAAGCCACCATGTGGTTGCTGGGAATTGAACTCAGGACCTCTGGAAGAGTAGTCGGGTGCTCTTAACCTCTGAGCCATCTCTCCAGCCCCTCTAGCTGAATCTTAAAAGGACCCTTTTTAAGGTGTTCCTAGCACCTGCCTGGCAGCTAGCAGCTATAATCACAGTTCCAGTTGACACAACATCTTCTCTTGACTTCCTTGGGTGCTGTATACATGTGATACACACATATAGCATGCAGGCCAAATAACCCACACACATAAAGATATAAATCAACCTGTAAAAATGACTTACCAACTAGATGTGATGGTGCACGCTTTTAATCCCAGCACTGGAGAGGCAGAGGCAGAGGCAGAGGCAGGAGGATCTCTCAGAGCTCCACAGTGGAAGTACAGGACAGCCAGCTACCCAGGAAAGCCTGCTTCAACAAAACACAAACAGACAAGACTCTTGTCTCAGGCTGCGTGTGGTGATGCTTTCCTTTATCTCAGTACTTAGAAGGCAGGGGCAGGAGGGTCTCGGTGGGTTGGAAGTCAGCATGGTCTATATAGTGAGTTCCAGGACAGCCAGGACCATCTCAAAAACCAAATACACCCAAATCAAAACCAACAAATTATGTGACATTTTGAGGGTTACCCAAAATTTTCAGTTTTACACATCTGAAATGTGTTATAGAAGCCAGACGTGGTGGTGGTGGTGGTGGTGGTGCATACCTTTTTTTTTTTTTGGTTTTTTTTTTTTTTTTTTTGAGCTGGGGACCCAACCCAGGGCCTTGCGCTTCCCTAGGCAAGCGCTCTACCACTGAGCTAAATCCCCAACCCGGTGGTGCATACCTTTAACCCCAGCAGAGGCAGGTGGATCTCTGTGAATTCAAGGCTAGCCTGGTTCATATAGCAGGGTCTAGACAACCATGGCTTTGTAACAGAGAGACTCCGTCACAAAACAAAACAACAGAAAACAGAGAAAAAGAAAGGTAGGAGACTCAAGGCCGGAAGGACGTCCCTGGGTCAAGGAGCTTGCCGTGTAGGTTTTGATGACCAGAGTTCTGTCTTGAAGGAGAGAACTGACTCTGCAGAGGGGTCCTCTGTCCTCTCTGTGTATACTGATGCACATACGTCATGCATATACACAGAATAAAAAAGATTCATAAATGAGGGAATAAGTAAAAAGTTAAGGAAAGGAATTCGCAGTTGGAGAGAAGGTTTAAGGGAGCTCGTTACTGTCACGGAGGACCTAAGTTCAGTTCACAGTGGCTGACAGTGGCCTGGAACTTCAAGTATAGGGTACTGATATTCTCTTTTAACCCCTACAGGCACTAGCCATGCATGTGCTACACAGGCATACATGTAAGCAAAATATTCATGTACATAAAAGTCTTTCACTTTTTTTTTTTGGTTCTTTTTTTCGGAGCTGGGGACCGAACCCAGGGCCTTGTGCTTCCTAGGCAAGCGCTCTACCACTGAGCTAAATCCCCAACCCCAAGTCTTTCACTTTTAAATCTTATGTGCATTGATTGGTGTTTTCCCTCCACATATGTTCGTGTGGCACTGTTGGGTCTCCTGGAACTGGAGTCACAGACAGGTGTGAGCTGCCATGCGGGTGCTGGGAATTGAACCCGGGTCCTCTGTAAGAACAGGCAGTGCTCTTAACTGCCGAGCCATCTCTCCAGCTCCAATAAAAATAAATCTTTAAAAAAAAGACATTTAGGAAAATCAATAAAACATCATTTTGTTTCGGTTTTTTGAGTCAGGGTCTCTGTACAGCCTTGACTGTCGCAGAACATGCTGTGTAGACTGGTCTGGCCTTGGACCTGCAGAGATCTGCTGAGTGCTGGAACACAGGACACACCACTGCATCGGCCCCCTTTACTACCCTGCCACCAGAGCACTAAGAACTGTGCAGAATGTTCTAGATGGAGGATGGCTTCTAAAGGAAGTAACTTTATCTTCTCTCTCTAAGTAGTAAGGCTCTAACATCCTGGGCACAAAAGCTGAAGCAGAACCAGCCAAAGCAAGCACATGCAGAAGACGACTGCTCCAGACCTAAGCCAGCGACAGGGAGCGAGCTAACCTGGAAGCCTCCGGTTGATACAGTAGGTGACCAGGGGTTCTTCTGGCACGCCTTGGCTCCTGACGGTGAACTGGGATCGCTGTGGTTTGGCTCATTTGTTTATTTGCATTTTCTTAAAAAAGACTTACTTGAGTTTGAGTATGAGTATTTGCTTGCACGCATGTGTCTGTACCGTATGCCTGCAATGCCTCTGGAGGCCAGAAGAGGGCATCGGATCCCGTGGCGTAACCGGTGGTTGTGAGCCACTATGTGGGTGTTGGGCACCAAGCCCCAGTCCTCTGCAAGAACAGATGGTGCTGTTAGCCGCTGAGCAGCTGTCCAGCCTTGAGCTTCATGGATCATTTTGTCTCAGGATCGACTGTCGTTTACTATAAACCCAGGCTAGAAATGAGAGCTAATGGACAGAGTCGTACAAAAATCAGAGGAAGAGATGGGTAAGAGTAGTGGCTTCTCTTCCAGGGGACCCGAGTTGTTCAGTTCTCAGCACCCAGTGACAAGTAGAGTATTTTGTACCCAGATGCAGGGATCTGATGCCCTTGTCTAGCCTCTGAGGATACTGCACCCCGCCCCCAAACGCGTTTGCGCGTGTGCGCGCGCACGCACACACACACACACACACACACACACACACACACACACACACACACACACACACACGCTTAGGCATACATGAAGGTAAAATATACAGATGCATGCAGTTAAATACCCATAGAGTGTTTACTCTCTTTGAGTTAAATGTTTACATTTAGCAAGAAAGTAGTCAATCAGAAAAAGTGATCATCAAAAAAAACCCAAAAAAGGGGTTGGGGATTTAGCTCAGTGGTACAGCGCTTGCTAGCGCAAGGCCCTGGGTTCGGTCCCCAGCTCTGAAAAAATAACCCAAAAAACCCAAAAACTTTGACTGAGAGTATAGCTGGGCGGTGGAGTGCTTGTCTGATGTGCACATGAGCCCCTGGGCCTGTCCCCAGTGTCACAAAACACACCTTCAAAGAGTATGTATCACTAGTGTGTTACAACGAGTGGTGCCATATGTGCCAGGCACTTTCTTACAATTCTGAAAACTTGGATAGTTAAGATTTTATAATTTGAGTTCTAAGTTTGTAGGTAATAGGTTAATTTTTTTCTAGTGGCTGAGTTTGCCATGTAGCCCTGGCTCCCTCCTCCTCTTGTCTCTCAGCCCCTGAGTGGCAGGGACTGAGGAAGAATGTCACCATGCTTTGCCCTCTACGGAGCTTTTGTAACATAGCAACTCTGTTCATTAAAGGGCCACAGACAGAAGGTTCCACTATGTGTGTGCTTCTGCCACGGCCTACACTGTAATGGGACAGTGTAATGCTTAGTGTCAGACATCAAGGTTCCAAAATCGGGTCTCTGTAGAAGCTGAACGTGGCCTTGCCTAGGAAAAAATTGAATTAAAAAGTTGTAAGAGTTCCTCAGTTTTTAAATTTGTTTGCAATTATTTATCTATTTCCTTACTTTTCATGGTAATGTGGGAGTGCATGTTAAGCCCGCATGTGAAAGTCAGTGGACAGTGTATGAGAGTCAGGAGATGGAGATTGAACTCAAACTGTACGCAAGCCAGCAAATGCCTGTATCTTCCCACCAGTGAGTGCCTATATCCTGCTACCAGTGAACACCTGTATCCCCCACCAGTGAACACCTGTATCCCCCACCAGTGAACACCTGTATCCCCCACCAGTGAACACCTGTATCCCCCACCAGTGAACACTTGTATCCCCCACCAGTGAACACCTGTATCCCTCACCAGCGAGCACCTGTATCCTCCCTCCAGTGAGCACTTGTATCCCCCCAACCAGGGAGCACCTGTATCCCCCCACTAGTGAATGCCTATACCTCCTACACCCAGCCATCTCACTGTTCTTTTAACATTTTTATATTTTACTTGTATTTTTTTTGAGGCAGGGTCTCTCTATAGCCCAGGCTGGCTGAACTTGCTATGTACTCATAGTGATCTACCTGCCTCTGCTTTGGAGTGCTGGGATTAAAGGTATTCACCACCATACCCAGCTTCCCTCAGACTTTCAAAGAAACTGCTTATTTCTCTTTTAGGAGTGTCTTCACCCCACCCCCTTTTTGAGGTAGACTCTCACACTGTAGTCCAGGTGGCGTTGAACTCATGCTAATCCTCCTGCCTCAGTGACTCGGGAAGGGAGATTACAGAAGTGAGCTTCCTACACATGGAACCTCAGTTGGTGTTGAAGAGGAAGGAAGTGAACGTCAGTGAAGCTTTGTGAACCTCAAAGGCTTCCTAGGCCTGAGAAGCCTGTGTTGAGGTACTCTGTGTTAGGGAAAGTCCCGTGATAAGCTCTTTCTGCAGTCTGAAAAGGCCCATTCATGCTCTGGGGTGGGTCTCTTATTCTGAACTATTTTGCCATCAATAGTGGGATATCATTTTTTTTGGAACAGTAGTCTGAAACCAATTGTAGATTGGGGCAGAAAATTGCTATTTTCTTTGTAGTTGTTTGGTGTAAAGGGAACATGTTCTCCTACGTAATTGTTTCTTCTGTTTTATAAAACACTCCCTACTCACTCCAGGGTCTCCCTGCATAGATCAAGCTGCCTCTGTCCTCTTAGTTCTAGGGTTCCCTGGGTACATAGGCCCCATACCGTGCCCAACCCCTCCCCCCCTTTTCTGTGTGTATGGACTAAGTGTCTGTCTACTGCCACACCTTCAGTCCCAAGACTTTTCTGCTTCTGGTCTGTGGTTTTACTTCTGGTGGAGTCAGTGGGTTCTTGTAGACATCTGTGTTGTCACTCACGTATTTGGTGTTGTCTTACGGTTCCTAACCTTTGCTACAAGTTGGAGTCCTCTGAGCTTTAAAAATGTTCTCAGACCGGCTGCTTCTGCTAGGTGTGACCGCTAGAGGGATGGAGCTGCCTGTAGAGGAGTGTTACCCTTGTGGACGTCGTAGAGGTTTCTGGGTGGTTGGGTGGTGTGGTGTGTCTGGAGCAGCAGCTTTTGCCTGGCTGCTGTCTCTCACCAGGCCAGCAGCCAGCACAGTCCACTACTGCCCATGCACAGCAGGGCAGCCGAAGGAGGGGCTGCCATCTCCTGGGCAAGGCTAATTCTTCTTCATGGATGCTACATTTAGCATTAAATCATCTGGAGAAATGAAGTTCCTATGGTGTCACTGAACTGAAGTGATTTTTGAGGTGGTATTGGCAGGGGATACAGGAATAACAGAATCCGGGATTCACAGCAGTTGCAAAGTCTTACTGACCCTTGCTCTCTGTTCCTAGTGTTTTCGGTTTCATTCCACAAAAGGAACTGCTTATCGGAGTTCTCCTCTGATGAGCTTTCCCTTTTGCACAATGCTGGTTTATTCTTGGAAATAGCTACTTTGAAGCCTATCTTGACTTCGTGTGCTGTGTGGCGCAAGCATTTTCCAGGGCCAAGTTGTTCTTTATTTCTTTGGCCCCTTGTTTCCATTTCATGGCTGAAGGAGGTCTTTAGACCAAGCTCTCAGTAGGTCCTTGAGCTGGGCTCAGGGAAACATCTTTGGCTCAGAGGACTTGGGTTTAGAAGGTTTTGTTGACCCACGCTTTTACTTTCAAGTGGCCCTTTTCTTCAGTGGATGGCCTTCTGCAGCCAGCTTTGTGTGTGGCAGTATTATAGTGCGCAGCGTGTGCCCACTCCTGTCCTGAGGCTCGAACCTCGGCAGCAGGCTGAGGTCTACCTCGGTGACTTGGGAGTATTTGACTTAGTCCCTAATAGTCCCTTTCCCAGATTGGAAGAGTCAGGAGTTCTAAGAAACAGATGGTGACCTAGGAGTTTGTGCCTTGGTAGAAAGAGGTGGAGCGGTTCCCTTGCAGCAGACTTTCGAGTCGCTTGTTCCTTCTAATAGAGCACTGATAAGTACTTTTCCTTCTGGAGGGGGGAAGACGAGGGGTACCCAGAGGAAGTCCAGGAGAGCTGGAGATGGAAATAAACACCTTTAATCCCAGAACTCAGGCAGGCAGAGGCACGTGGATCTCTGTGAGTTCGAAGCCAGCCTGATCTATAGAGCAAGTTCTAGGACAGCTGGGACTAACACAGAGAAACATTGTTTTGAAAAACCACAAAAAATTTAAGAAGAAAATGTCCGTGTCATATATCTCTGTTTGAGACAGCTTCCTTTTTCTCTGTAGTGGTGAGCGTGAAACTCGGCAAAGGTCTTTTCGCAGCAAGCATCCATTGTCCTATCCCTGTCCCTGGAGGGTAGATTAAGGAGTGGTGACTCGCAGGCTTTATTTCTCTCAAATCATGTATGCGTGCATGTACAAAGGCCAGAGGATGGCATGGGCGCCCGGAAGCTGGAGGAGTTACAGGCGGCTGTGAGCATCTGGTGTGAGCCAGGGAAGGCCGCGCACTGAGCTAGGATCCTTTGCAAGAGAAGTACACGCTCTTAACCCCTCACCCACTGGACCTCCTCTTCAACACCTGGGTTTGCTTTTTAACCAGAATAGATAATAAGCACTTTCCGTCTCTGCTGGAATTCATATATGACAAGTAAGATGCCTGGTGTATCCACCTGTGATCCTAGCATTTAGGGAAAAGAGGGCAGGGCGATCAGGAGTACAAAGCCAGTTTGGACTGCATAGTTCACTCTGGGGGCTGGGGCGATGACACTGATTAAGAGCATCTTCCAGAGGATCTGGGTTCCATTCTCAACACCCATACGGTGGCTCACAAGCATCTGTATCTCTACTTCCAGGTGACCCGACACCATCTCTGGTCTCCTTGGATACCAAGTCTGTAAGTGGTACAGAGGCACACATGCAGGCAAAACACCCATACACATAATGACGATTTTACAAATCTCAAGCCCCCAACCAAGGGCTGGGTGATGTAGCTTATGGTAAAGTGCTTTTCTAGCCTGGCCGACCGGGTTTGATCTCCAGCATCAATGCATGCATCGGGCAGCGGGAAGATGAGGTTTAGGTCATCCTGGGCTCTATAGCAAGACCTGTCTTAAAGAAACCAAGGAAGAAGGGTTAGGTGAAGCTTGTTGCCCAGTGTACCCAAGACCCTGGGTTAATGTTGTCTACAAACAACCCGAAGGTAATTTATTATTTGAAGTTCATGTTACTAATTTGTGGTTTTGAGTCATTTGATTTACTGAAGTTGTGATGATATAAACAGACTACTAGTTATTTATTTATTTATTTTTTTAACTTGGTGACTAGTTCCAGATTTCTCAAAGTCCTGCAGGAAATCGATAGTAAACTGTAAATACATTTTGGTTCTCAACTCATATATTACACCTGCCCTCAGCGTTCTGTCTCCTTAGAACCCTCTAGCTCTACAGTGACCAAAACACACAGGGACGCCTTTGAGAGACGAGGCAGGGATGTTCCTTCTCCGCACTGTGATCTTGCAGTGGTGGAGAAGCGACAGTCTCTCCTCACAGCCTGCCTGGATTAAGTCCCGGCTCAGCATTGTGTACCCAATGTGTGTAGCCGCTCACCAGTTGTCCTCTTTCATCTCTTGCAGTCTAACCTTCCTGCCGATGCTGCACGTCCTTGTGCCTTTTACCTCAATAAGCCAGCCGAAAGCCCAAGTTCTTGGTCGTCGGATTCAGGGACAGGTAGGGGACTTCAGTTATTGGAATAAAATGTTTGGAGTCAAATCTCACTTTGCAGTCAGTCCTGCTGGCCTGGGACTCATTCTGCAGACCAGTCTGGCCTCAAACTCAGAGAGGTTTTTCTGTCTCTGCCTTCCCTGTGCTGCGATTAAAGACTTGTGCCAGCACATGGCCTGAACTTAAATTTAAAAGAAAAAAAAATAGCTTTTCTTTTAATTTATATATATATGAGTGTTTTGCTCACATACGTGACTGCACCATGTCTGTGCCTGGTACCCTGGGAGGCCAAGAGAGGTTATTGAATCCCCTGGGACTGGAGTTACAGATGTGAACCACCATGAAGGTGCTGGGAACTGAACCTGGGTCCTCTGGAAGAGCAGCAAGTGCTCTTATCCACTGAGCCATCTCTCCAGCCCCCTAGAACTTTATTTTGCTGCAGCATACTTGCATTTCCCACTGTGTGATTAGAAGCCCGTGTAGCGCCTGGCTTCTCCAGAAGCAGTGCTTGGCTGTGGTCCGTTTGCTGTGAATTTGTTTCAAGTTCTGTGAGGACAGATTGAAGCAATGCATCCGTAACAGTTTCAGAGAGCTGCAGAAATCTTTGCAGCCTTTTTCTGTTACTCTCCAAGGATTCAGCGAGTTCAGAGCCTCTGCAAGCCGTGGTCAGCTGTTCTTTTTGTGCTGAATTTTTTTTTTTTTTTTGCTGACTCCCCTGTCTTCGTTTCCCAAACGGCACATCCACTTAACCATTTGAATTAGCTTTGCCTTAACAGAAACAGTGGGATTCCACCATCTCTTCCCATTTCCACTGCTCCCGCTCCTGCTCCTGTGGTGGTCGCTCTGCCTGTCTTCCTTCTGACCCGCCTCCCTGCTGCCATTCCACCCTCACCTTTTAGTCTGTGGGCAACATAGTAGCCCGAGTGCTCCTTCTGTACTGGGGACTCCACACAGAAGTCTGCCATGGTTCCCATTTCCTCCAAACAGCAGCCGGAAACTTTGCGGAGACCCGCAAGGCCCCCCAGGATAGAGCTGATCGCCTCCTGCCTGTGCGGAGAGCCTGCTCACTTCTGCCAGGGCTCATGTGAAGGCTTTGCCTTAGCGGCCTTCTCTACAACAGGAGGATCTCTCTTAGCTGTTACTCTTTCAGGGAAATGGGCCTTGCCTGTTTGAAAATAGTTCTTCCCCCCAAGCCCCCCCTGAAATCACTAAGTCAGTGACGGGGATAGAGATGCAGCTCTAGGAGGCACTAGGGGACGCTAGACATGGCGGCACACACATTTACTCGCAGCACTCAGGCAGCAGAGGCAGGTCGGGGACCAGCCTGGTCTACTGAGTGAGTTCCAGGACAGCCAGGGCTCCACAGAGAAAAGCTGTCTTGAAAAGAACCCAAAGCAAACAAACAAATAGAAGGCTTCATGTAGCCCAGGTTGAGCTGTTGCTATTTAACTGACGAGGACTTGAACTCTGCTCCTCTGTGGCTACTTCTCCAAGTGCTGGCATTATAATGGTGTGCCAGGATGCCTGCCTTGTGTAACTCTAGTGCAGGAACGCAAGGCCCGAATCCTATATGTGTGTGTGTGTGTGTGTGTGTGCTGTGCTTGTGGTGTGTCGCTTCAGTGCATATGAATACATGTATGTCATGCATATTTGCACATGCTTGTTGAAGCTGGAGCTCAGCTTGGGGTGTTGTTTATTAGGAGTATCTACAGTTTTTCTTTTTTCTTGAGACAGAGTCTCACTGTGTAGTCCTGGCTGGCGTAGAACTCACCATGTAGACCAGGCTATCTTTAGACTTACGGTGACCCTCTTGCCTCTGCCTTCTAAGTGCTAGGATGACAGGTGTTTGTCACTATACCCATATTTAATAGAGAACTTGAACTCTCTACGTTGACTTTATGGAAATCTGTATTTATAAAGATTTTCTTCAAAATAAGTATTTAGTTATTACTAATTCCTTTTGGTTGTTTATAGTTTTGATGCAAGGTTTTACTGCATTTGTTTGTTTGTTTGTTTGGGAGGATTGATAGCAAGGGCATCCCTGGTGTGTGTGGAGGTCAGAGGACAGCTTGTGGGCGTCAGTTCTCTCCTTCCATCATGTGAGTTCTGGGATAGAACTCAGGTTGTCAGCCTTGGTGGCCAGAATCTTTAATCCTCTGAGCCCCCCACTGACCTGTGATTGGACTGTCTGTCTAGGACCCTGCCTCACTCCTTTCTGCTCTCTGTGTGCACGCCAGGGCTGACTTACTGGAAGCTGGAGGAGAAGGACATGTATCACTCTTTGCCTGAAACGTTGGAGAAGACATTTGCACCATCCCCTGCAGAGAGGCCACTGAGCCAGGTAGTACAGGTACCCCACGCGTGCCCGGGTGCTTGTGTGCTGTGATTATAGATAACTTTGCCACCTTAGACTTTAGAATGCTGGGGGAAGAAGCTTAGGTTTGAGGTCAGGCTCCCTTTCAAATTACATCTCATCTCATTTCCTATATGCTCTTAAAAAGGTTACTTCAAAATGGAAGTAAGCTAGATGTGGGGGTACCATCTTCTCGATCTTAGCACTAAGTCTGTTGAGGCAGGTGAGTCACTGTGCATTGGAGGCCAGCTTGGGCTACATAAGAAGACCCTATCTTAAGAAAACAAACACAAAAATACAATCCGGGGTTGGGGATTTAGCTCAGTGGTAGAGCGCTTGCCTAGGAAGCGCAAGGCCCTGGGTTCGGTCCCCAGCTCCAAAAAAAAAAAAAAGAAAAAAAAAAAAAAAAAAAAAAAATACAGTCCGGGGAGAGCAGTGTTTGCCTTGCAGTCATAGTACCCAGACCTAATTTCTAGAGTCTGTATGAAAGGCCTTGAGTAATGGGCCCCTCTTCTCACCACAGCTCTGAGGAGCTGGAGCAGACAGTCTCTGTGGCTGGATGGTCATTTGGTCTAATCTAGTGGTCAAATTCCAGACCAGTGTGTTCCAGAGAGTCTGTCTCAGAAATAAAGGTGTGTGGGACAAGAGGTACGGGCTTCACATAAATATGCATTTACACACACACATACACACACACACACACACACACACACACACACAGACAGACACAGACATATAAAACCAACCAACAGAATAAAAATACTGAGCTAATGTTTTTGAAATTAAATGCCTACTGGTGTTCTCTCTCTCTCTCTCTCTCTCTCTCTCTCTCTCTCTCTCTCTTTCTCTGTGTGTGTGTGTGCGCGTGCGTGTAGTAGGTTATTGGCAGTTAATTTCTTTGTTTTCCTAGACCTGATGGTGATTTCTGTCCTTTTAAAATTCCCATTAGATGCATTTGTAACATAATTTGAAGCATTTAACTTACAATATTTTCTCCAAGAAATATATTTTGTTTCTTTTACTTTTTTAGACAAGCTCTCACGTGTCCCCACCTGACCTTCAACTCACTGTGTAGCTGAGAGTGACCACAAACTCTGTCCTTTTGCGCTCCCTCCCGGTCTGGTGTGTGTAGTCCTCTCCCGCCTCACTGGTAGGCTCTGAGGAGTAGTGAGGAGAGCAGCATGGGAAAGGAAAGGTTTCCCTGAGCAGCAGCACTTGGGGTGCAGCTCAGTGGTAGAGCTCTTACATGTTTCAAACCCCTGTGTCGATCCCCAGAACCTCAACACAAAGAGCCCCTCAAAATACCAGGAAACACAGTGCCTCCTCCAAAAAACATAAGCACACACACAGACATGAGAGTGGGAGCAAAACAAAACAAAACAAGAAACAACCCGTGTGTGATTGGTGGGTGACCTGGAACCATGGAGACAGGTGGATCCCTGGGAGCTTGATGACAGCCAGTCCTGCCTGCTTGGCAGAACTGTAGCACAATGAGAGACCCTGTCTCAGATGGAAAAAGATGCTTAAGAATGACACCAGAGGTTGCCTCTGCTTTTCGCACGCACGCACGCACGCGCGCACACACACACACACACACATGCATACACACATACACAGGAATCCACAAACATGAACAGTTAGACAAATACTGATTTGGGTCAGTTGTGTGTGTATTGGTGCCTATGGTACTAGCTAGCTGCTTGGCGGACTTTAGTGGGCAGATCACACAGGTTGAAGAGTTTGAGAGCAGCCTAGGCAACAAACCTGTATGTAGTGTGTAGTTTCTACTATTCTGCTTTAAGCTCCGAGCAGACTGGGTTACCAGCCACCGCCCTGGTTCCCTTGGATCTGTGGATGAAAGACAAAACATACACATTTGCTCGTATTTAACCTGCCTTATGGCTCAGTGGCTGGGCCCTTCTAAGCCTCCAGTGGCTGGCGTGTTCTTCCCTTTGCTCCTGACTCAGCACCTAAATCTGCACTCAGCTTAGATGTGTTTCTAATCGTCCACCTGCTGCCCCAGGCCCAATCGGGATCCGGGCCCGATCTCACTTGGCTGAAGGCTTTCTCTCCCTCTGAAGCATGGAGAATTCCCTTTCCTCCTCCTATGTCTCCTAGCTTGCCTGCAGGAACCTGGAAGTCTCACCTCTTCCACCCAGCCATTGGCTGCTGGCTTCTTTATTGATTGATCAAGAACCAATTGGGGAACAGGACCTTCATCATTCACATACGATTTTTTTTTTTTTCTTTTTTCTTTTTTTCGGAGCTGGGGACTGAACCCAGGGCCTTGCGCTTGCTAGGCAAGTGCTCTACCGCTGAGCTAAATCCCCAGCCCCCATATGCGATTCTTGATCAAAGCATCAGAACTACTCCCTTACACCCATTCCAGCACTCACATAGCAGCTGGAAACTGAAGTGACAAGTGCTTTTGCCTACTGAACTATCTTGCCAGCCTGTTTGTTGTGACAGGGTCTCATAGAGCCTACTGTGGCCTGAAACTCAGGATGTAGCTGCGTATGACCTTGAATCCTGATCTTCCTGTTCCTTCTTTTCCTGTTATGGGGTTGTAGGTATTGCTCAGCTAAAACTTGGTATTTTTAAAAATAGGAGAGATTGGGCTGAAGCGATAGCTCAGAGTACTGGATGTTTTTCCTGAGGACCCAGGTACAGTTCCCAACACCTGTACGTCAGCTTACGACTGTGTATATAACTACTTCCCAGTGAGCGGATGTTGTACTGTGGCCTGCAAGTGGTGTACTTTACTTCATGCGGGCAAAACACCCATACACACATTAAGAAAACAAAAGGCCTCCCACACAATAGGGTTCTTAACCCCTGGGCTATCCGAGCCCTCAGTGGTTCTTTTGAGTAGGACTGTTGGTAAATTTTCCATTGCTGTGAGAGAGTATGTAAAGTAAGCAGTGTGAAGGACAAGGCTTATTTTGGTTCATGGTTTCAAGTTTTCAATCCATTGTCACTTGTTCAAATTGTGTTTGGGTCTGTAGTGAGGCCGAAGAGTATAAACAGACTGACGAAAGACTGCTTCTCTCAGGGAGGCTGTATTGTGAAGAAAAAGAAAGGCCTGGGTTCCTAGGGCTTATGTCAGGGACACGCCCCCATCGAAGACACGCCCCTAGTGACCTACTTCCTTCTACTGGGCCCCACCTCTTGGCATTATTTATCAGTTGGGACCAGGTCTCATCCAATGAGCCTTTGAGGGACAGTGAGGCTCCGGATCATAAGGGTGGTATTTGTGGACTGCTAACTGGGTCCCAGTACCCCTTAGCCTTTACTGTTCTATTCTGGAGGAAACATAGCCAGAAAGGACTTCAAAGCTGACAATAGTAATCTGACATTTTAGATTTTCAGTTTAGTTAAAATCTTTCATGATTTTTTTTAAGGTGCTGATCTTGATAATGGATTTTTTTATTGTTGGTTAAATGATTTTGTTCATTTGTTTCTTTTTGATTTTCTTTTCTTTCTTTTTTTTTTTTTTTCCAGAGCTGGGGACTGAACCCAGGGCCTTGCACTTGCTAGGCAAGCGCTCTACCACTGAGCTAAATCCCCAACCCCTCTTTTTGATTTTCTTAAGACAGAGTTACTCTGTTTGGCCCTGGCTATTCTCAAAGTTACTCTAGATTGGGCTGGTCTCGAACTCAAGAGATCTGCCTGCTTCTGCCTCCTGAATGCTGGATTAAAGGTATGAGCCACAACCACCCTAGCTTTTGTTTTAGAAATTTTAAAAATTATTTATTTTATGTATCTGAGTACTCTGTCACTGTCTTTAGACACACCAGAAGAGGGCATCGGATCCCATTACAGATGGTTGTGAGCCACCATGTGGTTGCTGGGATTTGAACTCAGGACCTCTGGAAGAGCAGTCAGTGCTCTTAACCACTGAGCCATCTCTCCAGCCCCGTGTTTTAAGTTTAACCGTTTCTTTTTTGTTTGTTTTTAAGTTTTAAATATCTTTAAGTTTAATGCTCGTCATGGGATGAAGTGACCATTGCTATCCTATTCTAGAACAAAGAGAAATTAGCAGCTACTTGAGAGGGACCTCACCTCTGCTTCCATCCTCATTCATTTACTGAGTGGTCCTAGCATGTTCTGACCTGGAGAGCTCTACTTTCCTGACAGCCAGCGTGAGTCAGCCTGGGTTCCGAGGCCACAGCTTGATGCTTGTTAATCTCCCTTCTAGGTCCTGACTCTGGATCCGGCCACACACAGGAAGCCAAAGGAGCAGGCTGCCAGCATCCATTCCCATAGCTTTTTGAATACTCTCGATGACAGAATATCCTTTTCCCCAGACTCCGTTCTGGAACCAAGCCTGTCTAGTCACTCTGACATTGACTCGTTTTCACAAGCAAGTCATAATGCTTCTCAGGTATCTGGGTTCCCCAAATATCCGTCAACTACGAAAGCATCACCTGTGGACACTTGGAAAAACCATGCATTCCAAAGTGAAAGTAGGACCAGTTCCACGATCCCTTCACGCTACACCATCACTAGCAACGATATCTCAGTCAAAACTATAGACGAAGAAAACACTGTCACAGTGGCCTCAGTCAGTCAGTCCCAGCTTCCAGGTACAGCCAACAGTGTCCCAGAATGCATTTCATTGGCTTCCCTGGAAGATCCTGTGATGTTGTCTAAGTATGTATTTCAGCGACTGGCTTATACTGTTATTAGACTTATGATGTCTGATTGAATGATGAAAGTGATTTCTATTGGACCACAGCAATATAAAAATCTTAATGAAATATAAGTAATGTGTCTTTTTCTTTAACTATTGGCAGCTTTGTTGAAGTGAAAGATAAGGCTGGGTATGGCGGCACGTGTCTGTAATTCCAGCACTTGGGGGGTGGAGGCAGGCGGATCTCTGTGAGTTCTTGGCCAGTCTGGTCTATATATTGAGTTCTAGGCCAGCCAGGGCTGCACAGATAGACCCCGTCTCAAGATCAAAAACAAAGGTGCTGACAAAGGCATCTAGTAGATGGGAGCTAATCAGAGTGCTTCTATGTCTAGAGCACATGGGGCATCTGCTGTGCTTTCTGGGGCGAACGGAGCAGCAGGCTGTACTCTGGCTCTGAGAATGACTATGGTGTGTGTGTCAGCTGCTTTTCTCATCACTGTGCCCAAGTACCTGGTCATAGCCTCTTAGGGAGGAAAGGGTTATTGCGGCTCTCAGTTTGGGGGGATACAGTCCATCGGCATGGTGGCTGGGAGGTGGGCCTGAGACAGCTGCCGACGGGATGCCTGCAGTCAGGAAGTACAGAGAGATGATGCTGGTGCTTAGCATGCTTTATCCTTTTTCCTTTTTATTTAGTCTGGGATTGGTGCTCCCCACTGTCCCCCACATTCATGGCGGGTCAGTTAAACCTCTCTGGAAACACCCTAAAGACACACCTCTGTGTCTCCTAGGTGATTTCTCTCAAGTTGCCAGTGAAGATTCACTGCCACAGGTCCGCCTCTTTCAGTTGAGTCTGAAACACATGGCTTGAATCATGAGACCGTGCCCTTGCTTGTCTTCAGGGGTAGAGGATGCACTGTCCTAAGAGCGTCTTTTCCTTACCGACAGGATCAGGCAGAACCTCAAGGAAAAGCACGCACGACACGTAGCCGACCTTCGAGCTTATTATGAGTCGGAGATAAGTGCTCTGAGACAGAAACTGGAGGCCAAAGACATTTCTGCTGTCGAAGAGTGGAAGAAGAAAAATGAAGCTCTTGTGGACAGGTGAGACTCCCATAGAGCTGATGCTTCTCCAACGTGAGTCGATTTCGTCCTTAGAGTATATCATGATGGGGCAGATGCCGGAAAAATAGGTGCTTTGCATCTGAAAATTTAACACAAAAGACATGTAGACCAGAACATATCTAGAGACATGAATGATATTTTTTTTTTAAGATTTATTTATTTATCATATATAAGTACACTGTAGCTGTCTTCAGAAACACCAGAAGAGGGCATCGGATCCTATTACAGATGGCTGTGAGCCACCATGTGGTTGCTGGGAATTGAACTCAGGACCTCTGGAAGAGAAGTCAGTGCTCTTAACCAACCGCTGAGCCACCTCTCCAGCCCTCTATAGAATTCTTTTTGTATTAACAGTTCTTTTTTTCTTTTTTTTCTTTTTTCTTTTTTTTTGGAGCTGGGGACCAAACCCAGGGCCTTGCGCTTTCTAGGCAAGCGCTCTACCACTGAGCTAAATCCCCAATCCCGTATTAACAATTCTAAACCTATTTTTTATGTCCTTGTGAATAACTTTACAGTCCTATGGTTCTCTCGAGCCTGTGGGGCAATTTTGCCGCTCAGAGAGGCACAGCGATGCAGGGGAGGATGCACTTGGACTTGCCTTTGGGACTGCTCCGCTCGCTTGTCTGTGATTTCCTCCTGAGAGCACTGTTTAGTGTTATAGACCTGGTGAGTCCATGAGCTTAGAATTCAGAGGGCTGGAACAGGTGGAGGTTTAGGTGAGCAGTGAGAGCCTCTCTAAGGGGAAAACATGGGGGACCACAAATACTTAGTGAATAGTTTAGTACTAGGCCATATTAGTTCTTGTGTTTGTTGACTTGGGTGCTTGAGGGGCCAGAGAGTCGGCTCAGTGGTTAAAAACGAATACTGCAGTTGGAGGAGGTCGTCCACACCTTTAATTCCACCCACCCTCAGGAGACAGACGGATCTCTGAGTTTGAGACCAGCTTGATCTGCAAAGTGAGTTCTAGGATAGCCAGAACAGAGGACTATTGCCTGGAAAGAAACGAATCCAAAACAAAACAAAAAAGAACGTATACTGCCCTTCCAGAGGGTCTGAGTTCAGGTTTCAGCAGCAGGGTTAGGCTTGTCTTTAATGTCAGCTTCAGGGGATAATGTTATGGGGAGCTCACTAGAGATGATCACTCAGACAGCGTGTGTCGCCAATTGAAAGTCTTTATTCAAGCTGGCTGGAACTATGCTCCAGTGTTCATGGGCCTGCCGTGGCCTTGAGTGTCCAGAACAATGGGTTTTTAAGGGCAGAGACCTCCTCCGGGCATCTCCTCCAGGCAGCTGCAGAGTAAGCAGTTGGGAGCAAGCAGTTCTAACAGAGGCTAAGATAAGTTAGCTAGGACATCCTGACCTTTGGGTCCTAGAACGGAGTCGGTAGTTTTCCATGGGATTTTCTATCAAGGAGATCAAATTCTAATTTAATCTGGGAACAGCCTCAGCAAGAATAAAGGATGGGGGACCCTCTGCACTGTCTTTCCCCATTTTAATCTGGTGCCCTTGGCAAGTGATGGCTCTATAGTTAAGAGCATTGGCTGCTCTTCCAGACAAGTCTGGTTCAGCCCACAGCACTCTCAGAGCGGCTCATAGCCGTCTAATTCCAGTCTCAGGAGATCCAAAGCCCTCCCAGGCACTGCAGTACCTATGTGACATGGACATTCACGCAGGAAAATACCTGTACACCTGGGATAAAAATCTCAAAGGATCAATTAAAAAATAACGTAATAAAAGTGCAGCCTTCACAAAGGATTCCTACCGTGAGGTGGTTCAGTTGGCCAAGTACTTGCATTGCAGTGCGAGGATGCAAAATGTAAAACAGAGCTGGGCACGGTGGCCCACTAGTAACTCTGGTGTCGTGGAGGTGGGGACAAAAGGATCCCAGCACTCAATGGCCTTCCACTCTAGACAGGCCAAAGAGAGACAGACCCTTTCTCAGAGGCGGCGGCTGACAGTCCTGCAGATGACAGCTGAGATCCCTCCAGTTTCTTCACACATGTATACGCTCCACAAAAAGAAAAGTGCATTAATGTTGTTTGAAATAGCTCAGAAAGGACACTGTGCCCTGACTTCAAACGGCGCAGCTCTTTATATCCTTCCAGAAATTGTAACGCACACTTGTATGTCCAGGCAGATTTTTTTATACTAACATCAAGCCATTTTGTACAGTGCTCTCTATGTTAAAAATACAAAATTTAAATATCAAATTATGTTTGATGAATTCACTATGTGCAGTTTGGTGGCTGAAATCTATTAACATTGTGTAGCCATCCAGCTCCAGAATAATCTTCGACTTGCAAACTCTGGGTGGGGGTACCAGATGCCAGGCCTGGCAACCCGAGCTTGATCCCTGGAGACATGGTGGAAGGAAAGAAGAAAAGATTCCTGCAGTGCGTGTGTGTGCACACACACACACACAGAGACACATACACACATACACTAGCATGTATGCACCCTTCAGCCCCCACTGAATAAATAAATAAATGAAAAAATGAAAAACAAACCCCTGAACGTCTATCCTGGAGATGTAGCTCAGTGGGTACGGTGCTTGCCCAGCATGTGTGACGTGTTAAGTTCAGTGCCCAGCAGCCCTCCCAGTATAAACATAAATGTTGGAAAAAGACGAGTGACAAAACAGACATTAGTAAAGAACTGAAGCCTGTGCTCATTAGATGGTCATCCCTCCCTCCCTCCTTTTCCCTGGCCCCGGTCACCTCTGCTCTCTGCGTCTCTATGACCTTGCACAGACTGCAGGTAAAGTCCCGGTGTTTATCATTCATGGTGGGAGGGGTGGTACTGGGAATGGAACGCAGGCTCCGCAGAGGTTCGATATGTGCTTTGTTGCTGACAGGCAGTGACAGATTTCCTTCGCTCAGCACATCCTCAAGACCGGGGCACGGCATTACAGTGTCCTCTACTCCAGGCCCAGCAGTCTTCCTCATCCCAAATGCCACATTAGGGTTTCTGCTGAAGGACACGGTTCTGTCCACCTGCTTTTGCTGCTGTGAATATTTCAGTATCTCGTCACATCTTAACGTTCTCACTTTTCTCTCTGGTGCTGATAATGGAACTCAAGGTCTCGTGCTGTGTTCTAAACTAGAACCTTCCTCTTGATATGTCCTAGGGATCATTCTGATCATCGCTTTACCCTTTTATCTTTAGATACTAGACCATCCGGGGTGATGTCCTGGGCGTCGGCTAACATTGGGGAGTTTGCTTTATTCTACATATCGGGAAGCCTCTTGGGTTAGTTTAATGCTCTTAAGTGAAATTATTTTGTTCTCTAACTGATTCTAAATTTCTGTTTCCTAGGTGTGGCCAGCTGGATAGTGCACTGACTGAAGCTACTAGTCGAGTGCGAACCCTTGAAAAGAAGAACAATTTGCTAGAAATAGAAGTGGTACGTGCTCATTTGAGGGCTGGCTCTAGTGCACGGTGTTTGAATGTGTGGATCATTGCAGCTTCAGTCTTACTGGCTGGATGTGTAACCAGCAGTGCAGATGCTGGGGTTTTTGTTTGTTTTATTTTATTTTTTTTTTTGAGATAGGGTTTCTCTGTGTAGCCCTGGCTGTCCTGGAGCTCAGCTCTGTAGACCAGACTGGCCTTGAACTCACAGAGATCCACCTGCCTCTGCCTCCCAAGTGCTGGGACTAAAAGTATGAGGCACCATGCCTGGCTCATATATTCTTTTTTTTTTTTTTTTTTTTCTTTTTTTTTCGGAGCTGAGGCAACAGGCCTTGGCGCTTACTAGGCAAGCGCTCTACCGCTGAGCTAATCCCCAACCCCTCATATATTCTTTATATAGTTCTTTATAAACAAAATTTTGGTTAAAAAAAATGCCAGCTTTGTTCTGTACGTTGTCTCTGCTTTAACACCTGGTTCTTTTCTGGGTAGAATTCAGGTCCTTGCTAGGCTAGGCCACTGTCACCCCAGCACTTTGTTGCAGTGTTCTAGTTGACTCTGTCTAACTGGTAAACTGCACCAGGAAGTTAGGGATTAGTACGGCTCTTGTTAATCTTATTTTCTGATGTTTTGTTTAGAGTTCTTGCTGTGTTATAGCTTAGAGTGGCCTTGGGCCTGTGGGCTTAAGCAGTCTTTGCAGTTCAGCCTTTCAAACCAGTGGGATCGAGGCAGTGGATTGGACCCAGCCTTAACCTTACATTTGACATCTATGGCCTGGCACCTATATGGTATTCCAGATATAGCCATTAAGTGAATGCTAACATGTGTAATGCATTTTTAATTTTGTATTTTCAAAGAGTATGGTTAAAAAGCCCCCATCCCTGGGGTTGGGGATTTAGATCAGCGGTAGAGCGCTTGCCAAGGCCCTGGGTTCGGTCCTCAGCTCCGAAAAAAAGAAAAAAAAAAAAAAAAAGCCCCCATGCCCCACCATACTAGTCTTGAGCAGTGTATTCTAGGACAGTTTCATAACTCCTCTGATGTTTGTGGTTATTTTTTTCTTCATTGGGGTGATTCACGAACAGTCCTGCCTATGTGGGTGCTAGAATCACTGTATCCTGGTGTAGTTGTTTTCTGTGCCTACCTTTGGTTAACCTCGTGGCATTGTTTCGTTAGAGTGGTCCTTTCTAGACTCTGTCCCGGGACACAACAAAACGTGTCCACAAAGCTTCCATCTGTGTGTTTTGTTCTACTGCACATAATTTTTAGCTAATTCCGAGGCACCTTTTTCACTTAGAGTGCTTTCTCTCCGTCTTTAATGTGCAGAGTGACTTGAGAGAACGCTTCAATGCAGCCAGCAGTGCCTCCAAAATTTTGCAGGAACGAATTGAAGAGATGAGGACAAGCAATAAAGAGAAAGACAACACCATCACGCGGCTAAAGTGCCGGCTGCAGGATCTAGAAGAAGCCTTTGAGAATGCTTACAAGCTCTCAGACGATAAAGAAGCCCGGCTGAGACAAGAAAACAAAATGTTTCAAGATGTAAGCAGCCAGCGCCGGTGCTCAGCACCGTGCTGCTCTCTGACCTCCTCAGACAGAAGCAACTTAAGGGAGAAAGGCTTGATTCTGGCCTACAGCTCAGGACCGATAACTCGTCATGAAGGGGAAACCAGGGCTGCGGGCAGGGAGAGAGTGGTGGCAGGAGCAGGAGGCCGCGTGGTCACATGACAGTCACTTAGGAAATAGAGAGTAAGCAGGAAGTTCACCCAGGCCGTAAAACCTCAAGGCCCAGCCCTTGTGGCTCCCTTCCTCCAGGAAGTCTCCACAACCTTCCCAAACAGTGCCAGTAGCTTGGGGACCAAGTGCTCTAAGTGACACCTGTGGGGACCATTTCCATTCAGACCATAGCTGGTTGAAAGTAGTGTGTTAGCTCATGTACTGTGATGACTTTCCTAGGCACATTTTGGTCTAAGCTCTAGACTCTAAAGTAACTGCTCGTAGTTCCAGATAGCCTCTTAGTGGACGTGGTCACAGGAATTCCGCAGCAGGAAGTCAGCTGTAGAAGGCGGCTGAGCTCCCTCACTCTTCTCTTTCTAGTGAGGCAACTTTTGAGCTGTCATAACCTCTGTGTTGTGAGCCACCATGTGGGAGCTGAGCCATCTCATCAGCCCTTGATTTTTTTTTTAAATCTGATTATGTATGTGTATGTATGATGCATGCGTGTGGGCACACGTGTGGAGGTCAGAGGACAACTTTCATCAGGGTGACAGGTGAGGGCCCTTACCTAGAAGACAAGATGAGTTTGAGTCCCAGGACCCACAAGTATTCCTCTGACCTCTACATAGCATGATATGTGGCTCTTCCACAGTGGTCTATAAGGATTGAGTTCAGACTTGCGCGTCAAAAGCTCGTACCTCAGGAGCTGTTTGCTCAGCCCAGGTCTAAATTTTTTTTTGGTTTATTTTTTTTATTCTGTGTGTACGAGTGTTTTGCTTGCATACATGTGTACTGTGTGCTTTCTTGGTATACACAAAGACCAGAAGAGAGTGTTGGATCCCCTGGAACTGCAGTCAGATGGTTGTAAGCTAAGTGGGTGCCGGGAACTGAACCTGGTCCTCTGGAAGAGCAGCCAGTGTTCTTAGCCACTGAGCCAACTCTCTAGACCTCAGGTTTGAATTTTTTGATGTTGATTTAATTTCACGTAAAATTGGATTCATAAAACATTGATACTGGATTGGCTTCCAGCTTGTCTCTTCATAAAGTTTCTTTATATTTCACTTTATTTGTTTGTATGTTTGTGTATGTGTGTATGTCTTCACACATCCACATATCATGCTATGTAGAAGTCAGAGGAATACTTGTGGGTCCTGGGACTCAAACTCATCTTGTCTTCTAGGTAAGGCCCTCACCTGCCACCCTGCTGGCTCTCTTAAAATTTTAATATCTGGATTCTTAAGTTGTGGTACTTAAGTCTGAAATCATTCTTGACGTCTTCCTGGTAGCTGAGGGCATATTTTTTCCCGTGGTCTTAGACTTTACTGTCATGGAATTACACAGACCTGGTTCCTCCAGTCTGAATGGAAGCTGGACTGGTGGTGAGGTCCTCACATTGCCTTGGTAATTCCACAGGCTGTAGTTGCTCTAATCCGTTTGATCATGGCCTGTGACTTCTGCCTCCCGCCTCTGTTGTGGGCAGCTGGTCTTCGTCACTGGTTTTTCTTTCTGTTCTCCTTAGAATTCTTATTACATAGATGTTGGATTTCACATTGATTCTTTAACTTTTAAATCTCTTTTTCTTATTTTAACTGTGTTTGTGTTTTGTTGTTTGCTTGTTTTTAAAAGACAGAGTCTCTATTATATAGTCCCTCATTGTCCTGGAACTCACTGTATAGACCAGAATGGCCTCAAACCTATGGACATCTGCCTGCCTCCGTGTCCTGAGTGCTGGGATAAAAGGCATTTACACATCCACTCCAGCGTTTTTAATAGATTATGCGTGTGCGTCACCTGCATGCAGCACCTTCAGAGGCCAGAAGAGGGTGACATATCTCCTGGGACTGGAGTTGTGAGCCATCCTGTGGGTGCTGAGAATTCAACCTGGGTCCTCTGGAAGGACAACCAGTGCTCTTACCCACTGAGCTATTTCTCTAGGCCTGGGCGCTTTTTAAAAAGCCCTCTTGAGGCAGTGACTACCCTAAATACTCTGTTCTATTCTAATGACTTCCCACCCCACCCACATCCATCATTTTTTAAAATGTGCTTTTATTTTCAGCCCTGCCTTCTGTTCCTCTCATTCCCTTCTTAGGTTTTACTGTTCAGGCCTTTTCTATATGGAAAAGTGCATTATCTGTTAAGATTGACTTTTTCCAGGCTAACCAGAAAGGAGCTTGGCTGGGAATAGACCTAGAGTCCTCCGGAAGGGCAGCAAGTGCTCTTAATCCCTGCACCGTCTCTCAGAATTGCCTGCGACTCCAGCTCCTAGAGATATAGTGTCCTCTCCTAGCCCTGCCCAAGACACACACACACACACACACACACACACACACACACACACACACACACACACACACACAAATTAAAAAAGAAAAAGGGCTGGAGAGATGGCTCAGTGGTTAAGAGCACCGAGGTCCTAAGTTCAAGTCCCAGTAACCACATGGTGGCTCACGACCATCTGTAATGGGATCTGGAGTGTCTGAAGACAGCTACAGTATACTCATATACATAAAATAAATAACTCTTTAAAAGAGAGAGAGAGAGAAAGGAGGTCGCTTCGTAGCCATGGGCAGGGTGGCTTACTGGTGGGCAGCATCCTTGGAGTCAATGTGTGACTGAGGAGGAGGGAGGGAGAGCTGTCTTAGTTCCTGTGGATCTGTTCACTTGGGCAGATCAGTCTTTGCTGAGACTTCTCTGCCATTTACCTGCCAGGCCTAGCACCCAGGATCTGGTGTCAGGCAGAAGAGGGCAGGAAGGCTCTTAGGCAAGGACCGTATCCTAAGCCCCCTTTTCTCCAGTGTGGTTTACATGTGCCTTCTCTTGTGCCTGGCAGCCCTGGGAGCTGGTTTGGGCAGTCATCTAGTGGCACAGGATGTGGCAGGGCCTGGGATTCCTGTGTCCTTTTAGACATGTTTCTGTTATTTTAAAAACCATTGCCGTACTTTCTGCTGTAGCAGTGTGTTCCTTCCTCATCGCGGGCCTTTCTGGGGCACTCACCGTGTAAGGTCTGACTGTCCTCAAATTTGCCATCCTTCTCCTGAATGCTGGGATTACAGAGCTATACCACCATAGGCATTTTTAAATAATACTAGGTGTTTTGGGCATTATAGTTTTAGTCTATAAAATAAATGTAGGACAGTCTAATAAAAATTTAAAAGACAGCACAAATACACTTTACTATTATGTTGAAGGCTCCTATTGCTATTCTACTTTTAAATGGTTTCAGTCTTTAAAGGCTTTCAAACATTCTATCAGGAATCATCCCTTCCCCTCTTCCAGACCCATTGCTTCTCTGTTGGCCTTTCCTTACTGACCTGGGCAGTTTGAAGAGTGCTGTTTTGTGTCCTGTCTGGTTCTGTCTTCAATTCTCTGTTTTCTTTGCAGCTCTTAGGAGAGTATGAGTCCCTCGGCAAAGAGCATGGGCGAGTAAAGGTAAGGGGAAGGGCTCTGATCTGGGCTCTCCATAGTGCCCTCCATAGGGCTCTCCATAGTGCCCTCCATAGTGCCCTTCATAGTGCCCTCCATAGGGCTCTCCATAGTGCCCTCCATAGTGCCCTCCATAATGCTCACCATAGTGCCCTCCATAGTGCCCTCCATAATGCTCACCATAGTGCTCTCCATAGTGCCCTCCATAGGGCTCTCCATAGTGCTCTTCATAGTGCCCTCCATAGGGCTCTCCATAGTGCTCTCCATAGTGCCCTCCATAGGGCTCTCCATAGTGCCCTTCATAGTGCCCTCCATAGTGCCCTCCATAGGGCTCTCCATAGTGCCCTCCATAGTGCCCTCCATAGGGCTCTCCATAGTGCCCTCCATAGGGCTCTCCATAGTGCCCTTCATAGTGCCCTCCATAGTGCCCTCCATAGGGCTCTCCATAGTGCCCTTCATAGTGCCCTCCATAGTGCCCTCCATAGGGCTCTCCATAGTGCATAGTCTTCATAGTGCCCTCCATAGGGCTCTCCATAGTGCTCTTCATAGTGCCCTCCATAGTGCCCTCCATAGGGCTCCATAGTGCCCTTCATAGTGCCCTCCATAGTGCCCTCCATAGGGCTCTCCATAGTGCCCTCCATAGTGCCCTCCATAGTGCCCTCCATAGTGCCCTCCATAGTGCCCTCCATAGTGCTCTCCATAGTGCTCTCCATAGTGCCCTCCATAGTGCCCTCCATAGTGCCCTCCATAGGGCCCTCCATAGTGCCCTCCATAGTGCCCTTCATAGTGCCCTCCATAGGGCTCTCCATAGTGCCCTCCATAGTGCCCTCCATAGTGCCCTCCATAGTGCTCACCATAGCGCTCTCCATAGTGCCCTCCTTAATGCTCTCCATAGTGCCCTCCTTAATGTTCTCCATAGGGCTCTCCACAGGGCTGTCCATAGCGCCCTTCTTCACATACTCTATCGAGAGCTGTTTGAAACCTCCATGTGTTTGCCCTTCCTTTGTTGATATCTTTATTTTCAAATGTCTGCCCTACTTGACTGACACATTTGTGAGGTCTGTTAATTTACCAAATACCATTACATGGCTGTTCATTTGATATGGGTTGAGAAGAGTTTATCGCATATACTCAGATGACCATCTACTCCCTGTATGTGCACTCAAAGCGGTAGTTTTATGGGGTAGTAAACATCTGTACATCGTATCCGTAGCTGAAGCTCTGTTTGGAGCGCCATGTCTGGTCTCCGTGAGTCCCCACAGTAATGCCGTAAGTTAGCTCCCAGCCAGTCTGCTGAGTGACTAGGAGATTATGGGTTTGTAAGGTTCGTGGACCCTCTGTAGATACAGCCAAGACTGAGCTCATCGTGCTGCACATCTTCGAAGGTTTTTGTTGTGCTGTTCTGCTAAGCCTTTGGACCTAATGTAGATCCCTCTTCCTGTGAGCTCGCTACTAGTTAGACAGGCATTGGGCTGCATCTGTTAGGGTCGCTGGGCGAGACCAGTGTCTCCACTGTAGCTTCTCCTGGAGCTGCCCAGATTGGCTCCTGACCTCATGCCATCCTCCCATTGCAGGTAACCGCTGGCTGTTTAACCTTGCGTTTGCTTTCTGTTCCGCGTTCTGAAGTAGAAGGTGCCATCTGCATGCTTACCTTCAGTCATGTAAACCCTTTCTCCCCTTAGGATACATTAAACACGACCGAGAACAAACTGCTTGATGCACATACGCAGATTTCTGACTTGAAAAGGTAGGTGTCCTACTAATAAAGCGCACTCTCATGGTCCTTAGTGTTTGTATGACAGTGAGGAGGAGAAACTCTCGAGGACTTTTAAAGTCATTTGATATCTAGTTTTATCCTAATCCTTGGACATGTAAATGCATTACATTTTAGCTGAGGAGATTTTTAAGTGATTAAAATATATTGGTGGTTGAGTCTCAAATATGTGCATTTCTCCAGCCTTATTTTTTTTTTTTGCAGCATAATGAGAAGTCTGAATGAGGTCTGATCATAAATGATCCATATTACAAATGATTAGAAACATCTAACCTTGGGTTGGAGAGGTGGCTCGGTGGTTAAGAACACACACCACTCTTCCATAACACCCAAGTACAGTTGCCAGCACCATGGAGGTGCATTGCAACCTGAATAACGTGTACATGTGCACACTATTAAAACTACATCCTTTTTAGAAGGAATACCTAAAGTGACCTCCGAGCATCCTTTTTACAGTAGTGTTTGGGTCAAATCCAACCGCAACGTTAGAGAGTCACTTTAATCTGAAGGAGTCACACAGAAAAGAGCAGCAAAGTGTCTGACCTGCCATCTGCCTCATCCATTCACTCCTTACCGCCAGGTTAGAGTTGTTCCTCCCTCAGCCATCCCGCTGGCCCCCAGACAGTTTTAAAGAATGCAAAGAGGGGGAGCGAGCATGATGACTCCCCCAGGTCCACAAGGTGGCAGAAGAGAACCGACTCCTGAGAGTCAGTTGGCCTCTGACTTCCACATATACAGGAGCCTGCCTGAACACACACACACACACACACACACACACACACACACACACACACACACACACACACAGACACACACACACACACACACACACACACACACACACACACACACAGAGACACACACACACACACACACACAGACACACACACACAGACACACACACACACACAGACACACACACACAGACACACACACACACACACACAGACACACACACACACACACACACAGACACACACACAGACACACACACACACACACACACAGACACACACACACACACACAGACACACACACACACACACACACACTCTAATTGAAATAAATGAATTAAAATAATAAATTAATAAAGGGAAGGCTGTGCTAACTGGAAACGGTTGGCTGGGGTAGTTATCTTCTAGTGAGAAAATTGAAGGGAGCTTTTATTCTGCTCGTGGTACAAAGGGGATGAATTACTGCTTCATCTCTGGACTGAAAGTTGTTGAGAATATTTATTTTTTATTATATATTTAATAAATTATTTTAATTAACAAATATATGTTTAATAAATATATATATATTTTTTTGTTCTTTTTTTCCGGAGCTGGGGACCGAACCCAGGGCCTTGCACTTCCTAGGCAAGCGCTCTACCACTGAGCTAA